>NW_022146707.1:0-133292 GCF_002938485.1 Sitophilus oryzae | reverse complement strand
ACAGCTAACGTCAAGTAGGTTTATAGCCTATTTCAACTAATTAACGTCCACTACAAATCAGTGACATACCATAGACATTATACAATGTTGTTCACCACATACGACACGGACTGTTGTAGCTAAACGATTAGATTTTTGCAAATTGTAAGTTTTGAGTTCGTTGAAGGGCTATTAGAGCTATAATTTAAAAATATTTTGACAAGATACAGAGTGTCCCAAATAAATAAAAAATATCATTTTTTTTAGTTTTTTTAATGAAACACTTTGTGTATTATTACATTTTTAGTTTCTACGATTAAGATAAAGGTAAATTTGATTAAGGTTTACCGCATTTTAATCTTACCGTTTTGGAAATATTTAGGTTATTGTCAAAATACAGTAATAAAATTTTAATGCTTTATTTCTCTAGGTGTATTTAAGTTTTTAAAATCAAATATTGTACTGAAGTATTTCTATTTACTAAATTTTGTGTTGCAATAATAAAAATTACTACCTTATACAGAGTGTCTAAAAATTAATTTTTAATAATTACTACCTTTAAACGGCAATGTGGTTCCGGTCATCTGTGACCTTGTTTTCTTTGTATCATGATAACCATTTATTCAAGGAAAGAAACAAAAAATTAAATAGAAATTGTATTACCATAAAAAAAATTACGACTGTTTTAGGATTTTTGAGACTTCCATATAACTAACCATATTTCTATAATTTTCTTTAAAATAGTATGGAAATTTGAAAAAGTACAAACCAGGATAGCATAAAAAGCAGCCATAAATATTTACCATTTTAAAAAGAGCAAAATTTTTTATGAAGAATGTATTTTGCTCAAAATGTCAATAATAAAAAAGATTTTCTTCTTGTAAAGACAATCCGTAGTGTTTATTTAAAATATATTGATAAATTGTACCTAGTGATGGGATAACTCGAGCGAAAATTCGCTCGAGTACTCTATTATCTTGTCAGTCATCTAACGTTGGTTCTGTTGAACGACGTTGCTCTACTCAAAGATGTAGCTTCTGGTGTTCATAGAGATAGTTGAGGATTTCTATCCGTAAAACTTTTAAACCTGTCCGGCCCAGCCATATTATTTTTAAGCCAGCTGGGGTGAATATTTGTTAATTCGAGTTTTACAGCACATTAGTAAGCTAGTTTTCGGACTTCTGTTAGTAGTAATCCAAAATATATTTCTAAACTTTTGAGTAGATAAGAAGCTAATTTATGTTCTGTTTCTTGTGAGAATACCAGTCTAGGTTAAACGCAACCCAATGAACGAGATTCGTTGTTTTTATTTTTTCCGACATACCTGGACAAGGGGACATCGGATACAAATTAAACATTTCGCTTGATTTACGAATGTCCGTTTTATTTTGCAGTACTTCTGCTGCAGCAGATTCAGAGACATCTAGACTAGTTGTACTCCTTTCTGTTTTTCTTTTATAGATTTTCATTCTGAAAAAAAACAAAGGATATTTCCAATTTTTAAAATATGAACAAGAACGGTACAAGGCATAGTATTTTTTTGTTACATGTAACAACCTGCCCCATGGCACGTTTTTAAATATAAATTGAAGTCAGGCATTAATGGATCTCGATAGTAGAAAAAAACAACATTGCAAATTAAAGGTAGATGTATTATGAACGTTCAAGGTTAACATTTTTGAGGAAATAAAAAATACAGACATCAGAAATCAAAAATTTCGTAAAGGATTTGTATACTTACTCGGTTCAAATCGAGACACATGCACACAACTTAGCAGCTTGGCGCTTTACGGGTCACTGATCATTTTTATGTAATGCACGATGTTATAAGAAAACAAATGAGTCCACTTATATCCACCAAAGAGTTTAAAATCTCGGTAAAACCGGCATGTAACTTCTTACCCGTGTAACAACGTGCCCCCCGCTCCCCTATCATGCTTTAATTTTTGTAGTCCATCTGTTGTCCGTCCTTTTTGCCAGGTGTGAATGACATCAATTACCTGGGTTTTTTGTCGAATCCGCTCTCTTCTTTTACGGTCTTATTATTCCCAGCATAGTACGTTCCATTGAGCGTTATGTGACAAGCAGTTTCCTTATGATGGTGTTAAGTGTACAGGTTTCGCAGACCATGACTCGTAGTACACATTAATCTAATGTTTTGTTCTTTAGGTAAAGTGGCATTCGCGATTTGAATATGATTGAGTTTATTCCATATGTACTTCATTAGTTGTTTCAGTAACAACCAAGGTGGACACCAACAAACCAAATGAAAGGTTCAGTGAATATGAACAGCTACTATACAGCAGGTTGCCTGAAGAAGAAACAAACCACACATACATGCATTAAGCGAAACTATTAGTCGAACAAAAAAATACAAACTTCCACTAGCTAAAGGCTTTGAGAAGGCTGTCGACAGGATATATCTTAAGGTAATAATAGAAACCTTATTGAAACAAGAAACAGACTGGTCTTATATTGAAACTCTTGCCAATACAAAGAAGCCAGAGAAAGCAAGAGTAACGTTATACCGGGTGCGTCTGAAAAGTGGCACTCACCCCCTATAACTTTTTTATTTTTTCAGATAAAAAAAAACTAGATTTGGTATGTTAATATATGACATACATTCGGGTTGATTGATTATATCGTATTCAATTATTTTCGATCATTACCTATTTCACCGGAAATTACTACAACTTTTGATTTTTAAATGACACCCTCGGTATTTTTTACTTTATTCGATAGAAAATGACACTCTGAATCGAATGACATATCATATGTCAAATTTTGACATTTTCGCTCAAAAACCAATTGTATTTTAAATTTTAATCTAGAGTGCCATGGCTATGTTAAAAATACCAATTTTTAATCAAGGAGCCTTTTGATAAAATAGATTTGATCGTGTAATGTTTTTAGTGGCTTGTCCTGGATGGCCGGTTAAAAGATGCCCAAATCGTATTTTTAATCATATCTCAATTTTTTCAAATGGAACGAGGGTGGCTAATTTGGAAAAAGAATTTTTTTACGAATAATTTGATACCACACACTTATTTTGAGTCAAATTGTCGTTATGAACCGCAAGTTAGAATTTCAAATAAACCATATGCGAAAATGTCAAAAGTTGACATATGATATGGCATTCTATTCAGAGTGTCATTTTCTATCGAATAAAATAAAAAAAAATACCTAGGGTACTATTTAAAAATCAAAAGTTGTAGTCATTTCCGGTAAAACCGGAAGTGACTGAAAACAATTGAATATGTCAATCAGTCTTAATTCATGTCATACACTAACATACTAAATCTCGTTGTTTTATCTGAAACAATAAAAAAGTCATAGAGGTGTGAGCCACTTTTGAGATGCACCCGGTATAAAACAACACCTCAATTTCCAGCTGACAAAGGAACCAAATGAAAGGTTCAGTGAATATGAACAGCTACTATACAGCAGGTTGCCTGAAGAAGAAACAAACCACACATACATGCATTAAGCGAAACTATTAGTCGAACAAAAAAATACAAACTTCCACTAGCTAAAGGCTTTGAGAAGGCTGTCGACAGGATATATCTTAAGGTAATAATAGAAACCTTATCGAAACAGACTGGTCTTATATTGAAACTCTTGCCAATACAAAGAAGCCAAAGCAAGAGTAACGTTATACAGGGTGCGTCTGAAAAGTGGCACTCACCCCTATAACTTTTTTATTTTTTCAGATAAAAAAAAAACTAGATTTGGTATGTTAATATATGACATAAATTCGGGTTGATTGATTATATCGTATTCAATTATATTATTTTCGATCATTACCTGTTTCACCGGAAATTATTACAACTTTTGATTTTTAAATGACACCCTCGGTATTTTTTACTTTATTTGATAGAAAATGACACTCTGAATCGAATGACATATCATATGTCAACTTTTGACATTTTCGCTCAAAAACAAATTGTATTTTAAATTTTAATCTAGAGTGCCATGGCTGTGTTAAAAATACCAATTTTTAATCAAGGAGCCTTTTGATAAAATAGATTTGATCGTGTAATGTTTTTAATGGCTTGTCCTGGATGGCTGGTTAAAAAATGCCCAAATCGTATTTTTAATCATATCTCAATTTTTTCAAATGGAACGTGGCTATTTTGGAAAAGGATTTTTTTTACGAATAATTTGATACCACACACTTATTTTGAGTCAAATTATCGTTATGAACCGCAAGTTAGAATTTCAAATAAACCATATGCGAAAATGTCAAAAGTTGACATATGATATGGCATTCTATTCAGAGTGTCATTTTCCATCGAATAAAATAAAAAAAATACCTAGGGTACCATTTAAAAATCAAAAGTTGTAGTCATTTCCGGTAAAACCGGAAGTGACTGAAAACAATTGAAGATGTCAATCAGTCTTAATTTATGTCATACACTAACATACTAAATCTCGTTGTTTTATCTGAAACAATAAAAAAGTCATAGAGGTGTGAGCCACTTTTGAGATGCACCCGGTATAAAACAACACCTCAATTTCCAGCTGACAAAGGAGTGCGGCAGGGAGACCCGATATCCCCAAAACTGTTTACGGCAACACTGGAAGAAATTTTCCGTCAGTTAATCTGAAACCAGATGGAGCATATATTAACCGTCTAAGGTGATAACTTCATCATCATCATCATCATCATCACGCAGCCCCCTTTCACGTCCATAGTTGAACATAGGCCTCCTCCAAACGTCTCCAATTCTCGCGGTTTTAGCTGTTGCAATCCAGTTAGTTGTTATTCGTTTCAGGTCGTCGGTCCATCGGGTGGGAGGTCTGCCTTGGCTACGCTTGTATAAGTCTTTTGGTCCATCTCCCATCTGCCATTCTAGCAATGTGTCCAGCCCATCTCCACTTTTGTTTTGTGATTCGCTGGATAATGTCATCCACTCCCGTACGTCGGCGTATCTCTTCATTTCTTACTCGATCTTTCAAAGTCAGGCCAATCATAGATCTCTCCATCCGCCTCTGTGTCACTCTCAATTTTTCTGCGGTTCCTTTTGTTAGAGTGAGTGTCTCTGCGCCATAGGTCAAAACCGGGAGGATACATTGGTTAAATGCCTTTCTTTTCAGGTGTATTGGGATATTTGCTCTAAAGATGCCACTCATTTTTCCGTAAGCCGCCCATTCCAAGGTAATTCGTCTAGCCAGTTCCCAGGTTTGGTTATCTCTGCTTATTTTGATCTCATGGCCCAAGTATACATATTTGTGGACTAATTCTATTCTGTTGTTGTGAATTTGTATGTGTTCGCTGGACACCATATTAGTCATTATCTTAGTCTTGTCAAAATTTATTGTTAGTCCAATCTCGTGTAATGCATCGTTAAGTTCTTGAAGCATGTCTTTGATCTCTCCCAGACTATCTGACACTATAACGATATCATCCGCAAAGCGTAGGTGGTTGAGTCTCTCTCCATCGATAACTATTTCTTTTGGTTGCCAAGCCAGCATTTTGAATGCATGCTCAAGAACAGTAATAAACAATTTTGGCGACATGGTATCGCCCTGCCTAACTCCCCTTTTTATTTTTATCTGGTTAGTTGTGGAATGTAGATTTACAGTTGTTGTAGCATTGTCATATATGTTTTTTATTATGTTACAATATCGATGGTCGATTGTACATTCTTGTAGCGCTGTTAGGATGGCCGGTAATTCTACCGTATCGAACGCTTTTTTAAAATCGACAAATATCAGTGCTAGGGGACGATTGTATTCGATGGTTTTTTCTATTAAGGTTTTTAAACACTGCAGATGATCGTTGGTACCAAATTTGGAACGGAAACCAGCTTGCTCTTTAGGTTGGTAGAAGTCCAATTTTGACTCTAGTCTATTTCTTAGTCTTCTCTTTAATAACTTAGTCCTGAAGAACTACAAGCACACAAATCAACAATCTAAATATATAACCAGCAACAAAGTAGGATTCTTGCAGTAAGTATTGTACACCGACCTGGTGGACAGAAAATACATTCCATTAAATAACACAACTAGACACACACTGGAAATAGTAGAAGAATATGTATATTTGGATATTCTCTTATAGTATTTATTTTTAAATATATCAAACATTTTAGAAATATCCTGGAAAACGTTATAAAAAGAAAAACATTAACGGTAGCGGCAAATAAACCAGCGAGAATAAATGACGCCGAGTCAATATATCACGTCAACCGAAAACTGTCGAGCTAAGAAGAAAATATGAAATTTATGTGCTGTCTGGCGGAGTTTTTACTCAAAAATTGTCAAAATGATTATTTCGAAATGCGGAGACATTTTCCCGGAATGGCTGTAGAAATTCCAATGCGGGAAAGACAAAAGGTCGGGAAATAATTTTCTATATTTTCTAATCCTTTATCGCTACAGTGCAGTGCAGCGGTTCAGGCGCTCGGCTTTTGCCGGCGACGTGAAATATCATTTTCTTAATGCTAAAAAATTGATTTTCAATGACTTAAATTGGTTTTAGTAGATTTAGAAATACGGACAAGGAAGTTATAGTAAAAGAAAGTAAAAAATACTTTTATATTCAAAGTATATCTGATGGAGGTTTCGGAAATCTTCAAAATAAAACCTTCCACATTGCTGTCTTACTTATGATCTGACTACAACTAACTGCTATTAACCAACAATTTGTTTTGTGTGGTATGTGGTCTGTTTGTGTTTAAATGATTTGTTCATTATTCGTGTTGGAGATTTATTTTTAGTGATGGGAAAAACCGATTAATTTCAATAATCGAGTACTCGAGTATCAAGCGATTGCAGTAACCGAGTGATCACTCGAGCGAAATATCGCTCGTATTTAAAAATACGGTTTTTTGTCCGTCGCATGTTGTAAGTACTCGTTAACGCCAAGTGCCAAGCAGTAAGCTGCGTGCGCAGTGCACATATTCTTTCGGTAATGAACGGCAAGTAGTAAGCGGCGAGCCATTCGCTTGATTGCTGATTTAGTTTATTTCGAAGCATTGTCGATGTAGGTCGTAAAATTTTGTCCCTCAGATATGCAACGAATAAATATACCGGGTGCGTCTCAAAAGTGGCTCACCCCTATAACTATTTTATTTTTTCAGATAAAACAACGAAATTTGGTATGTTATAGTATATGACATAAACTAGGATTGACTGACATATTCAATTGTTTTTCAATTTCTGAAACTTTTGATTTTTAAATCGCACCCTCGATATTTTTTTACTTTATTCGGTAGAATAAATTTTTTTTCGGATATGGTTTATTTGAAATTGGAACCAGGATGAATCACTATAAAAAAATCTATAAAAAATATCTTAAGCTGAATTGTTTTTTTTTAATTCTAAATTCGATAGCCTGCGAATCGAAACAAAACTAAACAAGAGTAATCCGAGGAATTAAGATGGCCGCCCGGCTGCCGGCTAAAGCCCATTTTCTCGGCCATCTAAAATTTACACTCGGTTTGAAATTTAATTATTTTAAGAGTGCAGCTGCAGCCGGCCCTGTAGTGCGGCTCCTCGCTGAAAATTCCGAAAAGGAAATGGAATTTAAAATTGTACCTCTCTGTTTAATATTAATGAAGTTGCCGTGGCTCTGCTCTAAAACAATCTAGTTAGTGGGCAGAGATATTGTCCTGTCGTTGATTCGGAACAGGCTCGATTTTCTATTGCTTTTGAGTTCTTTATTTTGATTGGTTTAGAATAAAATTATATTCCTTTCGGTTTTTTTCTTTCTTTTTTTTAGACTAGATTTTTGAGCTGGCTATTCGCGTGTTGGCTAATCTTAATTTTCAAAACAATCCTATTGGGTATCGGTCCTCCTATTACCATCGCCAGAAAGTTGATTACCGATAGCGGCTAGACAGCTAACTTTTGATCCATAAGGATATTTCGAGTTTATTCATTTCTTCTATCCATTATAAACTTAATGCTACCTAATATTCAAATTTAGAAATATGTAGAAGTACCTTAGAATTTTGATGACGGCGAGTGAATCACTGGCAAAGTTAAATAAATTCGACTAGAAAAAAATCATAATCCTTGAATTATTGTTGGTATATTGATACACAAATAAAATCAGAAGAATCGCTTCGATTAATTCTAGTTTTCTACCTTTTTCTCGACTGGTAAGTCAGTTACCGGTAGCGATTAGATAGCTAATTTTTAATCCATAACGATATTTTCAGGTTTTTCATTTTTTCTTTTGGTTATAAGCTTAAAGGTACATTCAGGCTGAGAGCGTCGAGCGTCGCGTCGCGTTTGCGTCGCGTCCGCCCCATTGAACTCGAACCCCGACGCTTAGCTGACGCTAGCGCAACACCAAACGCGAAGCTGTCTGCCTGAAGGGTCTAATTTAAGTTAAGTGAATTGATTCCATTTCGACACGCGGACGCGACGCTCGACGCTCTCAGCCTGAATGTACCTTAATGCTACCTAAAATTCGATATTTGAAGTTTGTGACACATCTACCTAGAAGTAGCTTAGAATTTTGATGATCTGTCAGTGAGTCAATGGCGAAATTAAGGAAATTTGAAAAGCGATAATTCATAAACAATGAAGTATAATTAGATATTTTGGTAACCTAGCCAGTTCGCATAGTATGTCTTCATGTGTAGTGAAAATTAATATTCTTGCTTTGGCGGGGGCACTACCGTTCCCCTGATAGTCACTTACATACTAGCGAAAAGTTATTCCATTATTTCTCTCGATTTTTGACCGAGATCTACCGCATGCTACACAACCAACTATTTACAGTCTTTTTCGATAAATCGTAATGTTGTCACTGTTAATTTAAGTTCTGCCACAATTTCCTTCTAGATTTACTACTTTTAAACAACTATCAGTAGTAGAATAAATAATAAAAAATAATCTCAGTAAAGACTGACAAATCTACAAAATTTCGAATCAAAAAGTAAAGATTTCAGTTAACGTCTCCTTTTTGCTGCCAGGGCTAATCTGGACGGGGACTACTTTGTTTACGCGGAATCCGAACCGCGGTCCTCGGCCATATCATGGTCAGTGGCCTACCGACTTAGGAAGTGTCTAAATTAACTCTTACGAGATATCCCATCTCATCTGGCCTCGAACCGGCGTGAATGAGCAGTGTGTATCAATAGATTTTACACTTTTCCCTTGGACAACAGCACGATACAGAGTTTCGGACCGGTCACCCGTCCATCCACCAGTATCGCCTTACGTCGCTTAACTTCGGTGTTCTAATGGGAACCGGTGTTTCAACGTAGCTAGGCCGTTGCCAAAATTTCGAATCAAATTCAAATGTGTCAAATGAATTGTCAAACAAAACTGTCAAGGATCCCCACCCTAGTGCCCCCTCTCCGTCTACCATGCATGAATACATGGATGCATTATACTGCTTCTTTAATATTTTTATTCAAATAATCATATTATAATTATTTTGTGCGAAAAACATATAAAAATTCGGGTCGATTTTAAAAGACGAGCAGTTCCCGAGTGAACCCTTTATGATTATGATGAGCCCTTTAACTGTCTTTGTATCGGAATTTAATCTTCTATATCCTGCTTTCCTACAAATTGATGAAGTTTAAATTCGAACCGCAAACTCTGGCAATGACAGCGCCCCGGACTGATAAATCGATCAAAATTTTCAAAGTGATGAGTTTGTCGATGCTTGATATATTAACTAGTTCCAGTAATTCGTCCAATCTAATATGTGACTGATCAAAAATTAATAGACAATCTGACAGTAGAAACATGGTCAATTACAGAATAAAAATATACAGGGTAGTCCGAATTAAAATGGAATGGTTGGAAACCTCGGCAACATATTCTGCAGATAAGAATAAGTAAAAAAGTTCCTATAAATGTATGTCGTAAAATCCTCAATGAACACCACAGCAGACTGAAGCTAAAGAACAACGGCAAATGCAGATTCTGTAGGGAAAATGGTGAAACACCAGAACGTGCGCCGAGACGACAACAATCCGTGTCATAAACTTTAGTCCGGCCCTGAGACTGTACGATGAATTATAAGTTATATAGGTAACTAATGGAGGGCATAGGAACGGAGAATTATCTTTGTGTATATTGAAAAGTGGACATCAGACAGGGTACACTTAAGCTGGCGCTGCTGTTGCAAAAGTTCTACATTTCAAAGAAGCGAAAAAATATTTAGAACGAGAAATAATTAAAAAGATATAGATAAATAATATTGCCTCTCTTTTTGACTAACTTCACTTTATTTATAACCGCTAAGTTCAATAGTTCAATTCAATCCCTTACTACCCCAAGCAGCATTTGGACGTCGGGACGACGTTGTGTCACGCGACCAAACGTCGGAGCGCAACGTCGAGTAGGGCGCAACCCTAGTCTGCACTAGTTTGGAGAATAATTTTTGGGTCGAAACGACGTTGGATACCTACGTTGGCTAGCAGCCTAATTTAGTACAAACTGCAACATTGTTTAAAATCCTAATTCACAGAAATACAAAACTATAATAATATGGCGTCTAAGTCGCGTTTTATCCTAAATTGGGGTAATTATAGTAAAAATATTATTTTTATGATTTAGTTAGAGACATATGCCAGATGGCAATAAAGGAAAACAAAACAAAAGTATTTAAGTGTGGAGGATGTTTGAAGATCATAATTATTGAAACACTTTAACCAACTCTGTAACTCGTTACCCAAGACAAAAAAGTTAAACGCAAACAACTTTATTGATAAATGTATTGTTTCTACTTTGAAAAATTCTAATGGACCTCAAAATTAAAGAAGTTTTAAAAAATTTCTTGAATTTTTTTTTTAGTAAAATGAGAATAATTTATTCGCAGTCGAAAAAAATTGCTCTCGCGTGTTTAGCGCTATTTATTTCGCGATATCTCTACCTAGAGAAGTAAACAAACCGAAAAATAACCTATGTAAATCTAAATACTATACCAATTACATATCATTAAAAGAAGATCTCCGGAAGGAGTCCTGGAATTATATATATACAGAAAATAATTCAAACAAAGCTTTTCAGATTTTTATGCGAAAATTAACTTTGTATATCGACAAAAGTAAAAAAAAGTAGAAATTAAAAAGTCTAAAAACACTCATTTTATAAAAGAGTGGATGACTTCTGGGCTTCTTAAGTCAATAAATATAAAGAATAAATTATATAATAAATTAAAGCTACATCCGACAAATCAAGAATTAAAAGACAACTATAATAATTATAAGAATAAAATTAGGTCACTAATAACAACTGCAAAGAAAAATTACATAAAAAGAGAATTTAACAAATACAAAGAGACATCTTCTTCTCTATGGAAGTGTATAAATAAAATATGTGGTAAAACACAAAAAAATAAAGATATAAATACAATTAAAACCGAAGAAGGTCACGTATATACTGATAAATTAAAGATAGCTAATGCGTTAAATGATCATTATTGTACTGTCGCAGAAAAACTAGCGGTTAAAATATCTTCAACAAATAATACCTGTGATATATACAGGGTAGTCCGAATTAAAATGGAATGGTGGGAAATGTCCATAGTCTGGAAAATAGTCTGTATTTACGTCAAACTTGCGAAGACGAAATAATAAACATAATAAAAAATCTAAAAAATAAAAAAGCTCCTGGTTATGACAATATTAGCTCGGATATTAATAAAACAATTTCGGGAGATATATCAAAGCCTTTAACGTTTTTGATAAATTATTGTATCGAAAGTGGTTGTTTTCCTGACTGTCTTAAAGTAGGTGTAATTAAACCATTATATAAAGGGGGTGATAAGGAGCATATAGGCAATTATAGACAGATATCTATATTATCAGTTTTTTCTAAAAATTTTGAAACAGTTATAAAAAAACGTTTGTTAAAATTCTTTCTAAAATTTAACATAATATCAAAAAATCAATTTGGTTTTTTAGAAGGCAAATCAACACAGGATGCCGTTCATGCATTGACATCATCAATCTATGATGCTCTAGACTCGGGACATCGAAGCCTCTGTATATTCGTAGATCTCGCTAAAGCATTTGATACGGTAAATCACAAAATACTTTTAGACAAATTAGAGAGATATGGAATACGAGGAAACAGCCTTAGTATTTTAAAAAGTTACCTTAAGAACAGATCACAATATGTTAATTTGGGAGATATTAATAGCAAGCCAGGAAGGATTGAGCATGGTGTACCACAAGGCACTGTGTTGGGTCCGTTATTATTTGTTATTTATATTAATGATCTACTTACAATTAATACAAAAGCAGAAATTTTTAGCTACGCAGACGATACAGCGATATTTTATAAATCTAACTCTTGGTCGAATTTGAAAAGATTAGCAGAGGAAGACTTTCAGACAATTAATACCTGGTTTATCAAAAACAAATTAACATTAAACTATGACAAAACCAAATATATATCCTTCTCTATTTATAAAAATAATGAACCAGATTGGGACAGATTACAAATAACCAATAATAATGTAATACCGGAATGTGATTTTATAAAATATTTAGGGGTTACAATCGACAAACATCTTAAATGGAATATTCATATTAATAATGTAACTAAAAAATTGCGAGGATTGTTGCCGAAATTTAATTATTTGAAAAGATTTTTGGACGTCAAACAGCTTAGAATCCTGTACTCATCCCTTGTACAATCTCATTTGACATATGGAATTCTAGGGTGGGGTGGTGCGGCTGAATGTCATTTAAAGAGCTTGTATTCTGTTCACACGACCGATGCCATATTCATTATCAAACAACTGAAAGAAAAGTCAATTGAATTTAATACACCAGCATACGTCTGCTTCATCGACCTCACCAAGGCATTTGATAGGGTGCGCCTTTACGACATCGTCAATATACTAATGGCGAGAGAGGCGCCAGACACCATTGTAAGAGCGATCCACAACCTAAACATGAACAACAGGACTAGAGTAAAGGCAGGAGACACTTATACGGAAGAGATACCGACACCAGGAGGCATCAGACAAGGTGACAGCCTTAGCCCATTTCTGTTCAATCTCTTAATGGACAGAATTATAGAGGAAGTATCATCACTAAATATAGGATACCGAATGGGACAGAAAAGAATCAGCATGGTATGCTACGCCGATGACGCAGCCATTTTCGCGGAAACGGAGGACGACCTGCAGAAACAGCTTCACAGATTCTACCAGGTCAGTCAAGCGATGAATATGACCATATCTACAGAAAAAACGAAAAGCATAACCTTTCCTAAAGACCCCGTGAGATGTAAGTTGGTAGTTCAGGACAAAATCATCGAGCAAGTCTCACAATTCAAATACCTGGCTATGGATCTGTCGAGCCACCATGATCCAGCGAAGGACTTAAGAAGCCAGATCAACAAAGCGACTGCCATGTCGGGCTGCTTAAGGCAAACAATATGGGCGAACGAATACATGAGATGGGATAGCAAGGTAAAGATATACAAGACTTGTATCAGACCAATCATGACATACGGAATAGAAACCAGAGAGGAAACCAACAAAACGAAGAGCATGCTACGAGTAGCCGAGATGAAAACGCTCAGGACAATAATGGGAAAAACAAGAAGAGACCGAATTAAGAACACCGACATCAGGGAACAATGTGAGGTGCAAGACATAGTAAGGTGGGGCAGACAAAGAAAAAGAGGTTGGTACGCCCACGTGAGAAGAATGGATGAGAGAAGACTGCCACGAATTGCATTAGAAGGGAAACCAACAGGGAAAAGAGAACCTGGAGGACCACCTAAGAGATGGAAGGACAGCTGGCAGTCCACCTCCCAAGAACTGTTACAGAGGACCCATCAAAATTAACAGATCGCGAGATCTTAAAAATGAATAAGAAGAAGAAGAAGTATTCTGTTCAAAAATGGTTCATAAAAATTATTTACAATAAAAAGAAAACTTTCTCTTCAAACGTTCTCTTTAAGCAGGCGCATCTACCTGATATACGTCAGCTATACTGCCTAGATGTTTTAAGATTCATTTATCAGGGGAAAATATCTATTGAACATGTTGACCATGAATATGAAGACATAAGGCGTTTTATCCTAGTTTATGCTCTAAAACTGTTGGACAAAGATCTTCAAAGTTTTTTGCACCTCGATTATATAACATCTTACCAACCTTCCTAAAAGATGTTAAAAGTTACTCTGGGTTTAAAAAAGGGGTATGCAAATGGATGGTTGATCGAGGTAGAGATACATTTAATGACCTACTTAAAATATACAAAATAAATTTTCATAAGTGCCAGTGAACATTATATATTGTCATAATTAAATTGTATTCCCTTCCACATACAAATAATTCTATTACTTTGTGGTAATTCTTTTAACGTGTTTGCTCTTTTATTAACTTCTATCCCTTGGTGGGTTGGCATCCAGAGTAGAAAGACTTTATTTCCTTTGCCTAATTTGTTCAGTATTTCTAGGCATTATTTGATCAACGTTGAATTGATAGTTACTCAGTTAGTCGCGTGGAGTGATCGACCAAGAAGCCTTTAAACTCCTTGACTGTCCGATAAGATGGCTGATTTTTGTTTCCGATAGTTCCTATCTAAGATAAATTGTCCTCATCTTTCGATAGCCTAGATTTCAGCCCGAAGGATACTGGGGTAGGTATCTATTTATTTAGTAACATTCTATTTCTGTCTATATGAATATCCTGGAACTCCCACATTGATGTCAAATGTTGAGTAAGAAAAAGGATTATGTTTATTCTGTGCTAAAATCAAACTGTAAACAAACCGACGGCGAAAATTTAAATTTTCCTTGTATATCCTACGTCAAAACAAATCAATGGATATGATTAATTTTTAGTCTTTAATATTTGTATTAAGATTTTGTAAAAAACTGAGAAACTAAAAGCTAAAATAAAAGCTACTGTATCCTTTAAGACATATTTTGCCTTAAAGTTTTAATAAACATATTAAGCCTTTGTGTTTGTCTTAGACAGACAAACACAATACTGCTATCGTCGTTTTTTCTTCTTTTTTTCTCTTTTATTTTAAAATCCGAAAGCTCTTAAGTTCCTTTATGTAGCACATCCGACCTTATATCTCCGTTTTACCCGTTTTTTCCCTTACTTTTCCCTTTGGGGCTCCGGCTTTTCGCCATTTCTGATCACAAATAAAGAATACGATGCGTCAACAACGTTGCCAAATAATGCATATCGGCATATAGATGGCGATACAGAGAAAGAAAAGACTAGCAAGACTAGTAAGAGAATTGACAATGCAGAAAGCAGCGACAAATAAATGTAAATTGACAAAACTTAGTGTATAATTTAAAGGTGCCTAAGAGCCTATTGGCTTACTTACTTACCTAAAAGCACGAGTGGTTGTCGACTCAGCGCACTCATTGATGAGGTGTTCTGGTATTTTTCAATTTTCCCCACACAATCCAAGGAACAAATTTGATTTTTGTCGGTCGTAAATCTTGAAAAATGTTTTCTAGTGTCGAGACCGTGGGAATGAATACTCAAAAAATATCAGTCTACACAGATGCTTCCGTGATTTCAGGAAGCACAGATATAGACATCTCCTCAGAGGAACTATACACCTGACGATCTTTAAGGCTATGGGATGGCTGTAATGTTCTACAAGCCGAGGTTTACGCTATAAAGAAAGCGACCAGTTGTATACGAGGGAAAATCGTGATAGACCAATAGGAGATAACGTGATATACTCTAACAGCTTGGGCACTGTAAGAAGCATCACCATATGATGAATCAGTAAGATCAAAAATTGTGATAGACTGCCGAAAAGTACTGTCCTGGCTGAGTCAAGGTGGAGCCACTCTCTACTGGGTGCCAGGTCACAGAAATGTGGTGGGCAACCAGGAACTCGGAATGGCGGACAGACTCGCCAAAGAGAGTACTAGGAGAGATACCGTGGCAGATGACCCACCACTTGTGACGATCAACACACTGAAAGAAGCTATAGGAACTACTATCAAGGCCAAGCAGCAAGAGAAGTGGCAACACCGTGAGGACTGCGCTGCAGCTCGAAACATATGGTAGATAGCGAAAAAACAAAACAACTACTACAGAACAAAAGTAACCTAGTACGCATAATTGTTGTTGTCACTGGAAACTGCCATACGGGAGTAAACCTCATGAGATGGAAGATTTTTGCAGAAGATTACTGCAGAGAATACGGAGAGAAAAAAGAAACCATAGAGCACCAGCTGTGCCATTGCCCGGCACTGGAAAACCGATGCTTTAAAACTTTAGGGCACGGTTTTTTGGAGAGATTAGAGTAACCAGCAAAAGCCAACATCAGAAACATCAGGAACTTTGCAAAGAGCTGGAAGTGCTTTAATACAAAGAAAGAATGTGGAGAAGGTTTGGTATACAATAATACAGGGGTATCGCAATGGGCCCAGGGCCTCCGAGAGAGGGATCAAATAGGATCCCAAGTCTCAGCAACCTATAACCTAACCTAGATCGTTGAGGATACCCATTCCAGGTTCCCATTCCAGGTTCCCATTCCAGGATTTCCATTCCAGGCTCGCATACTAAAAAAGTGGACAACAAAATTAGCATGGCTATAAAACTACAATAACAGAGAACAGTATATTTTTATATTACATCTTTTGTAGGTAAAGCTTAAATCAATCAGCAAAACTCCCAAAAATCTCCAGCGTATTATTTCGATGATTGATGTCCGCCATAGGCCGTAGTTGTTATGTGGTAAGTTGTTAAAAAATCATTCCGTTCTCTAGAGGATGAAATGAGCTCGAAAAGCCCGCTTTGGTGAATCGATACGCGAACATAAATCATTCCCGTTTAATTTTTAACAGAATTGATGTGCTCTGTCGAATTTCGCAGTCGATGACAGATGTAGGAAGTTAAGAGGCTGTTCTGCTTTTCTGTTCGGGACATTTTTCGGTCCATTTCATCAAACAGTATTTGGGAAAACATCAGCGGATAAAGTGTGAAAAGCCACAAAAAAGAATAATTTTTCGGAAATGAAGAGAATAGAACATGCTAGTCTTTCAATCACAAATATTTTTTTAAACAATTTCGTTTTTCTTTTCGTACTTTTGTGCTTAGGCGTAAAAGTGCTTTACTTTTATGCCTAGGCGTTAAAATGAGTTTTTTATATTGTCAATTACGTTTTGTATTGTCAGATCAACGGCAAATGTTGCCAGTTGATCTTTGTTAGGAAATCTTTACATACTTATTTGGTCAAAAGTCAGAGTAAAAAAAGTAGCTGTGGCAACATTGCGACGTTCATTAAACAAATATTGTGATGACGTGGATGTCAAGTTATATTGATTTGCCTATAGGCCATTTTCAAGGACCATTTTGAAGTCGATATTGTTTTTAATAATTTAAGATCGGAGGAGAATACAGATAATCTTGAAGAGACAAATTGTGTTGATCCAGCTCAGCGAATACTAACCAGCAAAGTATATCAATCGATTTAGCTAGCTTCAGGTCCATTAAATAGCTTATTCATCGGGCAAATTGATTAGTTAGTTTAGGCTAGAATTAACTAACCAGTCGATAATAATCGACATTACGGAATATTGTAGCGGAGGTGGTAATAATTGAGCAATTGGCTAGGGTAATAAGCATTCAATAGAAAATTCCACGCAGTCAATAATATGATTTGTTGGCTCTATACAAGGTATTCCTTAATAAAATGTTAATATTTGAGAGAGCGATTCTTGAAAATATTCTAAAAAAGTAAAATTTTTTAATATAACAATGATGTTATAAAACTATTAATGAAAGAAATTTTGTAGCTTAAAACTTTTATTTTTATTTAGATACAAAATGAATTTAATAAAATAAATAGGGATAAGTTAGCTGAAATTTGCGAGTTTGTGGATTAGGCCGTTTTTTTACTGGTAGCCTCTATATATACACACCGGAAAAGTCTAGGGATATTACAATTTTATCCAGCCGTCATCAGTAATTTTATTATTTGCATTTCTGATATAATAAAATTAAAATAAACAAATAGTTTACAGGACGTATTGGAAATAAAAATGCGAAATTTACCGAATTTTTCAAATTTACCTTGATTTTTATTGAACTCTTATTTTTTATTGAACTCTTATTTTTTATTGAACTCTTATACTTCTATTCTAAACTGTGAATTAAAAAAAAAGATAAAACCATTTTTACTTAATAAAGGGTATGGCCTCTTCTACTGTTCATTACAGCCCTACATCGTCTCTCCATGCTCCTGATCAGGTTGTCGATCTCTTCTTGAGGTACAGCCTGCCACACTGCATTAACGGCCCGAACCAGATCCCTACGAGTTTCACGAGACATACCCATTCTTAAAATTCTTCTTTAGACCGCGTCCCATACGTGCTCGATGAGGTTGAGGTCAGGAGATTGTGCCGGCCAAGGTAAGATGTTTAATTGATGAGCATTGATAAACTCACTTACCACTCTGGTTGTATGAGGCCGTGCATTGTCATGCATGAGAATAAAGTTTCTCCCAAAATCATTGGCATATGGTAACACGACCGGCTCAAGAATTAAATCACGATATGCGATTCCTGTTAGAAACCTTTCAAGAAAAACGAGATCGGTTTTTCGGCCTAGCTGGACTCCCCAGACCATAACTGTTCCACCTTGATAAGGGTGCACTTCCTGAACATGATCCAACCGAATAGAACGTGAAGAGAACATTGGCCCATTGTTCATTCGACCAATGAACATGATCTTGAGCCCATAAATATCGTACCTCTCGATTTCCTCTCGTTAAAGGTTGAGCTCTCCAGGGGCGTCTGCTTCTTAAGTTGACCTCTCTTAATCTATTGCGAACAGTGTCAGGACTAACGGTTACATTATGTGTTTCCTGGAGAACTAAACTAAGCTCTGGTGCTGTAAGAATCGGTCGGCGTCGAGCATTTAATTGTAAAAAATGATCTTGCTGATGTGTAGTAATGCGATGTCGCCCTGTGTGCCTTTCAGCAACATCACCACTTTCACGGTGCACTTAATCGCGATATTACACTTTGCGTTGTATTTAATGCGCATTCCAGCTTCGAGCATACCCATGGCCCTTAGCATTTCATCTCTATTAAGATGTCTGCGCTCCATAATGTTGTTTAATACTAAACAGAGTTATTTGAATGAATTTTGGCCAGTTATCATAAAAACATAGCCAGTACAGGTTAAATTCGAACAATTGATGCTAGGTGCTGTTTATAAATTTGACAAAAAATGCATAAACACTTCTGCAAATATCCCAAATTTAGAAATAACTAGTGTGACTACTTCGTTTCAATCGAAGTAGAAAGAATTGGCCTACAAATATGTGGTTGTTTATTCAAAACATTTATTTTTAACTTTAATAAAATGATATCCCTAGATTTTTTCGGTGTGTGTATTTCACTGGTATATGATCTAGGACATTATTCACAAAATCATTCATTCGTTTGCCTTTATACATGTCTGTATGTCACTTTTACTATCAGATTCAAAACCCAACTACAATAAAATAAAAAATTTTGGGAGTATAAAAAAGTATTAAACCATTAAGTTAAGTATTTTTCCATTTTATGTTTTTTTATCAAATCTTAGACGACAAGGGTTGACAATTTTTTTAGGAACAATAAATATTCTTTTAGCTGTCCCTTTTTTTACGACAGTCCGAAAAAAAACTAAATTTATGTCACATAAACGTGCTTCAGATATAAAAATACGATTTAAAAGCAAAGAAATCCGTTTTGACGGAAAATCAGTAATGTTTGTATATAAAACAAGCATGATTAACATAAAAGTAAATTGCAATACATGCAACTACATTAAAAAAGCACAAAATCAAAAAAGAATATAAAAATGACAAGAACACAAAAGTAATTTTAAGATGAAATAAAAACAAATTAAATAAAATTAGTGAATATTTCGCAGTATTCCGGGACGTTAGGAGTTAAATGCAGAGGAATGCAGTGCCCCAGCGTTACATAGCCACCATAAACTACTAGTTAGTCCTATATAAATATCTCGCATTGCTGACAATCGGTTTCATTACGAGCTCGGAGAATTTTGCTGCGGAATGTCGTTTTTCTCCATTCACGTTCTCCAACATTTGCGCTTTTAATTTGTTTGGTTTTCTACTATTTTTCCATGTTTGTTTTTTATTTTTATGTCGCCAAATAACTGCGAAGAACAACAAAAGCACAAAATTATTCTCAGAAAATATTTCTACAATTTATTTAATTATCCGTAACCTGGAATGGGAATCCAACGGTCTAAGACACCCGAAGAAATTTCTTAGAACGACCGAGAAAAATGAAAGATTTTCATTATTTCATATAATAAATTCATTATAATAAAATTAAATAATAATAATAGCTCCTGTATATAGCGTTCAACGCCTTGGGAGTAGCAAGGTACAGCTTGCCATACTAGAGCCGTTCGGTATTTATTTTATTTATTTATTTATTTACTCGTGTCCAACTCAGTATATATAAAAAAATGAAGAAACACAAAAATATATATAAAATATACAAAACGGCTAAATTAATAAAAAAGGCACGTCATACATTTAAAAAAAACATAGTTAAACAATCAACATAAATAGGAACAATACTTGTACAGAATTAGACAAACTACAAAAGTACACTGTATTTATTTCAATTATTGCGAAAGGTTGGCTGAACTCGTTATTTTCCTGTTCTATTCTAGTAAGGCGCAGTGTTTTCTTCCCATTTGAGTTAGCGTTCACAATGAGATGGTGGGCTATCTGATTCGCACTTACGCTTGGTATCTCTTTGGGGGATGTTGGGTCGTTGTTCACCTTTCTTAGTGTTTTCCATGCCTGTCGGCTAGAGTGTTTCATATCGATATTGGTGATAAGAGTATGTCAATTTTGACGATGACTTATAGAAATCTCTTCCGACAGTCTATTACCCAAGTTTATAGTTTCCTCTGCAAAAGGATCGCGCATATACAAATCCGTGTATTCGTCGTAGAGCTTACTCTGATTCCGGTCCAAACCTGGAATGTATTGAGTTCGGCAGCCACGCGGGATGTATTTTCTAGAAATGGTTTTTATGTTCTCTATAAAGGTGTCATAATTATCAGATATTGGCTCGATAGTTTGAACAACCCCAACCAATTCCTCCCTGAAACCTTCCCAATTCGCTTTCTTAAAGTTGAAGCGTCTGCGGAATGGAACGATTTTTGGTTCGATTATAGCTCTAATTTGGAGCATAATGGGCCTGTGTTGAGAATGCGGAATAGGTTTCAGAACCTTTTTTACACAGTATTGTTTGATGTTATCGCTGACAAAGATTAGATCGGGGTTGTAACCTCGCCGCCATCTTCCGCTGTTGAAAGTTGCCGGAAGCTTGACATCATGGATTAAAGACATTGAGATACTCTCCATAAATGACTCGACCCTCTCCCCGTCTGTATTTGTCTCGCCGTAGCCCCACACCATACTGTGGTTGTTAAAGTCTCCAATAATAACCCTTGATTTGGGTTGGGAAATATCATGGGCACCAAACTCTGGGATATTAAAGGGTGATGCCGGAGGTTTATAGAGGGACGTGACTGCGAGATTTTCGAAAACGATAGTAAGTGTCTCGATGTTATTGGCATCTGACTTAAACGAACTTCCCAACGCCATATCTTTCCTGATGAAAACTGCGCTGCCATATTGCTCGTGTGATCGTTCGGTTATCAGGGTCATACCCGATATGTGAGGCCTAGGGTCCGTAGGGCCTCTGTGTGTTTCTTGTATACATAGTACGTGGCACTCATTCCTCCTGCATATCCCCGCCAGCATAGTCTGCTTCGGGGTAAATAGTCCTTCCACATTTAAGGAAATGATGGTCAGTGCTGGTCCTAATGAGTACCGATTGGTATCTCTCTTGCTTGACATTTTACTTCCTAACTAGATAGATAGACACTGAGTTGGTGGTTGCAGAATCAGCTACTGGTTTTAGCCAGTACCCAGGGTCGCGACGGGGACGCTTCTGCATGACCCCGTAGCCGTTCGGTATACAAGGAAGGTAATGTGGCTAGCACCACACTTCAACCGCCTATTATTACCTCAGGATTGTGAATTCCAAGTACTCATTTAAGGCTGAGTCGGCCTAGGTACCCAAACTATTTTTATTTTAGTAAAAATAGTCGGCTGATGCAATGCCCGGTGTGGGATTCGAACCCACTACCTTCAGATTGGTAGACGAGAGCCTGTACCTCTACGCCACCGGGCACCTAACATAAAATTAAATAATAGACATATTGTAATTATATTCCTGCAGATTGAGTGAAAAGGTTTTTTCTTAAATATTTATTCTACATATTATAAACGCGTGTTCAACTATTAATCTTCTAGAATATACAGGGTGCTACAAATTAGAGGTACGAGCATTGATATCTCGGAAACCGTAATAGATACGAAGATGGTTAAATTGGGACAAAATTACCGCCTTGGGATGTTCACCAAGATGCCATCAAAAAAGTTTTAAAAATTTCAAGGATTGCTGAGTTTTTTGGAAAAACCGGATTTTTTCCAAAATCAGTTTTATTTTTTCCTGTCGTTACTTTTCAGGAAACCAAAAAACTAATTGTACATTCGCATAGCCACTTTATTAGAGCTATCTGTCAGTATTTTTAGATTTTCAAATTAGCTAATAATGTGTGAGATACAGAAGCTAACTTAATTTTTTTAAATACGGACCTGCAGTTTTTATTTCAGTTTTTCAAAGAAATCGGTCTCCTGAGTATAATGATATGCCACACTTTATACTTTTTTTTGTTTTGGGTACCTTAACAACAACAAAACTATTTAATTATTATTTAAAATAATTTCAAGTCCGACTCTGGTTTTTTAAATTATTAAATCTGATTATATTCATCGCAAGAATATTGATCAGCGCTAATTATCATTGAATAAGGAAAATCTAGCCAACTGAAAGATTCAAATAAGTAATATCAAGGTCAGCAATTTAAAGATATTATTTTTAACTTTTTTTATTGTAAATTTGAAATCTCAGTGTACGATCTAATAATATGCATAATATTAATCGTAGTTATTATAAATAAATCAACTTCTACAAACTAGTTTCTAATGCTCTGCCATGTTCGAAAAGGTTACCACCCTCCTTCCTATTGCACAAATTTATTATTAGTTCAATTTTATTTATAAATTTTTAAACATATCTTCTTATACTTCCGAATGCATTTAGTACTCTTTATTTTAAATGTTGAAAAACATTGATTTCACTTTTACAAATTAATGACGTCAAGTAATGCCCTCCGCCCCTTGGCGACAGATCCAGGAACCTCACCGGCAATTATACAGCTTCACCATTTCCAATCCATCTTCCGGGGAAATTATTTGGTTATTTTTATTAAATTATTAATTTCTACCGTATGATCGAAAAAACGGCGTCCAGTTGGCTGATAAATGACAATCGATGATATTTCCCATATAAATTTACATATAAAATGACAGCTATTTCATTTCATAGCCATCGCTGACGCCGTTTTTTTTTCGATCATACGGTATTATTTATTTTACATTATTTTTTATTGCATTTGATTTTCCGTATTCAATGTTGAGATCAGTCCCTGACTCGATAAACACCCTATATTTTATCAAACAAAGATATATATTTAATAATTTGTAAAATGTTCAATTCTGGGTATATTCTAATTAAAAGAGTTTTTTTTATATTTTAAATTTCAATAACAGTAATTTTATTCACAATTTATATAATACCATCATTCTATCTGAACGCTTCTTATCAACAATTCCGAGAGCGACATTTATTACATTTATACAAACTAAACGCAATGGAATCGAATTAAAATTTAATTTACACGTGTTTGGTGCTACACATGTCACAAAGTTAATTAGGCACAACTAATTATTGATTCTGTTTGGGCAGGGAAGCTTTCAACTAACCTGAATTTAACAATTTGTCAGAACAATAACAAGGAAATTAATATAGTTTATTTATAACTACAAATGATAATACCGTATGGTCGAAACGAAAAAAACGACGTCAAAGGGGGCTGAGGAGAGACAATCGATGATAATTTTGGCGAGGTCAATATATAGACGTTATTTGCTAAATATTGTTTGTAAAAAAGTGTATTGTTTTATAAGCTAACTAGCGTGTACGCGCGACTTCGTTCGCGTCGAATTAATCATTTGTAATGGTGATGATAAAGTAAAGCAAGAATTTCGATTAACATACAAACTGGATAAAATTTTCTCACATTTACGTCAGCATGAGAAAAAACAATATGGCGATATTATTATATAACTTGGTAATATTTGAGGGGTAGTTTCATCTCGTTGGAATTTGACTTTCGAAAAATCCGTTTGCCAAAAATAAGCTGTTACGTCAAGCAGTTTAAGCAGAATCGTGGTTGAGAAATTACCCAACTTTTTGGAACATCCTGTATGATTTTTTAAAAAATTTCAAAATATGTAAAAAAACAAAATAAATTATGCGTGTGCAAGCGTTTTCCCAAAAGACTAACCGTTTTTTAAATAACAAATATTGTAATATTTGAGGGGCGTTCTCACCCTCTTGGAATTTGAGATTCGAGAAACCCCTCCTTATCGAACCTCTACACCCCACAGTCAATCCGTTTGCCAAAAATCAGCTTTAAACGTCAAGCAGTTTAAACAGAATCGTAATTACTCAATGGTCGTATTTTATGAAACACCCTGTATAAATTTGAAAATGAGTTTTTCCGAAAACGGTTCAACGGTTTTTAAATAAAAAAATATTCTAATATTTGAGGGGTGGTTTCACCCCCTTAGAATTCGAGTTTCGAAAAATCCCTTCTTATCGAACCACTACACCCTAAAGTAAATCGGTTTTCCAAAAATCAGCTTTTTACGTCAAGCGCTTTAAGCAGGATCGTGATTAATCAATGATCAGATTTTTCGAAACACCCTGTATACATTTTTAAAAAATCTTAAAATATGTAAAATAAAACAAAATAAAATATACGTGTTTAAGCGTTTTTTCGGAAACTTGACCGTTTTTTAAATAAAAAATATTGTAATATTTGAGGGGTGGTTGGTAAAAATTCCCCTTGGAACTGGAATTTCGAAAAATCCCTTCTTATCGAACCTCTACACCCTAGAATCAACCTGTATGCCAAAATTGAGCTTCTTACGTTGAGTGGTTTGCAGGATCGTGATTAATCAGTGAGTCAGTCACTTTAGGATTTTATATATTAGCACAGATAACACATTGTTATCTGTGATATTAGTATAGATTAGGTTCTAAAGGAAGCTGCAGAGTTTACAATCATTTACAATGTATTGTTTCCTCCTCCTACGTGCCTTCTCTGTTGAGGTTGGCGATTAATATGGCATATGACTCTCTATACAGAGCTTGGTGAATAAGGGTGTCGGTGTGGGTTCAATCTCTTATGTTACGTAGCCATGATTTCTTTTTCCTCCCTATGCTAGGTTTTCCATCGATTTTTCCTCCTATTATAAGCTGTATTTCTTCATATTCTGAGTGCCGTATTATGTGTCTTTTTAATTTTAATTGTGCCTGTTAGATGTGCACGAGTTTTCATTCTGTTTAAAACTTCACAGTTTGTTGTTCTGGAGGTCCAACTTATTCTCAGCATGCGGCGATACATCCACATTTCAAACGCATTAAGGCGTTTAATGTCTTCTTGTTTTAGCGTCCATGTTTCGTATCTATATTGAAGTAGGGGCCATATTAATATTTTAATGTTCTTAGCCTCGTTGGTATAGCTATTCTCGGATGGCATAAGCACTTCCGCATGTTGAGGAAACCAGCCCTAGCTATTTCAATCTTCTGATTTCCTTAAAGTGGTCTAAGTGGCTTTTAATTCCTGCCCAAGTAAATATATCTCTGCGTGGTTCCGAGATGGACGCCCTTTATCATTATATCGGTGTTTGGTTTGGTTTTGATTGTCTTGCGGATGTCTGTTGAAAATCATAGTTTTTGTCTTGACGGTTTTAATCTCTAGACTCTAGACTCATCTTAATACTTTCTTCTGTCAGTTTGTCCAGTAGGGTTTGCAGTTGGCTTTCGGATTCTAATACCACGGTGTCGTCTGCGTACCTTATATTGTTTATAATTTTTCCAATATTTTAATCTCTGCTGGACAATTTTGAAGAGATTTTTGGATTATATATTCGGCATAAACGTTAAACAATAATGGTGACAATATGCATCCCTGTCTAACACCTCTTTGTATGTCTACGTATCTTGTATTTCCTTTTTTTGTTCTGACACCTTTGTGATTCCAGTATGTGTTCTGTATAATTATAATATCTCTCTCATTCAGTCATCCAGTCATCCAGTATCTCTCACATCATAGTTTGTAATCATTCAATTTTTGATTTCTAACCACAATTTTTTTGACGGATGATAATGAAAGGCCAAAATGACATTCCTCGCAAATTTTAGTAAATTTAAGTATAATTAGTGGAAAAGTTAAAAGTTTGTTAACTTTTTCTATTAATTGAATATAATTACCACTAATTTTGACGTTCTGAATGCTTACATTGAAATTAAAGAAGCAAACTTCTACGCTAATTAAAACCACTAATTTATTCCTCTAATTTCGACTTTCTGAATGAAGCTTAAGTAAAGTATAATTGAAACCACTAATTCATTCTACTAATTTCGAAGTTCTGAATGAAGCTTTACTGATGGAAACTGTTGTTGAAGGGAAAATGCAATATTTTTAATAGAACAATTTAAAGATTTCTCTCTATTACATCCTGTTTTCAAATACTCTCAAATCAAAAAGCTTGTGACGACCATGACGCAGCAAACAACTGAAATTTATTCGCAGCCTACTCGATCGTTATTCTGTTTGTACACCTAACCGGATAAACATTATGTTCATCGAGCGGAAGAGAGTGTTTTCTGAATTTAGAAGCCTCAATCTTGGCGGAGATGGTTGTGTGGCTGCGTTAAATGGCATATCGTATGCACGGGCATGCCTCGTCTTTGTAAAAATGAGTACGTGCCATGTAACGCGGGCTTAGTATGCTGAAATGATAAACGTGCCTGTAAAAATGGTCGTGCTGGTACAACTAGAGTCAACGATCGAGCAGATTGACATTTGCGATGAAAATGTTTACAGGAATTTATGTCGAAGTAAATTTTTGAAAGAAGCTAGAAACGCTTTTGAGAGTAAAAATGGAAATAATAATAATTTTCTTAATTTTATCAATAAATAAACGCTTTCTTTACATTTTTCTTTTTCGGGGTGAGTCTTACACAGATAAATGTAAATATTTTAGAGGTATTTTGACCCCATGAGGGTCTATGAGGGTAGAAAAGATCCAGTGGTTCCCAAAATTTGACTAAAAAATCATTTTTAAGTAAAATAACTCGGTTATTTTGGAGTTATTTGAAAAACGATAAAGACAAAATATGTTTCTTTTATCTATCAGCCCTTAAAATATTTGCACTTATTTAAGACTCACCCTGTATATGGTTAAAACAAATCAACGTATAGATCAAACCAAATAAACTTTTAGTGACGTGATTAAACTTGACCAGCACAGCGTTACCCACTTTTACATATTTTCTTTTAATCAAAATATTTTAGCAAACAAGAATAAATTAATTATAAATATAAACAGTTATTATTTACATCAATAAAACTTGCCTCTTTAATAGCACTTACGGGACATAAAGGGCTATTACTAGCGCTTTCCCGTTCAAAATGTTCTAATAAAGTTGCGATGAGTTTTTTTATAAAGGCTATCAAGGTATTTTTGTACAGGGTGGTCGAAATTGGTCTGTATTAACAGAGAAAACCTATTTCCTGACTAGATAGAGCAAAACCGATATAGATGTCATGGGCTCGATTTCTGAGACACGTTTAATGGCGTAAACCGCCTCTTGATATTTTTACTGCCAACTGAGATACGGGGTAATTTTGTATTGTTTACCATTTTGAAAATTGCTCATAACTTTTTTATTTTGCAGAATAATAAAATTCTGTAAAAACGTTCTTCAGGCACTTTTTTAAGTACAATCCAATGGCGTAGTCAGTTTTTGACAAAAAAGCCAGTATTTTTGTCACAAATAATGAAAAATATAATTTTGTAAATGGAAATTACAGTTGGCTATGAACTTAAAAAAATGCTGGCGTTTAATCCATTCCAACAATATAAAGTTATGTATATCTATTTTTAAAAATGAGAGAAATATTAGTTTTTTTTATCTTTATATCGCAGCGGGTCTTGATTTTGTGTTGGCCTATCTGACTAATTATTTTTTATCACAATTTAATATTCTATATTATTATTTATCTGCATAATTAAGGACTTTTGGTTCTCTAAGGGTTTGGTTCTGCAATTCTTCTCTCGTCCCAATGGTTCTTCCCTTATATATAAAGTCTTTTAATTTCCCCCATAAAAAAGTCGAAAGAAATCACAGGATCTAGCAGACCAAGATATAGGCCTCTTGTTTCAATCCAATTCTCCCTAAATTCTCCATTTAATAGTTCAGTTGTTGTAACCCTGGCTTTTCATTTGTAATTGGTAATACTAATATAGAATGTTGATTTACCCTTTCAAAAGTCTTTAATTATGCAGATATATAATAATATAGAATATTAAATTGTGATCAAAAATAATTAGGCAACTAGGTCAACATAAAATCAAGGCCCGCTTTGCTACAAAGATAAAAAACCTAATATTTCTCTCATTCTTAGAAATATATACTCATAACTTTATATCGTTGGAAAGGGTTAAACGCCAGCATTTTTTTAAGTGCATAGCCAATTATGATTTCCATTTAAAAAAATTATATTTTTTTATTATTTCTGACAAAAAGAACAAGTATAGAAAAGAACTGACTACGCCACTGGATTGTGCATAAAAAAGTGCCAGAAAGTTTTTACAGAATATTATTATTCCGCGAAATACAAAAGTTATGGTCAATTTTCCAAATGGTAAAAAATTCAAAAAGACCCCGTATCTCAGTTGGCAGTATCAACAGGCGGTTTACGCCATTAAAAGTGTCTCAGAAATCGAGCCCATGACATCTATGTCGGTTTTGCTCTATCTAGTCAGGAAATAGGTTTTCTCTGTTAATACAGACCAATTTCGACACTTAACAGTACACTTCGCACTAAAAGAAGTTCTAACAAGAACAATGTTAACAAGAACAAGCTTAAAGTATCACAACAAATTCATTTAAACCAAAAACTCGTAATACAAAAGACAAAGTTTCAAAACGAATGACATTGTCAGGAAATAAACAAATAAATGTGGCAACTTGACATTTTGTACAGCAGAGCTACCGCCTAAATCTCCAGCGGGAAATTTAAATTCCAGTTAGTCAGTCCGGCGCCGAATATGTCCATGGTTGGCAACAAGGAATTTTAAAATCGCGTCCTCGATTACGTAACTAAAAGTATAATTGATATTGTTTATAAATCGATAGTCTTTAATACATATCTACCAGGTGAAATAAAGAAAGCTTCATTTTTCAATGTAGCCGATATATAGAGAAGCAATAAGAGATGACAAAAAAAACACCCCCAGCTTTGAAGGGACAATTACTTTGGCGATTTCTTTATTTCCGCTGATGGAACCGTCCATTCTTTTTGTGTCTCCTTTCTTTTTTCTTTTTATCTTCTCACCAAGCCCGATAAACTGATATACCACACTCCCACACTCTAGCAGATTGCTATAAAACTACTTATCGCGGTGTTTCCTGACGAGTTCAGATAAGTGGGAAAATAAAACGTATTTACCAAGACAAATATTTGATTCTATACAACACAGATAAAGATAAATACGTAGAAATTTAAGAATTTATTTTTTTGTTTGTTGTCTTTATATTTTGGCATGTTGAATTGTTAATTTTATTGACGTTGAGTTGATTTTTTCAGGACTTGTTGATAAAAGTACCTGTTTGACAAACTATGACAACTTTACACGATATAGTCCTTTCGCAACGACATAGTCCTAATAGCCAATAATCCTGAAGAACTACAAACACAAATTAACGAACTAAACACCAGCAATAAAGTAGGTCTTAAAATGAATTTAGAAAAAACTAAAGTAATATGCAACGAACTAGGAGACAGGAAAGACATTCTAATAAATAACACACAATTAGAAATAGTAGAAGAATACATATATTTGGGACAACTATAATACACAGCTCGGGATCTCTACTACCAGAAATCAACTGAATAATTAAGTTATCACGGAGTACTGATGGAAGAAACTCAATCCTCCTCCCCTTCAAATTTAGAATATCTACTACTTTATCTAAAGAAGAAACTATTCGACCAACAATGTACTACCAGTCATGACCCATGCATGCGAAACCTAGACAATTAAAACGCACATTACAAGAAAACTGCAGGTCGCACAACGCTTCATGGAACGAAATATGCTGGTAATAATCAAGAAAGACTGTAAAAGAATAGTGAATATGACAAAAGACCCAGCAAATAAATATCATCCACAGAATTAAATCCCTCAAGTGGCATTGGGCAGGACACCTGGCAAGAAGGACAGAGAAGAGATTGACCAGAAAAATTACAGCATAGTACCCACGAGGAATTAAGACACCTAGAGGAAGACCTAACACCTGAAGTGGGACTATAATATTAGAAAATTAGCAGAGATAACTTGGGTCCGCATAGCCAACGATAGACAACAATGGCCCCAACTACAAAGAGGGTATCTAAATATGTGAGAGAGGTTACACCATAATTGGAAATGGTTGAATAAGGTGATGAATGATGATGGTGATGATCTAATTATCAAGAAGAAAGTGTAAGTTATTATTAAAACAATCAACATTACACCAACAAGAATCTCAATCTAAAAGAAAAGCTTTGATTGATAACACTGGAGCGAATTCACAATATTTTTGTGGTTAGCAATGGTAACACAACACCAAGAGCAAGACCCAGCATGCAAAAGTCTTGTGCTCTTGCATTAACATTTATATTATGATATAAAAAAATACTTAGTTGATCAAAATTATTGTTTTAAATAAGCATGTGCTGATTCAATATAATATATTGCAAAATAAATTTTTTGTTAGACTAATATTTTAATAGTTTCCTGCTTTAAAGTTTTATTCGAATTAAATTACTAACAATACTATTTTTTTAAAAATATCTATGTAAAAAGTGCCCCTTGAAAAAATTTATTAAGCAAATGCAAGACTTGCAGGCTTGGTCTTGCCTTTGCTCGATGTTACTACATAGATTAACTTGTCATATATTTTTGTTTTTTAACTCATTTATTTTCCTTTTCCTTTATCATGGAAAACAACTTTTCTTTACTGTTATTGGCCACTTCCTGTTTTTCCCATAGTTTCTTTAACTCGTATTTCACGTCTCGTTTCTCCCCAGCAAACTTTATTCGTCTCAGATTTATTTCCACCTTAAAACTAACCCCCATTTTTAACGCTTATTTAAAATTTCTACTCTTCCATTTTCTCCAGAGGATTTACAGCGAGCATTCGTTTGAACTGCAGGTAATTTTTTATTGGCCAATTAACTTTTTCAGTTCGTACAGATGAAAACAAAGTTATCTTTAAGTGTTCCTGGTTTCCTAAATTTGTGGTTGTTTAATTTTAGAAATCATAATTTAGTATACATATATCAGGCTAACATATTATACCATATATGATCGAAAAAAAACGGCGTCAACAATGACTGAGGAATGACAGTCGATAATAATTTTAGCGAGGTCAATCTCTAGGCGTCATTTACTATAAACTGAGTTAAGTTTTGTCAAAAAAACTAACACTAATTATAATAATAACAGCTCCCGTATATAGCGTTTACGCCTTGGGAGTAGGTACAGCTTGCCATACTAGAGCCGTTCGGTATACAAGGAAGGTAATGTGGCTAGCACTACGCTTCAACCGCCTATTACTACCTCAGGCTTGTGAATCCCAAGTACTCATTTAAGGCTGAGTCGACCTAGGTACCCAAACTATTTTTATTTTAATAAAAATAGTCGGCTGATGCAATGCCGAGTGTGGGAATCGAACCCACACCTTGAGATTGGTAGACGAGAACCTGTACCTCTACGCCACCGGGCACCTACTAACACTAATTATAAAAAGAATAAAAAGGATATAAAAAGATTAAAAAGGATAGGTTTCCAGACACAAAAATCTATTTTCAAAAAATAATCTCCTCTCAAATTTTAAACTACACCATTTAATAGTTATTTTTTATACAAGACGATAAAATACCATTCTATCGACCGAACAGATGAAATTAATTTCGGGAGACAATATTGCAATTTTATCGTCGTGTATAAAACAATATTTTTTTCCATCGGACCTTTTTAAAAAAATTATTTTTTTTTCAGAAACTATTTGAGACAGAGTTTACCAAAAATGCTTTTTATATCTACTAGTGGGTAAATGAATTTGTAGATATATTACGACTTTTCTTGGAACTTTAGTTTCGGAGATATAAATTTAATCGGACCTTTTTAAGAAAATTAATTTTATTTTTCAGAAACTATTTGATACAGAGTTTACCAAAAATGCTTTTTATATCTACTAGTGGGTAAATGAATTTGTAGATATATTACGACTTTTCTTGGAACTTTAGTTTCGGAGATATAAATTTAATCGGACCTTTTTATGAAAATTAATTTTATTTTTCAGAAACTATTTGAGACAGAGTTTACCAAAAATGCTTTTTATGTCTACTAGTGGGTAAATGAATTTGTAGATATATTACGACTTTTCTTGGAACTTTAGTTTCGGAGATATAAATTTAATCGGACTTTTTTATGAAAATTAATTTTATTTTTCAGAACCTATTTGATACAGAGTTTACCAAAAATGTTTTTTATATCTACTAGTGGGTAAATGAATTTGTAGGTATATTACGACTTTTCCTGGAACTTTAGTTTCGGAGATATAAATTTAATCGGACCTTTTTAAGAAAATTAATTTTATTTTTCAGAAACTATTTCAGACAGAGTTTACCAAAAATGCTTTTTATGTCTACCGTATGATCGAAAAAAAATGGCGTCCAGTTGGCTGGGAAATGACGATCGATGACATTTCTCATATAAATTCACATATAAAATGACAGCGATCTTCATTTCATAGCTATCACCGACGCCGTTTTTATTCGATCATACGGTACTAGTGGGTAAATGAATTTGTCGATATATTACGACTTTTCTTGGAACTTTAGTTTCGGAGATATAAATTTAATCGGACCTTTTTAAGAAAATTAATTTTATTTTTCAGAAACTATTTGATACAGAGTTTACCAAAAAAGCTTTTTATATCTACTAGTGGGTAAATGAATTTGTAGATATATTACGACTTTTCCTGGAACTTTAGTTTCGGAGATATAAATTTAATCGGACCTTTTTAAGAAAATTAATTTTATTTTTCAGAAACTATTTGAGACAGAGTTTACCAAAAATGCTTTTTATATCTACCGTATGATCGAAAAAAAAATGGCGTCCAGTTGGCTGGGAAATGACGATCGATGACATTTCTCATATAAATTTACATATAAAATGACAGCGATCTTCATTTCATAGCTATCGCCGACGCCGTTTTTATTCGATCATACGGTACTAGTGGGTAAATGAATTTGTAGATATATTACGACTTTTCTTGGAACTTTAGTTTCGGAGATATAAATTTAATCGGACCTTTTTAAGAAAATTAATTTTATTTTTCAGAAACTATTTGAGATAGAGTTTACCAAAAATGCTTTTTATGTCTACTAGTGGGTAAATGAATTTGTAGATATATTACGACTTTTCTTGGAACTTTAGTTTCGGAGATATAAATTTAATCGGACCTTTTTAAGAAAATTAATTTTATTTTTCAGAAACTATTTGAGATAGAGTTTACCAAAAATGCTTTTTATGTCTACTAGTGGGTAAATGAATTTGTAGATATATTACGACTTTTCTTGGAACTTTAGTTTCGGAGATATAAATTTAATCTTAAATCTAAAAAATTAATTTTATTTTTCAGAAACTATTTGAGACCGAGTTTACCAAAAATGCTTTTTATATCTTCTAGTGGGTAAATGAATTTGTAGATATATTACGACTTTTCTTGGAACTTTAGTTTCGGAGATATAAATCTAATCGGATCTTTTTAAGAGAATTAATTTTATTTTTCAGAAACTATTTGAGACCGAGTTTACCAAAAATGCTTTTTATATCTTCTAGTGGGTAAATGAATTTGTAGATATATTACGACTTTTCTTGGAACTTTAGTTTCGGAGATATAAATTTAATCGGACCTTTTTAAGAAAATTAATTTTATTTTTCAGAAACTATTTGAGACAGAGTTTACCAAAAATGCTTTTTATATCTTCTAGTGGGTAAATGAATTTTTAGATATATTACGACTTTTCTTGGAACTTTAGTTTCGGAGATATAAATTTAATCGGACTTTTCTGTAATGTTGCACGTTTTAAAAAATATTCAGAAATTATTATTTCAAGGAATTTATTACGAGTAGAAAAAAAATTGTGCTTGGTGGGCGTTGGTTTCTATGTAATTTGACAAATAAATAAAGCTGTCTCTTTAGTGCCAATCTAGAGTCCTTTTTGTGCTAAAAATTTTCTTTTTGAATGCTACCGTATGATAAAAAAAGTGTCGTCTAGTTTGGCTTGGAAATGATTATCGATAACATTCCCCATATAATTTTACATATAAAATGACAGCGATTTTCATTTCATAGCTATAGCTGACGCCGTTTTTTTTTTCGATCATATTGTATTTTTGTTGCCAGGCTCTTTTGGTTCTTTATTATATTCTGTCAAAGGTGGTATATCTATCTATACACTAGAGAGCTTTTAATGTTGGTCCAATAGAAGCTTGTCTTGTTTAATTTACGAGTACATCCAGTAGGAGGGCAATTGCACATGTTATTGTTTAAATTTAATTACGTTACACGTGCCCTTTTTATATTAGTAAAAACAGGTAAAAGTATTATTATTATACGTTATTTTAATAATGAAAATATACGTATCTATGTATGATAATGCAGGAAAATTAAATTTAAATATACATTTGAATTTATAAATGCCAGTGACCTGTTAAATATATATTTACTTTATAAAATTCACAATAAATTTCAATAAAACTAAAAAAAGGCAACTATAATAATACTTATTGTTGCCGCTAGCTATAGATAATGGAAATTATAATCCTTAATGTTGATATTTTTATATGTTAAGTAATCAACTGGGTATTTAGGTTGCTATAAGACTTAAACAATATATTTAGAATGTTGTGTGTTATTAATTTTATATATCTGGAGTGCTTAAACGACCTATAAATATTTATGAGATTTTACCCAAGAGTACCTAATTGCTTGTTGGTAAAATAAGATTTTATTGTATCAGATAAAAACAACGATTTCAAAACAGTTCTGTACTTGATATTGAGAATTGTTTTCAGAAAATCAAAACAAAATATCTAAAATATTACAAACTAGCGTGTACCCGCGACTTCGTTCGCGTCGAATTAATCATTTGTAATGGTAATGATAAAGCAAAGCAAGAATTTCCATTAACATACAAACTGGATAAAATTTTCTCACATTTATGTCAGCATGAAAAAAACAATATGGCGATATATAACTTGGTAATATTTGAGGGGTAGTTTCATATCGTTGGAATTTGACTTTCGAAAAATCCGTTTGCCAAAAATAAGCTTTTTACGTCAAGCACTTTAAGCAGAATCGTGGTTAAGAAATTACCCAACTTTTTGGATCACCCTGTATGATTTTTTAAAAAATTTCAAAATATGTAAAAAAAAACAAAATAAATTATGCGTGTTCAAGCGTTTTCCCGAAAGACTAACCGTTTTTTAAATAACAAATATTGTAATATTTGAGGGGCGTTTTCACCCTCTTGAAATTTGAAATTCGAGAAACCCCTCCTTATCGAACCTCCACACCCCACATTCAATCCGTTTGCCAAAAATTAGCTTTAAACATCAAGAAGTTTAAGCAGAATCGTGATTACTCAATGATCATATTTTATGAAACACCCTTAAAATATGTAAAACAACAAAATAAAATATACGTGTTTAAGAGTTTTTCCGAAAAACTCACCCGTTTTTAAATAAAAAATATTCTAATATTTGAGGGGTGGTTTCACCCCTTAGAATTTGAGTTTCGAAAAATCCCTTACCTTATATACCCCTGCTTAAGCAGGATTGTGATTATTTATTAATGACCAGGTTTTTCAAAAATCCCTGTATACATTTTGAAAAAATCTTAAAATATGTAAAAAAACAAAATAAAATATACGTGTTTAAGCGATTTTTCCTGAAACTTGACCGTTTCTTAAAAAAAAAATATTGTAATATTTGAGGGGTGGCGTTTCACCCCCTTGGAACTGGAATTTCGAAAAATCCCTTCTTATCGAACCTCTACACCCTAGTGGTTTGAGCAGGATCGTTATTAATCAGTGAGTCAGTCACTTAAAGATTTTATAAAATATATTAGTATAGATAATTTATTTAGCGTATGGCTTTAGTACACTTAAAATTACACGTTATATAATTTACAGCTGTAAATATGAAATAAAAATAGGAACAAAAATTTAAAAAATAGTTCAGTAAATAAATACAAATATAATAAGGAAAACTTTTGCACTTGGTGTTGCCTTCAGGAAATCTCAAAAATTTTCCTCATACGCCGTAAAGAGGCATCCTTCTCTAATATGTCAAACAGTGTGGTTGTTTAGGGTTTCTATTATTGCCTTAACCTTCATAAACCCGTGATCAAAAACTTACATTAAATACCGAGTGGGGTCCAAATGTACCCCAACATTTTTTGGCTTATTGTCATTTTTTATGTTATATTAAAAATAAAACACATTCTGCTTTTAAAAAAATATATTTTTACACAAAAAAGTTGTCAGTGTTGATTAATGAGTTAATAGGTACATTTTGAAAAAAAGTAAATGAAATGATTAGAAATAATAAAAACAAAAATAATTGTGAAAAAATGATGTGAATGATATATTTCTTGAATGTTCTGCACACACGAACTGATTGCACCGAATACAAAACTTTCAAAATTTTCTGTCTTTACTTCTGCTGCATAAGAAACATCGCTGCTTTCTGCCAGTAACGGGAACAGGTTGTGCGTTCCTTACGTTTAATTCTAGAAAAATGGTTAACATGGATTGTTTTGTACGACTAGTCATTTTGGTATCTACGAATTATATTTTTTCTAATTAATTCTTGGCCCAGCTCTAACAGAAACATTCTTCTCCTATCCAAGCAATTTTTTTTCCAATCTGGATTTTTCAACAGCCAAAGTTTATAGGCCTTTTTTGCCACCAATGTTCAGCAGATGAAAAAATATTGCCATCGGCCACCGATTAGTTTTTCTTTGTGTCGTGAATTGCTTTGCTAATTTATCTGTTGTAGCCACTGCCACCCTTTGTTTTATTGTAATGTAAGATTATATCTGGTTTGTAATCAGTTGTTTTTCCACTTATTTTGTCATCGTTATGTTCTGTAGATAAAAGAATAACTGAGGCATTTTTGTCTGGTACGTAGGAAACTAAGGTTTTATTTTCCATAAAAGGCAAACATGGCTTGAAAAGTCCTTCTTATATGTTGCTGGGAGTAGTTCTTTTGGAATATAAGGTTTATTTTTACGCAGTGTACGACACAAGGTAAGGTTTTTATCTAAAAGCTTATTAGCTAACTCAATACTGGCAAAAAAGTTATCAGTAGTTATTCCATATCCTGAAGATAAATTGTTTACCAGGTCCATCACTACCCTTTGTCCTTGCCTTTTCTACGGTTTGTTTCCTACTTTGCCTATTGCGCGTCGTTTGAACAATTTGGGGTCCATTTGTACCCCGGTTGGTTTTTAACGTAGACAAAATTTATACCTGTCATTACATACCGAGCGGGGTGCAGCTGGACCCCAAGCAATAAAACTCTCTATAATTATGTACAATAAAAAGCAATTTATTCAACATTTTGTATACCAATTTAGATATATATTTAAGAAACATAGCTCAAAGGAATTTATGTAAAAAAAATATTTTAGAAAATATCCCCAAGAATTCATGTCTGGGGTACAGCTTTACCCCGCTCGGGTTTATGAAGGTTAAGATATTTTGATTCGAAAGTGGATATCGCAACCTAATAAGTTGTGAAAATAACGTTCAATGAAATTGAAGAAATAAAATTGTGAACAACTGTATAACAATCAGTTTAAATAAATTGCTTCATTTAAACTTAGTTTTATTCATATTATAAGTTATTTCAAGCCCATAAAAATAGAATAGGGAAGATAAAAGTTTTATAATGTCGATTCTTCCACTGAACGTGATATATTAGACCTCCAATGATTTTAAAGTTTTAGAAATCTCTTTTTCTAAAAAAGAACCTTGATCTGATATCGATCATAAATTAAACCGTTAAAAAATGTTTATCTTTGCTTTAATGAAAGAGGATTCGATATGCAATTAATAACTCTTCAAATTTAAATTACGAATTTAAATTGGAAAATATTCCCCTCTAATTATTATTAAATATTCTCGGTATTGTCGAAATACTGTAATACCGAAACCCATTAAATAAATCCGCATTAAAAATAATGATTTTTATTATTGCAGGACTGGATCTTTTTTAGGTACCATCATATTTGAATAAAAATCGAATTAAAATACAGATTGTTTTATTTAGCTTTCTTTCACAAATTTTATTTGATTTTTTGTGAGTTTATTGCAATTTTTGATGTTTATTTTGTTATCTTTAATTATTTTATAGTTAAATTGATGCAAAGTATATAAAAAGAACTCTGTAGTATGAATGATTCTAGAATGTTTAGAAGGAGGATTAATCACGGGGACCTTACATATCTGTTGTATGTCCTCCTTTCTTGAGTTATAACTCGTTATATTATACAGTCTCAAAGATTTGAAAACCCAGTATCTGAGTTGTCGTCTCGGTGTACTCAGTGATGAGGTGTTCTGGTGTTTCCCAATTTTGGCAAGAACACGTACAAAATTCATTACAGATCTTCAATACGCTGATGGATGTGCTCTAGTTGCAAATACGTAAACAGCAATTGCAAGAAATGTTGAACACATATACGAGGCTTTGGTACTTAAGCTGAACATTGATAAAACTAAAATTATGTGCACTTCCCCGGAAGATCACAACAATGCTATAAAAATCGGAGAACTATTGGAATATGTAGCGAAATTCAATTACCTCGGCAGTTTGATTTCGGAAAAGACCAATATCGACTCTGAAATTTAGCACAGGATTGGCAGCGCCTCAAAAGCATTCTGGAAATTAAAAGACAGTGTTTTCTACAATCATGACTTGAGCACAAAAACGAAAAATTGTACCGGGCAATAATAATTCCCACCATGTTATATGGAAGCAAAACTTGGATGCCGTACCGTCGACATATGAACGCATTAAACAAGTTGCAATAGAGACATCTTAGAAAACTGTTATTAATCAAATGGTTCCATCATGTCCTCGATCATGTCCCAAACGTATCGGTCCTTGAAAAAGCTAACTTTCTTTAACTTAACTAATTTTCCACATAAACTTAAAGGGGATTAACATGCAGAATGAGTAGGAGGAAGTAGCTCACAATAGAACGGAATTGAGAAGAATTGTAAACTCAGTTAACAGCAACAACCAAAAAGTATAGAGGCAACAGAGCAATGAGGTTTTTGAATGTCCGGAGTGCGGAAGACAGATAACATCACGTATCGGGCTTTTCAGTCACAGAAAAGCTCATGAAAGAAAACGCATTGCGTGACCATCTTCTGATGCGTGTCAAATACTCGTCAGCGAGTAATGGCACTATGTATGTAATTATGTCCTGTTAAAAAACCCGTGAAAATCCGAAGATTGTTCTTACTTAAATCAAGGAAAACCTTCGATATTTCTCGGTCGTAAATTCTAAAAAGGGCCCTACACGTAACAATATCTGAGAGATTTGAACTGTACAGTTCTTCGATTCAGTCCAAATCTCAACGAGTAATAGCGGTTTCAATAAAGATTTAATCAAAAAAATGACATCTGCGATGTTTCAACATGTTTGAATATTTTAACTGCACAGACCACACATTTGGCGGGAACTGTACTAAACTATAACCACAGACTAACCTAAACAGATGCGACAAACAATGCAAATGTGAAAATTACATTTTGGCGAATGCGCCAGGCAAATTTTTCCGTTAGATTTGTCATATAGGCGAATTTTACAGCGGACCAGCAAAGTAACCTCCATTCGTTTACTAAGAAGTCACGCCTCCTTTGTGTAGAAAATAGAGAGGGAATTTTGTAGTTCGGAATCAAATAGAGATGATTTTAATTGGGAATTCAAGAGAAGCGATACGCCCTCTGGTGGCTCTAAAATCAACTGGTTTCTGCCACATTATTTCCTAACCTTACTTTTATATCGATTGTTTATCTAATGTTTACACTCATTTTGTGTCTTTTTCAAAATTATATTTGTTTTTCTGTTATCGCGTGTTGTGTTAGGATTAGAAATAAAAAAATACGCGTCGAACGTATAACCTCCCTCTTTTTTGAAGTCGGTTAAAAAAGGAGAAACGACCAGTGAACCAGTGTACCAAAGCATGGCGTTCAATAACAATTTTTGTTGTGTGCCACAGTGCAAATCCTGGGCCAAAAAAGACCCTGAAGGAGAATTAAGCTTTCACAGATTTCCCAAAAAGGATGCTAGGAAAGTTTATGTCGAAAATAAGATGGGAAAGTGTTTAATGGATCAAAGAAAAGCTTGGATATTGAAACTTAAAATTGGCAAGCAAGTTTCCGAAACTATGAAAGTGTGCTCTCTTCATTTTGTCAAGGATGATTATTTTAACAAAGGTAAATACTAAGTATAATAATGAGTGATTTCATTTAAATTTTAATTTTAAAAATATTCTTTATTGAAGTGACAAAATTTAAATGTTAATTTAGTTTGTTTCTTTTCTATTGCAGGGTTAACCACACAAAGGGGTAGAGTTCTCAAAAAGACTGCAGTACCTTCTCAAAATCTTCCCATTTCTACAGTTAGTTCAGCAAAATCTGCAACTGCAACATCATCATCTGATCGTGCTTCTAGATACAAAAAGAGAAAATTGTCCAATCAAAACGAAACTGATTTATGTACGAGCACAAATGAGGACTCCAATGAAGATGACCAAGATGATGAAGCAGGTAGCTTAATAGATTTGCTGAAATCTACACCAGATGTTAGTGATAAGGAAGTAGATAGTGTGCTTTTACAAAACAGGAAAGTGACTGTGCGAGATTCAGAAGTGCAAGTGGACACACCTAAAATCAACACACTGAGTGATTTACTAAAAACCGATTCTGCATTAAGAAGTTTTACAGGCATTAATAATTTTCAAATTCTAGAATGTATTGTGGAAATAGTAAAAAAAAAATTTACAATTGATACAAGATCACATCGTCTAGATGTGCGAGAGAGAGTTCTTTTAACAATGGCAAAATTAAAATTGGACTTAAGTTATATTACTTTGGGTGCACTATTTAATATATCTGGTCAGCTGTGCAAAACATATTTTTTTGATTTTTTAACAATTCTAAGTCAAGTGTTTAAATCATGTATTTATTTTCCTTCTGAAGAAGAAATCTCAAAAAATTTGCCAAAATGTTTTGAATCTTTTAAGAATTGTCGAGTTGTTTTAGATTGTACAGAAATCTTTATTCAAAAACCAAGCTGCTTGTGTTGTAGAATTAAGTTTTATTCCCAATATAAAAAATCTACAACTGTCAAGTTTATGACTGGGGTGTCTCCTGGGGGGATAATAACTTTCATCAGTAAATCTTATGGTGGAAGAGCATCCGATAAATTAATTTTTGAGGAAAGTGACCTAATTAAATTGTTAACACCTAATAGAGATTCAATCATGGTTGACAAAGGTTTTCTGATTGACAATTTATGTGCTATGTATAAAATTAACTTAATAAGACCACCATTTTTACGAAACAAAAAGCAACTTACAGTTGAAGAAGCTATTTGTAATAAAGAAATTGCTGCAGCACGAGTGCATATTGAAAGGTCTAATCAGAGGTTAAAAATCTTTAACATTATTAGTGGAAAGTTGCAGTGGTCATTAGTTTCAAAAATTGATGAAATATTTACAATTATTTGTGGAATAACTAATCTGTCAGCTCCTATACTATCTGATGAAAGATTTTTATAAGGATTGGTTATGCTTCAATATGTAGTTAATTTTTTTTAGGACTAGGTTGTGGTTGTAGGTACATATTTTTTTATATTTTTATAGTTTTTTTTTCACGAAAGTACATGTATTTTTGTATTATTTTTTGCATTGTTTACGACATGGTTTGATTTAATTTGATCATTATTATGACTTCACGGGATGGGTTACACAAGGGGTTCATTGGTTTTAAAAATTAAACAAAATTACTCCATTAAAGACTGAGACATTGGCCATTTATTTCATCTCACATATTGAATGTATCATTTTATTAAAATAATTGTTTTTAATTTTCTCCAACATTGTTTTGGAAAATTTATAATCATTTTCCACCTCTAATATTACACAACTGTCATCATAAGATGCATATAAACATAAAAAACATTTTTCTAAGTTCAATATGCTCATTCCTAATTGAATTTGACCATAATATTGGTGTTTTTTCTTAAGTGTATATTTCCCATTTGAATTTATGATGAAGGTGCTTGATCCTAGACACTCTTCAATAGACATTGTTGCACCTGAAATATTTTGCATTTTTTGTTATTTGTTTAAAAAAGGTATTTGAGGACTTACCTAAGAATAAACATTTAATTTCCAATAATGCAACTGGCTTTCCCTCAGAATTCACTACCATACCATCTGGAGAAAAGCCCAACCATTTGTTTTCTGGTGATGTTATCATTCCACATTCAATTACGTCATATCCTGTTTTTGACATAAAACACTCTCTCGCAAGTTTTTCGTATTTTTGGCCATGTTTTACATATTTGTTTGTAAAAGATTTCGGGCAAAAGTACTTTTTACTCTTCATTTCCCAGTCCATTCCTCCATAGGTGTAGATCTCATAACACCTAGAGCCAGTAATTCGATATTTTCTGGCTTCATGCCACTCATGGGAATTTTGCTTAAGGGTGAATAGTTCATCTTGATCTTCATTCAAGATACTACGGTATAGTGTTGCACAGCAATTTGATATAAAATTAGCTTCCACGCTAGCAATTTCCATTAATATGATGGACTGTGCAGCATTATTTAAAATTTTGCAGCCTACTGCATCCAAATCGATTGATTTGGTACTGCTTACAGTACTGTCCAAATTCTTGACACGTCCTTTTCTAAAACATGTATGATCATAGTTATATAAAAAATTTTAATTACTGCATATACTTACGAATGTTTTGCAATAGCACAGTTTGGTAAATTCTTGATAAAAAATTCAAATATACATTTTTGTTTTTGAAGATCTGAACTTACATCCAGACCAACTTTAGATCTGATGCAAGGCATTTCAAGTACAGGAATAGCCTTATATTTATTATGTACAAATCCTTTTCTGCCAGACCAAGCACATGCAAGTTGAGTTTGAGAAATATCCTCTAACTCAAACAGATTTTGCCTTGAAATATAAACAACAGTAAATAAGTATTCTAACATAATTTACATAAAATTTATAACTAAACTGGACAATAATAACAAAAAAAACCTACCTTGTTAACAGTATTAGGAAAGCTGAAATATGTTTGCATTGTCCACCAGCCCCGGCTTTACAAGTGCAGTACATTTGCTTAATTGAAGCAGACCTATTGGAAATTGTTAATTCCCCATTTAATTCATGTGGATCTGACTGTAAGGCACTAGTTTGCAGGCAAAGAGCACACACTTTCAGGAAAGTCTTGGTTAATGCAGTTTTTCCAAACAAGATTATATGGCCTGCATTAACCACCTCTTCTCCTTCAACCACTGCCCTTGAATTCGCATTACAACCAATGTAACTGAGATATTCAGTAAGGCTAAGGGTTATTTGAGCCATATTTACTCTACAAACAACAGAAATAAAAAGAAAATTATAGAAATCAATCATTTTATATCATACTCACCCAACAATGTGGTTTTGAGCCACTCCAAAAAATACAATTTAAAAGTCTTTACACGAACCACAGCAAAATCACAATAAAATATAACAATAAAATAACAATAAATGAAAGCAAAAATAATGAAAAATCGTAATAAAAACGCAAAAAAACACCAAAATTCACAGACGTAATAACAAACGAAAGTGAGGTTAGAAAATAATGTGGCAGAAACTAGTTCTGTCAATAACCGCCGTGGCGCTGCGATCTTAATTTGAATTCCCAATTTCATTAGTTTTTTTTCAATTTTTGATACACTCACAATCTATACCTACTAATATATATAAAATTCTTAACCACTCAACGTAAGAAGCTCAATTTTGGCATACAGGTTGATTCTAGGGTGTAGAGGTTCGATAAGAAGACATTTTTCGAAATTCCAGTTCCAAGGGGGTGAAACCATCCCTCAAATATTACAATATTTTTTATTTAAAAAACGGTCAAGTTTCCGAAAAAACGCTTAAACACGTATATTTTATTTTGTTTTTTTACATAATTTAAGATTTTTTAAAAATGTATACAGAGTGATTCGAAAAATCTGGTCATTGATTAATCACGATCCTGCTTAAAGAGCTTGACGTAAAAAGCTGATTTTTGGAAAACGGATTGATTTTAGGGTGTAGAGGTTCGATAAGAAGGGATTTTTCGAAACTCGAATTCTAAAGGGGTGAAACCACCCCTTAAATATTAGAATATTTTTTATTTAAAAACCGATGAGTTTTTCGGAAAAACTCTTAAAAACGTATATTTTGTTTTGTTGTTTTACATATTTTAAGATTTTTTAAAAATTTATACAGGGTGTTTCATAAGATATGACCATTGAGTAATCACGATTCTGCTTAAACTGCTTGACGTTTAAAGCTGATTTTTGGTAAACGGATTTACTGTGGGGTGCAGAGATTCGATAAGGAGGGGTTTCTCGATTCCAAGAGGGTGAAAATGCCCCTCAAATATTACAATATTTGATATTTAAAAAACGGTTAGTCTTTCGAGAAAACGCTTGGACACGCATAATTTATTTTGTTTTTTACATATTTTGATTTTTTTTTAAAAATAACTGATAACTACGATAACTGGTAACTGATAACTACGATTCTGCTTAAACTGCTTGACGTAAAAAAATTATTTTTGGCAAACAGATTTTTCGAAAGTCAAATTCCAACGAGATGAAACTACCTGTCAAATATTACCAAGTTATATAATAAAATCGCCATATTGTTTTTTTCTGAGGCTCAGGACATAAATGTGAGAACATTTTATCCAGTTTGTATGTTAATGGAAATTCTTGCTTTGCTTTATCATCACCATTATAAATTATTAATTCGACGCAAACGAAGTCGCGGGTACACGCTAGTAATTAATAATAACTAAAAGATATTAATACATTTTAAAAAAGGTTTTTTACTATTAGTTATTTTATGTATTTCTTATTTTATATTATATAATTTCTAACTATATAATTATTAGAAAGTGACTCCGCTGCCGGCGCCGGTTCCCTTAATGGTTGCCGGCTCCGGTTCCATTGACGGCTGAAAGAACGGCGGAAAGTAACGCCTAGCTATAGCCAATTTTGCAAGAGCAGCTGTGGCTCCGTTACTGAGACTGAGGCCATCACTTCGTGAACGAGAGGTCCGTGGTTCAAATCTCACGCCAAACTAGAATTCTTTTATTTTTTTACTGCTGTTTTTATTTTTAAAAAAAGCTGTAAATATTTAATAGCAATCAAAATACGGATTGCGTTGGTTTCACTCTTTTTGGTGAGGTTAGATTGATTATTTGGTGGAGTTAGTTGCGTTGGTTAAGTTGGTTATTTGGTGTTGATTGCATTGGATAGGTTAGCTATTTGGTGGGGTTGGTTTGGTTTTTATTAATTTACATTTGTTTAGCGTTGGTTAACAGAGTCACTTCCTACTTCCACAGAGTCACTTCCTATACATATACTTCCGATTACAGGGTGGTCTGGGTCACAATTTCTTTCTTCTTAGTCTAAATACATTTGCAATATAAATACATTTGCAATATAAGAGATAAAAATTTGTTGACACACCCGACCTCCGTTTTCCGTTTATTATAGGCGCTCTGTGCTCTCAGCTCCATTGGAACGAACTATAATTATTATAATTATCCCTAAATTTCATCTCCTAAAAAGGGAAAAAGTCGGTACAAACATTCCGTAAAAATTGGTTGTGTGAGTCTAATATTTTGACAAAGGTAAATTCATCCCCTAAAGAGGTGAAATTAGTGGTGGAAATTTATATAAAAATTTGTAAAAATCTCGTCCGAAGAATATACAATCATTTTGTTATTAATAATTTCAAAAGGTTTCTTAAGTAACGCAATGACTATATGAGAGGCGACTATGAAAATTCATCCCTTGAGGAGGGTAAAATTAGGGCTGAACAATTATAAAGCAAAACATAAAATAAAAACCTGTTCATTCAAAACATTACACAATAAAGGTTTCTCTAGGGATTCAATAAAAAAATCCGTCCCTTAAAATAAGGGAAAAAATGATTGTAAATATTCGTTAATATTTGGTATAGAAGTATGATATTTCGGTGTGGCATACTTACGAAGCGTTTTCTCGAAACTCATTTCCTAAAGGGGTAAAATTAAGGGCAAAATTTTATGAAAATTCGTTACTACTATGTGGTTTAGAAGTACATAATATTTATGAATTAAAATTTGGCCAAATATGCTTAAGTATAATTGGGAAGCAATAGTATAGAGTAGAAGAAACGATTTTTGAAAATTCATTATCTCGGGGATGATAGGGGTGAAAGTTGGCATGAAAATTTATTACTACCTGGCATAGAAGTATAATATTTTTACAAAGTATATGTAGTTAATAAGTCGATTATTTGATCGAACTGTATGTGTATTTAAATTCACTTTTTTCGTATTAGAAAATCTAGGTATTTTCGGAAAAAACACCCACAGTTTTTGATATAATTTAGTCCTAGAAAATCTAAAAAATGTATCTTCTTCAGTTTATAGTGAAATGTTTTCTCATCCATTGAAATAACACTTTTTTAAAAGCATTTTAAATAAAATCAAAACAAGAAACTTAAACTGAATTAACTAAAACAATAATAAGAACACCGTGAACTAACTAAATGTAAACCAATAAAACCCAACAGAAAATTAAAAACAGCTAATAATAATGATGTATGTAATATCCATGTGAAACAACTGAAGAAACTGACTTTAAAATCCTCTGAAAACCTTCAATATTCCCATCTTAGATTCCCATATCCTTTTTCTAAGACACTGTTGCCAATTCTACTTACCAATTTGTATAAACTATATCGGTATCACGGCACATGCAAACAATATGCCGTGTCTGTATCATAAAAGTACCTATTTGCTATATAAAAGATCAGCTGCTAAATTTTAAATCAATTTAAAATATCAAATAAAATTATAGTAGTGCATAAAACTATTAACAAGCAGGATATAAAAATAATTAAAGATAATTTAAGCTGGCTAATAGTAGATAGACTTTAGATTAATATTTGAAATTAACAGCTGGAAGTACAGCTAAATACAAACGGCAAGCTGACAACAAAGATCCTATTCTTTAAGAATTGTATATTTCTGATATTTTATATATCTTTTAATTTTAAAGAAATCGTAATTTTCTTTATACATATGTATTGATCTTAACCGATTGTTAAAATTTGTAAATTTCTCATACTTTACAAATAAATATTAGCTGATATTTCCTAACATCATGTAATAGTTATTTATTATTATCCAGGAGAAAGCGCTAATACAAGTACATATAACATTTAATTCTCACATAAAAAGTTCAAGCTGGCAATCTCGCTTTGACTTTATAATCGTGCGGCGGCTGCGACGGCCAGACGAGACGGCGCGGTGTATCAAAGGCAAGGTTAAAGGCGAGAAAGAACGAAAGAAATGGAAGCTTAGGGAAGGGGCGAGTGCGGGAACGATTTGAAGTCACCACGGCTGTTTGTTTGGCCGAATATTTTGCCTTCATCGACGGTATCGCCGCCCTGTCGTCGCACTTCCGAACATAGGTCTTTTTGAACACAAAATTTCCCATAAGATGTCGCATCTGTTTAAGTTAGTTTGTGCTATAACCTAAAGAAATTATCTTTTATAAAATCTCAACGTGTATCAACACCACTTTTTTCTCTTTTTAATACATTTAATTTTACCTTCAGCTGTCTCCATCACTATCTTACACGTTAAAATCCAGACCACGCTTCTACAGTTACCAAATCTGTATATGTTTTAAACTGCAAAGAACCTAATTTCTAACAGAAAGCACAGAATTAAACAGACAGATGAAAAGTATTCTTATTACTCCTTGAACCCTGTTTCCGAAAGCTTTGTTTTACGCTTTTCCGGTCTTTATAGGGATTTTCCGTATCTCGCGAAAACCACCAGTGTTAATATTATCCAAATTCAAGCATAATATTTATTTAAATTGGCCATTATTCTATTTTACAGCTAGCTGTGTTTCTCTACAACGTATATTGCAAGCTATCTATTACCATAAAAGTTGGAATAATATTTGAATGTCATAATCGTTTTTTTTAAATAGACTAATAGTGTGTTATTGTGTGCGTGCTATACAGGGTGAGTCTTAAATAAGTGCAAATATTTTCAGGGCTGGTAGATCTCGATAAAGGAAGCATATTTTCTCTTTGCCGTTTTTCAAATAAGTCCGAAATAACCTTAATAAGAGTTATTTAAGTTTCAAAGTTAAAATAAAATTGTTTTTTTTTTAATTTTGAGAGCCACCGAATTTTCCTGCAATTTGTTCCTATAATTTTAATCTACTACCGATGTTGTGACGTTTTTATTAAATAAAATTATATTAAATTTTTTAACTAAAAATTTCAAAATTTAACCTAAATGGTAGATATTTAGAGTGAAGTTTTTCTTAATTGAAATCACTTATATAAAAACAATAAAATTTCTAGTATACAGAAGCCTCCCTAAACACAATGTTTTCTTGTATGAATAATTAAAAATATAAGTCATGTAGGAAGCGGCAATATTGCATCCCTTTTAGTGCCGTAACGTTGCCGCAGAAAATTTGCGGTGAACAGGCAGTTCTAAAAAGTTTTCGAAAAATATATAGGGAAATTTAAAAGAAAATGCTCGATTTTCAACTTCTTTTTTGCGAAAAACCCTCATAGACATGTTCCTGGGGTCGAAATATACCACTCTTGAAAATATTTTCACTTATTTAAGACTTACCCTGTATATTGTATATTGGGTGACGACTGAGGCTACCTACCGATGGAGACTTTCAGTTTCTTAAGTTCCGCTTTAAGTTGGTTTCCACTTATTAATAGAAACAGAACGGTTCTGGTTAAGTTAGTAAAGTGTTCTCTCCTTTTCTAGCTAGATCGTTGGCTTTTACATCTATCCTTTGGTGGGCTGGTACCCAGAGTAGGAAGACTTTATTTTTTGTCTAATATGTTCAGCCCCTGTAGGCATTCCTTGAGAAACTTCGACTTGATGGTTACTGAGTTGATCGCTTTCAATGCTTCTTGACTATCGGATAAGATGGCTATTTCTTGTTTCCGATATTTCCTATCTAAGATAGGTTGTACGCATCTTTGGATAGCGTAGTTTTCTTTCTGAGTGATGCTGGGGTAGGTGTCTATTGGTTAGGACCTGCTTTGGTTTTGGAGGCATCAGTATACCACGTTATGGCATGGTCTTTTACCTGCTGAGCAAAACTTTCGCTCTTCAATACTACTGGGGTGTTTTTCAATTTCTCTACATTCTTGGTATGACACACACCGGGTGTTGAAGGAGTGTACTGTTTCCGTCAATGACCATTGTTATTATGGCCGCATTATCATATCTACTGAAGACAATGTGCATTGGTGTTAGGTCTAGAATGAGCTCCATTGCTGCTGTTGGGCAGGTTCTCATGGCTTCTATGATGCAGATGCATGGCAGTCTCTGAATTTTACACAGGAGAATGCAAACTAGAGATCAGACGAGAACCACAATAGATCTGAAAAGGTAGCAGTGAAACAGGCTAATAAATACAGCAAAAAATTATCTAGTGTTTTTTTATTAACGAAAACAATGAAGTAATTTTTGTATACTCTTTTTGTTAAATTCCTATCGGCAAGGGTTAAATTACTTTTTTTTCGAAATAATTAGGCTCTTTCTTTAATCTACACCGAAAAGAAATTCCATTAGCATAATCCGAAGCTCCATTTTATCCGTCAGAGACGAGATCAATCTACGTGACCGATTTTAAATAAGCGCCCGTCCCTGGGAAATCGGAAAAACTCATCGGGTTGTAAAATAGCCGCCGCGCCACACCGTCGTCACAAATTTCACTTTGATACATCAATCCCAAATGAAATAAGTAGAAATAGAAGAGCACTGATAAATAAGTAACATTCGGTTGTAATCCTTGATCATATATACTCAAATGGATAAGTAAATATTTAGGAAAATTGTTATAAACATCGGCGATGTACTTTTACCTTAGTTCTTTGAAGCGCAGTACTGCTACTTTATTCTTCGCCAGGAATGCACTAAATTTAAATATACAGGGTGGTCCGAACTGTATTCCGGAAACTTCGGCAGCATATTCTGCAGGTCTAAATAAGTAAAAAAGTTCGTATAAATGTATCGATGTATGTATAGTCTAAAATGCTTAGTTTCGGATATACAGGGTGTAAAAGTTTCATTTTTATTTCGATTTTTTCCAAATAATTTCTGCAGTAACGTCAATATTTCTATGAAAATTGGTTTCTGGGAGTTTTTTGACATGAGAAATTTGATTTTGATGTTAATATGACTCCTACTAGTAGAGGGCGCCACCTACATATTTTTAACTGGTTTGAAGAGTAATAAATTTTCGCCCGTACCTGTACAAATCTACTGATTAAAAAAATATATATTTACGACGTTTTTTAGGTAAAAAATGTATCATGGTAAAAATCGCTACGAGTATTGGTTTTCGAGATATGTATTTGGAATCGAAATTATCAATACCTGTCATCATTGACATAAACTAAACATGTTGACTAAATATAGTTATTAGACTAAGATCATAAATTTAAAAGTTTTTGTGCCAAAAGTTCAACAGAAACTGTTTTATCATTATTTTTTGCAGAAAAATTTATGATTAATTTAAATCAGTGATTCCCAAAGTGGTCCAGGTGGACCCCCAGGGGTCCACGGGAGACTTGCTGGGGGTCTACGTAGGCGTGAACAAAAAATGGGGGTCCATAAGATGTTAATGGGGGTCCACGAAAATTTATCTGCTTTTGATAGTAAAGAGCAAAAATGTAAGCATAGTTTTTATAAGGGCCTACCTACCACATTGTTTTAAAGGTACCTATCTAAGCAGATAATATTTTAATAAGGCAAGCGACTGTTACTTGTCCAAACTTGCGTATTCGATATTACGTACAATTTCGTGTACAGACTTGCAAAGCGCTATCCGTCTGACAATGCTTAATGCTTGTTCAGACATGAACTTGATCACCACTATAAATACTTGATGCCAAAGGCAAACGCATTCATTTGTTTCCGGAATTTCGAAAAAAAGGCGGAATTTGGAAAAAAAGTTGTGAGAAAATTTATATCTGTGTTTGCTAGTGCCGGAGAAAAGTAAGTAACCTACCTTTTTTTGTTATAGTACCAAGTATTTTGTTTACGTGTACTAGTCGGTTGATCACAACGGCCTGTATAGATAGGTAACTTTAGTAACTTACAGATATTTTAATTGTCCTCTTTCGATTTGAAGACAAACACAGCACGTTTTATTCAATTGTTTTTCACGAGAGAAACACTGCCTCTCTAAAAAAAGCCGAATAAGCAATATTGCAGAGCAATTAATTTTGTAATTTTTCTTGCAAATAACTACTAATTTTATAAAACAGTAATTTCATAATCATTTTAAATTGGTTTTGAAGTAACTATTTTATCAAAACTATTCCCTTTTCGGAAAGAGCAGGCGGTGCGCGGGCGACGGGAAAAGGGCGGGGTTGAACTTCGATGCCAGTTTGTCACGTTTTAACAATGAAGCCAGACAGACAAAAATACGCAAATACACGGAGCGCGTGAACTCATTGATTTAATAAAATGTTAGTTATCGTTTTTTTATGGACAATTTTGGGATTTCGACTTTTTATTTTTCCTACACAAATATGATCAGTATTCGATACTGAGTACAATTCAATTTTTATTTATACTATTAAAATTGAGTGGTAAATTATGTACTAAAATTGATACCGTTTTGTGAAAACGTCTGTATTTGTCTCAACGGTTTATTAGTTGGTCCCTTTACAAGCTGTAATTCTATTTCCGCGTGCTGACAGAGGCAGCTGCGGTGTGATACCTATATTCAGAAAAAACTTGGTTACTAAAACATTTTTTTTTTACAGGTAAGGTAACTGACACGAAACATGGCTACAGCAAAGAAAAAATGTCGACAATATAGTATCGATTATTTGAAATATGGTTTTGTTCCATCAGAGGCAGACAAACAATTGCCCATGTGCCTATTATGCAACAAAGTTTTGAGCAATGACTCTATGAAACCATCAAAGCTCGAAGATCATCTAAAAAGGTGTCATACTGATAAAATAGGTAAAGATTTAAAATATTTTCAAACATTGAAAGAAAAATATGGAAAGAGACCCACCATGCACAGTATGTTCGCTTCAACATCTCAAAGTAACGATGATGGCTTGCGGGCATCTTACAATATCTCATTACTTATAGCAAAATCTGGAAAACCGCACACTATCGGAGAACAATTAATTTTACCCGCTGTTGAAGAGGTTTTAAAAACTGTTTTGCACAAATCTCCATTTGACGTACTAAAAAGAATTCCATTAAGTAACAATACTGTACAAAGACGCATTGATGAAATGAGCTCTGATATCGAAAGCTTTTTGTGCAATCATCTGCAAAAAACTCATTTTTCTATACAACTGGACGAGTCAACGTTACCCAGTAATGAAGCATTACTATTGGCATATGTCCGATTTATTGTTGAGGAAGAAATTCACGAAGAATTGCTATTTGCCAGAACTTTGGAGACTGACACTAAAGGCGAATCAATATTTAATGTCCTGAGTAATTTTTTTACGGAAAAATCGATCCCATTTACAAACATTATTTCAGTGGCAACAGACGGAGCTCCTGCAATGGTCGGGCGATATCGTGGGTTTATAAGTCATCTCAAAAGAATTATACCAGGACTTACAGCTATTCATTGCGTAATCCACCGACAACATCTTGTGGCAAAACATTTAAGTGACAGGTTGAACCAATCTCTTCATTTTGTAATAAAAGCTGTCAACAAAATCAGAAGCAATGCATTGAATACGCGTTTATTTGCTCAATTGTGCGACGAAAATGATGAAGACTTCCAACGACTGCTCTTACATACTGAAGTACGCTGGTTGTCGAAAGGTGCATGCTTAACGAGATTTTACTCTGTTTTCGATTCCATATTAGAGTTCTTAGAAAGTAGAGATCCAGATTTAAAAGAAAACTTGATCAAATTCAAAGCAGACATTGCGTATTTGACAGATTTGTTTAAAAAATTTAATGATATTAACTTGCAGTTACAAGGGGACAGCCTGAATTTAATAAAAACAAAGGGGATAATTTCGGCTTTTCTTGGGAAATTGAAATTTATGAAGCAAAACATTAGTCGGCGCGAATTCTCTCAATTTCCAAACTTGTCGCAGGTAGAATGTATTGATGAGGATATCCATACCTACAGTCAACATTTAAGTGCTCTGCATGATGACTTCAAAACCAGGTTTGAAGATATACTGACGATGGATATACCACCATGGATCATAAATCCATTTGATGAAACGGAAGTGGCCAATGTTGTATTACAAGAGGAGCTGCTCGAGCTAAGCACTAATGAGGAGCTGAAGGTGAAATTTAGAAAAGGCTACCCAACATTTTGGCTGCAAGCAGAAATACCCGAAAAATATCCTGGACTGTGGGAAATCGCAAGGAAATTTTTAATAGCTTTTCCCTCGTCATACCTTGTCGAAAGGAGTTTTAGTGCCGTTACAAACCTCTTAACAAAAAAAAGAGCAAATTAAACATCACAGAGCGGGGGGATTTGCGGTTATTGCTCACAAAATAAAATGAAGCATTGATCGTTTGCTGACACTCCATCAGATACATCCTTCCCATTAATTAAAAATATGACCTGAACCTATATTACCTTAATATTTTTTCTTGTAATTCTATTCTTTTTAATAAATAAAGTGATATAAAATGTACCATTTTCGTTTTATTTACATATCGGAATATAGGGACAGAACTCAGAAGTGACACAATTTTTATTTTTTGGCGACTTTAAGAATGTGGTAGAAATGTAGCAGCAGGGGGTCCACCGAAACCAGTAAAATTTTGAAAGTGGCCCACGAGAAAAATAAGTTTGGGAACTACTGATTTAAATAAATAAAAATTTCCCAAATTTATTATTTCAGTGAAATAACTACCGTATGATCGAAAAAAAATGGCGTCCAGTTGGCTTGGAAATGACGATCGATGACATTTCCCATATAATTTTACATATAAAATGACAGCGATCTTCATTTCATAGCCATCGCTGACGCCGTTTTTATTCGATCATACGGTATCTACTTAAGGTGTTTATTTTTTCGTCAATAATGACATGTATTGACTATTTCCATTCTAAATATCTTAGAACGGTTGCTCGTAGCGATTTTTACAAAGAAATATTTTTTGCGTAAAAAGTCGCAGAGATATATATTTTTCCCTCTGTAGTTTAATACAGGTACGGACAAAATCTTATTACGCTTCAAAACAGTTAAAACATATGTAGGTGGCGCCCACTACCAGTAGGAGTCATATTAACATTAAAATCAAATTTCTCATGTCAAACAACTCCTAGACACCAAATTTCTTCCAAACATTGACGTTACTTCGGAAATTATTTGGAAAAAATCGAAATAAAAATGAAACTTCTACACCCTGTATCTCTGAAATTAAGCATTTTAGAACATACTGTATACAAACTATAAATAAAGAAACATAAAATTAAGTTTTTCTAACTGAAAACAGCTGCATTCTGTGCAATTATTTTGCAATATAAAAACTTGAAAATCAAAACAAGTGTCCTACGTAATGAAAATAAATGTGGTGTTTAGACAAATTTAGGCAGAAATCTATGCTATTAGTTTAGCAAATGAAGGTTGAAACCACTACCTAATTTGTCGATCCGGATGTTTCAGGCAGATTATATACCTTTGGAGAGTACTTTTAAGGAAGCCAAAGCCAACTTTAGCCGAAAAAATGACCCCAAATAGCCGAAAATCAGATTTTCGCAAATATCTGCCAAAATATGCGATTTACGAAATTTTTCTTGGAATAAGAAATGAAGCTTAGGTTATTGCCTACAAAAATGGCCTTTATCATTTTTTACTTGAAATTAGTAGTTTTAGAGATATTCCGCCCTGAAAATCCCTGAATTTTCTCTCCAAGTCTTAACGCTCTGGAGACAGATTTTATAGGTGTATCATTGACTTATAAGACAAACTGTTTAATAATTCGGCTAAAATTTAATATTTTTTGATGATTCAAAGTTCATTTAAAAGGTAGATTGAACATCTATCACATTTTGGCACTTGTTTAAATTTTGTCATATTTTATGATAATAAAATAAACGGGCAAACATTCCTTGATCCCAAAATTTTCAGATTTTTACTAACTTATTCATATTTTCACTAATAATAGCTTGTTTGTCAAAATTAACTTAAAGGTCAAAATGGCATTACTCGCAAATTTTGTAAGTATAATTAGTGGCAAATGTTAAAAGTTTCTTAACTTTTTCTACTAATTGAAAATTACTAGCACTAATTTTGACATTCCCTAAGCTTAAGCTTCATTCAGAACCTCGTAATTAGTGGAATTAGAGGTTACAATTAGCGTAGAAGTTGTTCTTTTGATTTTAATGTAAGCATTCAGAACGTCAAAATTAACGGTAGACATTTTCAATTAGCAGAAAAAGTTATCAAACTTTTAACTTTTCCACTAATTATATTTCAAAATTTGCGAGAAATGTTATTTTGGCCTCTGATTATCTTCCGTCAAGAGACGTTTTATAAGCTAAATATTCAGCTTTCTCTATGGATGCTGACGCAAGTTGATGCTAGGATATTCTATTAATTTTAATAGTGTTTTTTTAAATATTGTTAATGATCGTAAACTAAAATGTATAGATTGTAATTGAAACCACACATTCATTCCACTAATTGCGAGGTTGTGAATAAAGCTTTACACTGACATTAAAGGTAAGTATATATGACCTAGGGAGCAAGGCAAGGTCTTCGGAAAGGATAAATATATTGAACGCTTCATATAAATGCAATAAAGAAAGTATAAAAATGGCATGTCGAGATGATGGAGACACCTTTTCTAATGCTAATCTTATGGCGTTCATATATATCCATAAAATTAGCATTAGAGGTAAGTATATATGGCTAAGGGTATCGACTAATATTTCAGAACTTCTCTACGTTTACTGATTTCTCTAAGCATCAATCCCCCGACAGGGATCGCGGTTGTCGTCATTGTCATCCCATCAGAAAATACGTCACACTACTTCCGCCGGATGTGATCGGGGTAATCCGGATCTGTTCGTTTTTCTTCCTTTTTGTCGCTAGTCCATAGGAATGTTAGACTTCTTTTATTGATGAGGCTCTTTTGCTGGTTTTAAAAGACAGTTCTATATCGATATCTTTTTCACATTATTTTTTTTATGATAGAATTTCAATTTTCACGTAAGACGTGATCCATGATGACTCTGTTTGTGAATGTTAACATGGCTAAGGTTAGTTTTGAGAGAACAGGTTAATTCACAGATAATTCACATATACCGGGTGAGTTTTCTACGATGTTCTCTATAGGTATTTCGGAAACTATTGAAGATAGAGAGTCGGTTAAATGGGGAAATAATTGGAGTTTTGTGGGGTCGTAAAATATGCGCCTTTCAGTGTGTGTATCCTTAGTCTTCCAAAAAACAAAATGCTCAGAAAACACGGTTCTGACCGCAAAATTATATTTTAGAAAAATTTACACACGAAATTATTGGACAGGGTATTTTAAAGTTAGGGTAAAAAAAGCAATCCCTCGATTAACCCTGTATAATATGACAAATACTAAATTTTATAAAAAACTGAGGTAATATACATACAATAAAAGGTGATATAATTATACATATAACAAAATAAACTAGCTAAAAATAAGAAAAATGTAACACTTTAAAATTTGACCAAACATTTCTCCGTTGCGTTTTTTTGCATTTGAGTGTATATTCGGATACTAAGGGCTGGCAAAAGTTAGTCTTGGGTCGAGATTTCCGTATGTAAGAAGAGTACAATGCGTTTATAATGTACTGAACAAAGAGAGAACATTAAAAACGTTGCCAAGCATATGAAATAAACCGAGAAACTGTGCACATCGCTAAGAGACGTGGAAGGGGATATAGCAGATTTATCGCAGTTGACCGGTCGCACAGTGCTTCGTCCCATGGACAAAAATCAAAAAATAAGTTAAAATTTACTAATATCTGAATATATAATTTTATACTTATAGCAATGTTCAACCATCCTGTATATTATTTTTCATAAACAGCGTTTTTGTTAGCAAATATTTTCACTAAAAATAAATTTTGCGATCATTATCTCATCAGTGAAAAGAATAGCATTCATAGTAGTTCTGTATATTATGGAGTTAAACGGGTACGTACTTAATTGAAAGCCACTATGGATATTGTTAAACAAGGTATGTACTTTAAATTTATTTCTAAACAAGTTCGTGATTGTTTAGTTTTTATCTATTTTTTAAGATGATTCTTAAATGGGTATAAAAATTTTACGTTTTCAAACTTCAAAAAGGCATTTAAAAAAAACATATCAAAACATATCGTATTTATTAAATATTTTTGTTGCCATATTCATACTACCTGCGTCTGCTTGCGACGAACTTTATTTTATAATACTTTTCAGATGGAGTAAAATTGATAAGCAATGCCGATCTGGCTAATACTTGGCTTGATCATAAGGACAAGAACTCAAAATTATTTGTATTTCAAAAAATATGTTCTTATTAGATATTGATGAACCTTCCAGTCAAATGAGACACCACTTGTGCCTAAAAAAGTCCACTATGTTGGAGCGAAACGTCGCATAAAAATAGTGTCCATCTTTCAATTTATTATAAAATCTCATGCCCAAGAAAAGGAAAAAATAATATATGAATATGGTCTATTAAAGAGGTAACTATTAACATCCGAACCCCTCATACCGACAAAATTAACAGTAACAACGCAAAAAAGTAACATATTAGAAAATGATATACAGAAATATCTTATATGTGAGGATAGTTCATCTACCTGTGATTTGGATACTATAAATTTGGAAGATTCTGTCAGCAGTGATTCTCCTGAATCAGAGTAGTTACGATCTATGCATTTTGTTGTCCTAAAGTAAATTTATAGTATCTCAAGTTTTTTTTTAATTAAATATAACATTAATGTTTCTTTTTCATTAAAGAAAAACATTTTTATCTTATATTAGGCGTATATTATAGGAATCATGTTCTAATGTTATTTCAATTTTTTTTTATCACAGGAATTTATTTAATACTATAACTTATCTATATCTATATATATTATATATACACCGTTTTCATACTATAACTTATTATTTGCTTAGATGGAACACAGCTCCAACATTATTATTATTTATAAGATTTTTTTTTTCATAAACGTGGGACTAAGAACATCATCATTTAGTACAATGAGAGCACTCATCATTTGTGTCAAATAAACCTAGTTTGAATAAATTGCTTACAATAAAAGAGAAGTTTTGGATTTTTGTCCTCTAGAGCCATATGTTCGAAGCACTGTGGGTCGACCCAATCAATACCTCTCTCAGTACTTAAAGTTCTAGGGAGGTGTACGTCATGCGTTCAGTTTCACGATTTAATTACGTCTCGTGATACTTAATTTCTTCATTTATTAACGAATCGTTGTAATTTTCCCTATAGGTTGAATATTTTTAAATGCAAGCTAGAAACACTTGTATTTTTGGTAAAAATAAGTGGAATTGAGTGGGTGTTCGATAGTGGTCGCGCTATTAGAACTCTGAATTCAAAAATCGATATCTCGAAATCTATTAGAAATAATAGATTGTAGTTTTTTTCAAGAACTTTGTAAACATTTCTGGCTGTATTTTCTTTGTAGACAGTATGTGAAAATCTTTATCAATAAAAAAATGGATTGTTTACAATTTTTGAATAGAAAAAACACCCTTATCGAATTTTTCTTATGTCAATATATAAAGTGGTTCTTGAGTTATGGCCTGTTATGTGTTAAAAAGTTGAGTTTTTAAATTATCGCGATTACTGACGTTTTCTCGTTAATAAAAAAATGACACCCTAACGATATCCTTATAATTCCATTTCAGATGCCCAGAAACATGTCTAATGATTTTCTCTAGTTATCTCTTGAAAAAAGTCTTTTAAAAATAAGCGGTTTGCGATCGTGATTTTACTTTACTTGATAGGGAAAGGCGTATCGGCAACGCCGCAACAGCACACCGTCGCGCGTCGCGTCGGTCGGTCGCATTTCTCTCACTCCGACTTAATAAGATCCCTATTCGATTTACTTCCACACATGTAAATGCCGACCCAAAAGTAACCGTTGCCACCACGGTATAACATTTCATCTTCAAGACTTTATAAGTACCTAATAATATATTACAATCTTCTTCTTTCTCTATATATATTTATAACAACATTTTTATATTGTTCATAAACCATGTATATCATATTTTCTCTGTTAAATAACCTCTCAGACCGAAAATTATTACCTCAACCTAAATATACTGTAACTCCCGAGACGCACGAGCTGACATAACAAAGAATTTCCTCTCGTTCCCTCTCGTGTGAGGGCCGAATGATAAAACAAACGGTCTTATTTACAGAACAAGCTCCAACTAATTATGTCTGTACAAACACGATTGAAACTTTTCCCAAGATACATCTTGGCCTGGCTGGAGCACGGAGTATACGTGTCGTCTCTGACGCCTTCAGATATAACCTGACAGCAATAAGAGACACGGAAGATAATATTTTCTTAAATTATTTGGCTTTTATACGGTATTTCCCTGGATTGTTTTTACATGAGAAAATTACATTTTTATTGTTAACTTTTTGAGAAAAATGAATTCTTCAAAAAAGTTTTTATTTGTTTTAAAATGGTTAATCCCGGTTATACTTTTACAAATTTTTCCACACCATTTTAGAGAAAAATAAAAAAATATATAAAAATATAATTAATTTTTTTCAAACGTCACAAAAGTATTAATTTTTGCGACGTGATTGGCAATATAAAAAAGTCATTTTAACGCCTAGGCATAAAAGTAAAGTACTTTTTTCCATAGCAAGTGTTAAAATTGCCTTACATCTATCAAAAATAGTAGATAAAATAGTACTTTAACCGCAAGGGTAGATTAAAAGATACTTTAACAGCGAGGATAGGTTAAAAACTTTATTTGTTCTTCATAATTTTTCATAAGTTATTCGGGATTTAAATGCAAGTAGTTTGGACATGGCGTTTGTCGCCTCAGCCTGAATATCTGTTGGTAATTTATTTATTTCGTTTTGAGCCATTTCTGGCTCCAATTCATCAGCAATCGACACGAAAGAGAATTAAAAAATATTGACTCAAAACCGACAACTAAAGAGACAGCTTTATTTATTTGTCAAATTACATAGAAACGAAGGCCAATCCAGCACAATATTTTTTCGACTCGTAATAAATTCCTTGAAATAATAATTTCTGAATATTTTTTCAAACGTAACTCGCTATGGAAAAAAATATTGTTTTATACACGACGATAAAATGGTATTTTATCGTCTTGTATGAATAATAACTATTACCCCTAACAAGCAAAAAAGTACGAAAATACCTAAAAAGGAAAATACATATATTAGCAGAGATATTAGGTATTAAACTGACATAAATTGTCAAATTCAACCAGCAGCGTAACCATAGGTTCTTGATATATAATTACATACAAGGTATGACTTTTAAATCTTTTTATATTATTTGGAAAGTTTGAAATTGTTTAAAAACTTATTTGTGGCGCTTGAAAAAAAATAGCATGTTCTATTCGGACTAAAAATGGACGTACAGCCTCGTCACAAAAAGTCTCATTTTTACACCTAATAAAACAGTATACTATTTTCCGATGTCCCAAAAATCAAAACGCGTTTCTATGGTAACTTCATTTAGTTTTGATTTTTAGTACTTCAAAAGGAGAAAACGGAAACATTATAGGATCACTTTGTTGTCTGTCTGACCGTCCGGCGTCCGTCCGGTCCCTTCGACTGATAAAATATACAGGGTGGGCTCAATTATATTCGGAAAATCTCGATAACATATTCTGCAGATAAAAATAGATAAAAAATTTCGTATAAATGTATGCCCTAAAACGCTTAGTTTCGGAGATACAGGGTGAAGAAGTTTCATTTTTATTTCGATCTCTTTCCAATAATTTCTAAACTATAGTATACTCGTATATTTGGATAAAAATTGGCGTCTGGGTATTTTTTGGCATGTGAAAAATAGTTATTTTGACTATTCTTAAGAACCCTCTATTGTTTTCCTTGAACCCGAAAATCAATCAATATGCAGGAAGTTCTATTGCAAAAAACACAACTTCGATGTGTAACTCTTTTTGGGGACACCTTGTAGAATTCTATATATTTTTAAAAAATCCTCTAAACTAACCTAAATACGGGTGTTTGTAGTCATTCATAGGATTACTGGCTAATACGTATAACTTTTTTATTTTTTCAGATAATAAACATGACATCAATCAGGATTGATTGATATATTCAGTTAGTTTCTATCACTTCCTGTTTAACTGGAAATAACTTTTGACTTTAGAATGGAAACCTAGGTATCTTATATGTCAATTATCGCATTTTCTCCTAAAAATGGTATTTTAAATTTTATTCTAGTGTACCACGACAAGAAATTTAACTACAATTTAAATTAATATAATCTGTAACTATGCTGTACCAAATTATTCTCTAAAAAAAAGCTCCTTTCAAAATATGTTAATCAACCACCCTCGTTCCATTTGACAAAAAAATGAGTTATGATTAAAACTACAATAGATGATGAAAAATATTTTCCAATACTCCTTGATTAAAAATTAGTGGTTTTAGCATATCATGGCACTCTAGATTGAAATTTATAATATTATTTTTTAAGATAAAATGTCAAATTTTGACATGACATATAGTATGACATTCTATTAAGAATGCCATTTTCTGTATAATAAAGTAAAAAAATACCTAGAGTACAATTTAAAAATCAAAAGTTGTAGTCGCTTCCGGTGAAACAGGAAGCGACCGAAACTAACTGAATACGTCAATCAATTCTGATTTATATCATATTACTAACATACCACTACTACTGACATACCATATATCGTTTTTTATTTGAAGAAATTAAAAATTTCTAGGGGTGATACACTTTTGAACAACACCCGGTATGCTCAGTAAATGTCATTTCAATAGAGACTGTCGTTCTCCTTGCAGCCTCCGTGTCGCGTCGTAGTAGAAGCGCCACCCTATATAAATTATAATCCTAAATTAAAAAAAAACATATTTCCATAAATAATGTTTTGCCTACCAACCGGACACAGACTGGAATTTTATTTGTTGCCGAAAACAGGATTTAATTGAATTTTAAAACAATTTACGATTTGTGTTGTTGTGTTCCGGTTACAATAAATCCCGTCAAAGCTCGACCGGTCCGGCCCTATTTGCACTCGCGAAATACAATAGCCGACGACAAATTTTAATCCGAAACAATTTAACAAATATTCATTTATAAATTTACGTTTATTTTTCTATTTGATCAAATTGAGCGTACAAATCGAAAAATCACACAAAACCGGAACAAGATTAAAGCTAACTTTTAATATTTAATTTGGCAGAATATGCAGGAGCGGCACCTCAATATGTGCACGTGAAAAAAATAATTAATTTTATGATTCCTTCAGTAGAATGTAGAATGTAGAATGAGTGAGAGGGGGAGTTAATCATTGCGACCTTAAAGATCCTTTACCCTTCCTTGGGTAATCACACAGTCTATAACCCATAATATACCCCTGTTGTAGAGGGGACAGGGTAGAGGTGTGTAATTCGTGAACGAACTAGTTCCGTTCCAATGAACTATTCCCACTCCGAATGAAAGGAACTAGTTCCTGGTTTCTCAAAGAACTAACTCCTCAGGACCTATTCCGGGATCGAGACTGTAACCGATATACAGTGTGTCAATTTTAAAACTTCCCACCCTTAATATCTTTCTTGCAGTTAAAAATATGAAAAATCGGAAAGGCACGTCAATTTTATTTGTAAGGGGGACACTTTAAATTAATATTTTTAGCCTTTTTCTTTTAACCTCCTAGGAAGGGGAGATGTCACCCTTACAATCTTAAATGGGAATGGGGGTCAAGTGGCACATCGTTTTAAAGGGTGTTTAATTATCTTTTCAATGGTATCCTACTTTGTTGCTTTTTGTCGAGTGGTTTCCGAATAATCACGCTTCAAAGTTGCAGAATCAATTAAACATGCCTGCATTGAGATTTTGGTTTTCAGTCTAGTTTTTACACAAAAATTATTGCAATGGATCTCCTTATAGTACAAAATACTATAAGATCACATTACACCACTTACATCCTATCTTACAAGTTGTTCAGAATGTTGTCCATTTTCCTGTTAACAATAATAAAGTGTGTTTTCACAACTCCTCCCTAACATTTCGAAAAACTTCACCGGGAATTGACCGGCATTATGCTGTAATTCGCCTTTTAAGATCATCAATACCAGTAGGCTGTGTTCTATAAACAATGGATTTAAGATGTCCCCAAAGAAAGAAATCTAAGGGTGTTAAATCCGGTAATCTTCGAAGCCATTCAATTGGTCCCCTTCTGCCTATCTATGTACCCGGAAATCTCTCGTTTAACCACTGTCGGATCGGAAGAAAATAATGAGGTGGAGCCACCGTCCTGCTGAAATGCTAACAAATCCTTTTGTATAACTGATTAGAGGTTGCCACTCATTCGAATTTAAGAAAAGAAACGTTAATGTTTATGATGTTTCCTGTTTATTAGTATTTCGACCCCCCTAGAAAAATATAATTGCTACGTTCATGTTTCCACCTAATCTCCTCATTATTTGTACTACAAGAAGATCCATTGCAATATTTTTTATAAACACTAGCCTGAAAACCATAATCTCATTGCAGGCATGTTTAATTGTTTCAGAAAGTTTGAAACGCGATTATTCGGAAACATCTTAGCAAAAAGCAACAAAGTAGGATACCACTGAAAAGAGAATTAAACGTCCTTTAAAACGATGTGCCACTTGACCCCCATTACCATTTAAAATTGTTAGGGTGACATCTACCCCTCCTAGGGCGTTAAAAGAAAAAGGCTAAAAATATTAATTTAAAGTGTCCCCGTTACAAATAAAATTGACGTGTCTTTCCGATTTTTCATATTTTTAACTGCAAGAAAGATATTAAGGGTGGGATGTTTTAAAATTGACACACTGTATAATACGCGACGGCGCCGGACAAGCCAGCGCGCTAGCCCGATGCTAGGCGGGAGTAGGGAATGCCAGCCGTATGTTATCGGATCCGAACCTAGAGGAACTAAATAAAAGACTGGTTTACGTACGGATCGGCTAGCGCGATCGATAGCTTACTTCGGGTTTCTCTTATTACCGATTCTGAACCGTCCTAGAACTGTGATGCGTATGCGCAGAAGGAAATATGAAGACTTTATTTCATTTGCGCATGCGCTGCTGAGTTCTAGGACGGTTCAGAATCGGTATTAACAAGAACCCGAACAAAGCTGATGCTATGCAGGAGTGGGGAGTGCAACTTAAAGTACGTCGGTTTTTGTGTGGTGTTTGATTGTTCAGTTGTAATTTAAAAATATGGTGCAAGTACACACTCGGCGAGGCGACCCGAGACTCCACAAACTTTACCACGTCTCGTGTCGCCTCGGCGAGTGTGATGTACTTCCAGCAATAGATGCAGTTTTTCTCAAATAACTCAAAATCGGCTTGTCCGAAAGTTTTCAAATTTGGCACGCGTGTTTATCAAACGTAGACCGTTAAAAAATCTATATACGACTTCGCTATAAAATCCATAGGGAAGCCAATAATTGAACAGTTCAAAATTTGCATGAAATTTTATATTTCCAATGACGATGCACCACCACGGTATATGTAAAACATGGAAAATAAGTTTGTTATAATAATACTTTTATTACTTACTATTATAATATAATAAATATACATTCCTTTGAAAACACCCTACTTATTTATCTAGTAACGCTAAAGGCTCATTTACATTTGTCACTTTGGATGTACAACTTGGATGAATCATCCAAAGTGATAAGTATAAATTGCCTTTCAACACTGTTTCATCCAAAGTGTACACTAAAATTGAACGATGAAACAAGTTGACGGTTTTCCTACTTTTGTTGAAAGAAGCGTTCAACGAACCGTTGATTCATCCAGATTGAACGGCAAGTGAAAAATGTAAACAAAAGAAATTTAGAAGCAATTTTATCGCTCAACTTGATTGCTACAAAATCGCCCAGTTAATGGGGGCCTAAAGCCGATTAGAGACAATAGTATGATTCATTGGCAAGCAATATAAATATTTACGATTAGGTAAAACTATTGTTATGTAACAGGACCGGCTAGCCGGCCGGCGAGTCAGTTATTGACGGGTCATCTTTAGGTCTGTTCCCAGAAGAATCCCTAACTAGTCAGCGCGTTTCTTATTGGTTGAAATGTTACGCATTTGAACCAATGAGAAACGTGCTGACTAGTCAGGGATTCTTCTGGAAACAGACCTTTTGAGTGTGTTGTGTTTTCAGAGAATTCTGTAGCTTTGTGTTGATTTGAGTTGTGACTTCGTCGATCGACTATTGAGAATAAAACCTCTTGTGACGTCTTGCCTTCTATAATTTTATTTGAAAAGTATTAGTAAGTGCAATTTTAGCTAACGTGTATTATAATTTATTACTCAAGCTAATAAAATTGATTAACCAACGGTAGAGATCATACTTTTATGCACCGGTTTTGGTAGTTGAGACATAACAAGGGCTATCTAAACAGTGACGATTTTTTTTAAAGGTACATAATATAATTTTAGAACACGTCCATAAAAAATGTAAGCACTAATTAATTAAAAATGAGTATACTATTAATTTTAATTATATGTTATCCTCATAGCATATGTTATTATGCTTATTTAAGTTTTTGATTATGTAATGGGCACTTTGTTTACTGATTTTTTCTGCTGAACTGCCTGAATCTATTTTTGCTTTTGATCAAATACGTATGATAAAGCTGAGAATTTGTAAAATGTTGTTCCGGAAGAGTTGCATTGAGTGTTATTGCACCCAGCAACCACGCAATTTATGATCTCCTTCTCGTGTTGTGAACAGTCTCGTTTATACTTTTCCAAATTTTAGAGAAAATAAAGAAAAACATGAAAATATGGTTGAATTTTTTGTCCTAAAATCCAAACGCGTTTCTATGGTAATATAACTTCCTTTTCATTATTTGATAGATTGTTGCTGATCTTTGCTGTTGATAAAGTATCACATTTTCCGATAACTATCATCGCCCTTTCCGTAGCATTCAAGTAAATAAATTTTGAGTTTGTTTAGCATTTTAAAACAACAAAAAATATTACGTTAATTAAAATTCTATAAATAACAATCTATCAAAGAATGAAAACGAAATTATATTACAATAGAAACGCGTTTTGATTTTTAGAAATTCAATTATATTTTCATGTTTTTCTTTGTTTCCTCTAAAACGGTATGGAAATTTGGAAAAGTATAACTAGTTTAGAACAAGCAAACATTTTTATTAAGAATGCATTTTGCTCAAATTGTCAATCATAAAAAAGTGTTTCCACTTGTAAAGGCAATCCGGGGCCATACTGTATATGTCAAAGCCACGATTTTAATATTATTTCAATGCGAACAACACAAAAGGTAACCGAAACTGCGTGAAATACAGAGCCGAACTCTTCTGATTTCTGCCGTACCGAGCGCTGCTATCGAAAATTTAAAAACATCGGCGGTAATTTAGCCAGTTTATTAAAAATATCGTTCTTTCAATAATTCTCAAGTTCAATATATTTAGAAAGTCATTTTAAAAGCCACGCTCAATTCTTATTCCTTTTATACCGAAAAACAAACGTACTAACAGCGATTTAAATTGTTTCAGATCCGACATGGACAACTTCTGAGAGATAATCTCTATGCGAAGATGTGGCAGCGGCTTTATCTAGCTTCGGCGTCGCTCCTGCTGGTTGTTCTCAGCGGGGTGGAAGCCGCAGGGGGCCGAAGAGATTGCGGGGGCACTTTCACCGCCGCCAGAGGCACCCTAGCCACCCCCAACTTTCCAGGTAGGTTCAGTTATTAAGTGGGGGAGGAATAGTAGAGGTTTGAGATGAGATAGATTCATTAGTATGGCTGGATAATTAATTTATTCAATTCCATATATTCTTTGGGTCTATTAGATGCATGCATATGAATTGAAGTATTAAAGCACTTTTGCAACTTTTTGTGTGGATAAATTATAATGAGGATTATTTTATCCCCTACGAAAATTTGGAAAAACGGTTTGGTGTCTTTCCAACATTTGTTTGTCATCACACTAGCATACCGGGTGCGTCTCAAAAGTGGCTCACCCCTATAACTTTTTTTATTTTTTCAGTTAAAACAACGAGATTTGGTATGCTAGTATATGATATAAATTAGGATTGATTGACGTATTCAATTGTTTTCGGTCACTTCCTGTTTTACCGGAAATGACGACAACTTTTGATTTTTAAATGGCACCCTCGATATGTTTTTACTTTATTCGACAGTAAATGACACTCTGAATAGAATGACATATCATATGTCAACTTTTGACATTTTCACATATGGTTTATTTGAAATTATAATTTGCAGTTCGTAACGAAAATTTGACTCGAAATACCAAATGTGTGGTATCAAATTATTCGTAAAAAAATGCTTTTTCCAAATATGCTAAAGAGTTCCATTCCTCGTTCCATTTGAGAAAATAGAAATATGATTAAAAATACGATTTGAGCATTTTCTAACTGACCAGGACAATAGACTAAAAAGATTAGTAGATCAAATCTATTTTTCCAAGACTCCTTGATTAAGAATTAGTGTTTTTAACATAGCCATGGCACTCTAGATTGAATTTTAAAATACGATTTTTTAATAAGCGAGAATGTCAAAAGTTGACATATTATTATGATATATCATTCTATTCAGAATGTCATTTTCTATCGAATAAAGTAAAAAAATACCAAGGGTGCCATTTAAATATCAAAAGTTCTAGTAATTTCCGGTGAAACAGGAAGTGACCAAAACCAATTAAATACGTCAATCAATCCTAATTTATGCCATATACTAACACGCCAAATCTCATTTTTTTTTTCTGAAAAAATAAACAAGTTATAGAGGTGAGGCACTTTTGAGACGCAACCGGTATATCAAACTAATGACTGTGATTAGTACAACTGTAGCCCTAGTAATTAGTAGCCCTAGTACTAGTAATTGTAGCCCTAGTAGTCTTGTAATAACTCCAATATTTACTATTTATAAAAATATAACCATTTAGCTAGAATGTTCCGCAGCGAATAGCGTGAATAACACTCCATGGAGAATAAAGAAAATCTTTTTATACACACATAATAAAAGAAACTTTTGTTCAAAATCGTTCGAAGTTTTACCCTGTCGAATAAGACTAAAACATTTTTCCACTTTCTAACCTAATGTAAAATCGTTTTGCGTCTTTTAGAGAAACTTTCTCAAAAATTCCAGAATTTACGCAACTGTAAAGTTGGTTTCCCTGTCATATTTAGTATAACAATTCAGGATTTTATGCAACTTGCTTCATAAAAATTCCCTAAATTTCCCAGATAATTTATACCTATATTGTTATAAAAATATTTCTAAAAATTGAAATATTTAACCAATTATGATATTGTTTTAGTATCAAATTTAGTATAAAAACACCAGAATATTGTTTACAGACATCTCAAAAGATAGGTCTTTGAAACGTATACAAAAAAAAATTGTATCTCGAAACGAAACCAAAAATAACAACCAAAAGGAAAACAACAAAGCAAGGGCAGGCAGACACAAAGATATTTTTACCAAAAATATTCCCCCGTCTTATTAAAATATTTCCCACATTATGACTGGCTTTTAAAACATTTATTAAAATTCTCATATTAATGAAAATAAAGAATAAATAAAAATATACAGGTACATTAGGGTGGTCGTTAAAAATATTTTTTCCGGCGCCTAAAAAATCTTTCCTTTTGTTGAAAAACTACCGGTAATTTTTTTTTTTCGGTTTTAAACAAAAAGAACACGTGCCGACTAGTGATTCCAACGAAAGTCTCGTTTTCGAGAATCTCGTATGGCCTCGTCTCGTTTTCGAGACGAGACTCGAGACGATACTCGGACAATACGAGACGAGACTTTTATAGGTCTCGCCTCGAGTCTCGTGCGAGACTTCTCGTGTCTCGTACAAGAGTCTCGCAGATGAACACTTGAAAAACCTTGACTTAAAAACCAACTTTTACTTAAGTTCTGAAGAGCGCGTGAAGCAACTGGTAATTCTCGGCAACTGACACCTGTGTTGAATGTACCTACACGCTGGAATTCCAGTGATGATATTATGTTGCAAGTAGCTCTTAAAGGCAGACATGGACTCGGTGTATTATGTCAAAATGTTGTTGATTTAAAACCATATGCTCTTAGAGATAAAGAATGGATACTGCTAGAAGAAGTGCACAAATTATTAATCAACTTTCAAATACTTTCCAAAAAACTCGGAGGAGAGAAGTACGTCACCTTACCTATGGTGGTTGTATATATCAATATATACTAATAGATAATCTTGAGAGCAAAATATTTAAATGGGACAGAAAAACAAATCGAATCCCTGTCGAAGAGCAGCTTATTGTTGGTTTTCAGGCTGCCAGAGATAAAATACTAAAGCATTATCGTAAAACGAACTCGATTTATGCTACAGTTTTAAGTCTCGATCCACGTCATAAGTTAGAAACGTTTGATATGACAAAATGGGGCCAAGAATTAAAAGATAATTCGATTCAGAAATTTCAAAATATTTGTAAAGTCTATTTTCATCAATTAGAGGGACAACGTTCGACAGAAACAGCGGTGGCGCAACAAGGACAACAAGGACGAGAAAATCCTGGACCTGAAAAGTCGGACTTTGTAATTGATTGCCTTGTACGCAGTAAATCCAATCCCTGCCGAAGGAGAATGGATACAGGAGCTTCAAAAATACTATTCAATTCCCCGGTGTGATAAAAACACAGATATATTACAATGGTGGAGAACTCATGGTTCTGAACTTCCCATTTTAAGTTTGATGGCACGAGATCTCTTGACCAGCTACCTCAGTCTCGGCGGAAAGGTTATTCTCTCGTGCTGCGTTAACCATTAGAAAACAGAGAAATCGCCTTAATAGTGAATCTGCACGATGTTTGTTATGCCTAGATGACTGGGTGAAAAACAAAAACATTTGCGACCGAGAAGGCTGTTAGTACCTATATTATTGTTTTTACTTGTTTTCAAAATTATGTCAAGTTTTTGGGTTTTCTTTTGTGGTTACGTATTACTATGACATGTATGATTTTTTTTCAAAATTAATGTTAAGTTTTTGTTTTGTGTTTACGTATTACTATGAAATATATGATTTATTTTTCAACATTTGTAATTTTTTTCATCCTACTTTTATATTATACGTAGCAACTATAGCTCATACAAAACAACTTTGGGAACACGTGACTTGAGATCAATCTTTTTTTTACACCCTGAATGTTTAAATGCTAGTTGTAGCCTAATAAATATCGATTAGTTAATAAAAAATAAACAAGAAAAATTAGATAAATTACAAAAATGTTCAGGTTTCTTTACAAATGTCACGTGATCCCAAGGTTGTTTTGTACAAACTATAAATATACATATCCCGTACTGGACTGGAACAAGGATTATGTATGACGAAATTTCGATACTTTCACGAGACTCTCGTATGAGACGCGAGACGAAACGAGATTGGAAGCTCCGAGACGAGACTCAATACGAGACTTCTTATTTTATCGGCGAGACGAGACAAGACTTTATGAAAGTCTCGTCTCGTTGGTCTCGTGGGAATCACTAGAGCCGACGGCCAACTGAAATTGACTCTAAATTGCCACTTTAATAGCCAATTCATTAGCAAACTTCAATTGGCCGTCGGCATGCGTTCTTTTTGTTAAAAACCAAAAAAAAAATCCCCGTAGTTTTTCGTTAAAAGGAAGAAGGCACCAAAAAAATGTTTTTCTACAAACGTCAGTAAAAATGTAATTTTTAACGCATGCTGTCAGTGCCTAAAATGTGACATTATGTTATGACATTATGTCACTGATGGTAAAAGTAATTTACTTTTAGCACCAGTGCTAAAAGTAAGTCACGTGATTTACTTTTAACACTGAAGCGATTTCAATTACCCTAGCAACCATAAACTTCATAATTAATTTGATTTCAGAATGACATATTATGAATTATTCATTAACGTAAAAAGTAATAATACCTTGATATATACGAGCATAAACTTGTTTGTAGAAAAAATAGTGTATGATATGTGTGCTAAAAGTGATTTTATTTTGTTCGAAGGGATGGGACACTCCGCCTTCCACTCTTCATACCACTTTTAGCACTTATTATCATAAATAACTATTAACGTCCACCTTTATATTCATATACATTATTATTTAAAATGCATGCCTGAAATATTTTATAATTAAATTTAATAAAAGCAAAATACTATTTTTCTTAAATAATATAATAGCTCCCGTATATAGCGTTTAACGCTTTGGGAGTAGCAAGGTACAGCTTGCCATTCGGTATACAAGGAAGGTAATGTGGCTAACACTACGCTTCAACCGCCCATTATTACCTCAGGATTGTAAATCCCAAGTACTCATTTAAGGCTGAGTCGACCTAGGTACCCAAACTATTTATATTTTATTAAAAATAGTCGGCTGATGAAATGCCGACTGTAGGATTCGAACCCACAACCTTTAGATTTGGTAAACGAGAGCTGTACCTCTACGCCACAGGGTACCATCTCTTAATAACTTTTTTAAATTTGTTATAAACACCAAGCGTAATTTCTAAAATATTTTGATAAAACACCTCTCAAATTCAGGTATATTAAAAATAAATATGAAAATTAGCTACAACTCCAAATCAAAACTTCAACAGCTGAAAATAAGTTAAATATTATTTCTGTTGACGTAAAGCTGATTACCAAATAAAATTTAGGTAAATATTTCCAATTTTCAACTTTATAGAACTTAATTAAAATAAATTCTAAAATCAATTCCCAACTTATTACTACGAACCGAAAGCTGCAGAATGATTTGTATTCGCATTCCGGGAAAACAGTTTTCAATATTACTTTTCCAGAGTAAACATACTGGTCGTTTATTTTCTACTTTTTAATATAAACAGTCAGTTTTTTCGCCTCTTTTCTAAAGCCCGTTCGGCCTGCAACGAAGTGATTTGCCTCAAATTACGTTCATTGTGTGTATTTTCTTTCAATTACAAACAGTTATGAATTATTTAGAGATTTTTCTGAGCCGGGCAGACGAAACCGTTGAAATGGAATAATAAAAATTGGTTGTTGTTTTTGATGAAATGAGAGCAATACGACTCGAATGTGTGTACTTGCCTTAAGAAATTTTATTATTGTATCTAGGTACCCAACTAGCATTTATAGTGGCAGATACGTAACTGCTACTATCAAAACCACTACCAAGTGGGCGGTGACCATCGGCAGCTACTAGATTTTGAGTAGCCGGGTAGTGTCTCGGGTAGTTTTTGCCACTAAAAGACTTACTAATGTGTTACTATAAAGTAGCCTACTGGTGAATGCGACTTATCCGTTACGAAGCTGCCTAGTCGCGGGTTCGTGGCAGCCAAGTGTTAGCCACCGACATGTGGAACTTTCGTTAAACTGTTGAACTTTATTCGCAGCGACCTCTTCATGCAATTTCACATTTTATAAAAATAAATGTCATGATGTAAAAATAATTATGGAAGTCGTTATTATTTTCTCGTTATTTGTTATTAACCGTGCGATTTTAACGCCTTTTTTAGGTAAATTCCAAAGCGCAATCAACTATACTGAATAAAATAGTGGGTTTATATAACAAAATTTTCGAGCGCCTCTCGAAATATTTCAAATTATTATATTATTTGCAATAGAAACTCATGTTTGTAATTAAAAAATAATAATAATTTGCTTGAAACCGGGGTCAAACTTTAAATTATTAGTCCACCTTCAGAAATAACAAAACAACTAAGGAAAAAAGCTTTAATTTAGGTATATTTAGCTTAAAAACGCATAATATTTGAGCCATTTGGCTGTTAGTCTAAAAATTCATGAAAAAAATATGGCCGTTTAATCTGAAAAATACTTTATAGTTTCATATGCTTCCGCAAAGTACCGGGAACAATAACATATTGGGCCAACCCTATCCATTTGGACCTTTAAAATCTTCGGGTTGATAAAGTGACAATTGTAGCTATCCAATGGCGACTTTATAGAAACAATAACTTTTTCGGAACTACATGGTCAACGATTCTTTGGAACCATAAAGTGATTTCCAAGAAAGTTCCCTGCGCCACCAAATTGCCACTTAATTGGAGCGTTATGCTACACCGATCGCGGCGGTGGCGACTATACATTCCATTGGTGCCACTATAAGGTTCCACCTCGTCCTTTGAAGTCATTTTTTACTTATTGAGCATTTTCTATTATTAGTGTTTCTATGTTATTCAGAAATACATGTGGTATAGAGTATTTTAACGCCCACTCTTTTAGCTCTTGTTTTATATTGTTGTTGGTTCTCACATTAGTTCTCCTCTGAGATTCAGTTTCAGATGAACTAACACTACACTCATCTACAGAAACAGCTTCAAACATATCTCAGTCACTACCTGATTTATAATGTTCATCAGTAGGATTATAGGAAGATTTAGTTTTTGTTTCTGATGTTGATGCATCGGCTCGCAGTGATTCCTTTTGTTTAATTCTTCGGTAGAAAGTACTAGAATATCTAAATTTCTTTTTATTCACCATAGGGATTTTACAAAATTTTAATAAACCTTAAAAGCAAGTAAAAGAAAACACTAAAACAGAGATGCAATCTGAGGCAATTTCATTTATTAGGGTATATTAAGTTACGGTCACTATAAAGTAGCCGTTTTTGCCCCCGTCACTTTTTAGTGGCAATGGATGAGCGACGGCTACTTTATAGTGACCTATGAAGGTAGCAGTAACCATTTTGCTACTTTCAATGCTACTATAAATTAGAAGTAACTAGATGTCGTGGCCGCGACTACCCCGTAACTTAAATTGTTACTATGAAGTAACAAAAACTTATTGGAGGCATTATGGTAGCACTTGTTCGTAACCCCTACTTTGAAAAGTTACTATAAAGTTTTTGGTCTTTTATGGAGTCATATTTGAAGATTCGGGTAGTTCCAGCCACTTCTTTAAATTACATGTTTGCGACTTGCAATCGGGGTGTTTATTTTCCACTTTTATGGTAGGTAGGCACTAACCGGTAAAAAGTGTCGAAGTAAATGGATGAAAGATTGGTATAAAAAAAGAGGCCATATATTTTGCTTTTTGTAATAAACCTGGCAAAGAATGGTACATTTGGATGACCTCTAAAATATATCGTTTTTCTTCCTCTTTTGCTTTTGAACCCATATTTGCTGACAAACCACTGATCTAAATATTCTAAATTGAGCCGAGCAGCGAGACAAACACGCAGAGAAAAGAAAAATATACTGAATACTGAACTATTGTGCAATATTATCCACACGATATAAACTAATCACTATTGCACAATAAAAATCAAACTGTTTTTGATTGACGCAATATATTGTGCAACCTTTCAATGTAAACCCTAAACGGTCAGTATTATTGCACAATATGAAATTTTGCGCAATAATATTGACCGCTTTTAGGCATATTTCTGAAATATAAAATATATTTCCTTTGGCTACACATCCGCTTTATTGAGACCCCTGAGAGCGACCCGAAAGTACAGAGTAATAGACTCTTAAGGGCGATCCACTGAGAAACCATCAGTTCGAAGGTGGTCAAAGAATGCTTAGAGAAGCTGACCAAATTAGACAAAAAAAAGTCCTCCGAGAACGAAAAGACACCAATGCTTAGCCTTTGCAGATGATCAATGCTTAGCCTTTGCAGATGCATTTAGATATCTTAGTAAGAGATCGGAAAAAGCTGATATCGGTGACCAAAAGACTAGAAGATCAAGCGCAAAAAGTAGGCTTAGAGGGAGAATGAGAAGAAAACGAAGTTTATGGAGTAATCAGGTAGGGATTTTGAGAATGGAGGATGTCTACAAAGAGATTCCGAGAGAGGGAAACGATATAACTTTGAGGAAGTAGATAATATTCATATATAGGAACCGTATTTCTAAGATAACTAAATGTAACTAAGGAAATTGTGGCAAGAATAATGGCGAAGAACATCTTTAACAGTTTAAAAATCAGAATGTACCAAACAATTATACGACCAATAGTGCTGTTGTTCAATGCAATGGAAAGTTCGAGGCTAGCAATTCGGGAAAGAAAAATACTGAGGAAGATTTTTGGATGAAAGAAGATAGACAGACATATGGACCAGAAGAACAAATGAAAAATTAAAGCAACTATATCGGGCACCGAGTATAACGGGAATAGCAAGAGCACAAAGACTGAGATGGCTGGGACACATTGAAACAATGGCTGAAGCAAGAATTCCTAGTATGATAATGAAACGTGAAATAGGTGGAAAGAGAAGGACGGGTAAACCGAGAACCAGATGGAAAAAGGATGTTGAAAAGGAAATAAAGACGAAAGACAGAAACAAATAGAGAAAAATAACCAATCAGCTGATGAGCCATGAGCCTTTTAAACTTTTAGAGCTATTTTATATAAATAAAGTCCTCCTACTCTAGGTGCCAGCAAAATTAAATGTCTCTAGACATATTTTTAAAACTTGGGTGCATTTACCATAATATATTTAGTAAAAAGCGACACCACGTCACGTGATTTCTTATACAGCTGATGCGAATTAAGTAATCGATTGAAATAAAAATGTAGCTAGAGGAACGACGAAGAACATTTTAATCTAAGCAGTTTTTTGAACAGGAGGGAGTGCCAGAGCGTGGGTGATTAGTGTTTTTATAATTTAAGAGTAAGTATATTATATTAATTATGTATATTATGTAGTTAGTTATGTAGTTTCTGTAAATATAAAGCCAGCCCTCTTAGAAAACACAATCTCCATTTATTATAATTATTTGCATTTTAATGTTATGTAAACATAATTATTCCATGATCTCTCTATATCAACATATTCTCTAAGTATTATTTATTCTTTCAGATTGTGTTTCGGAGGGCAAATTTAATAGAGAACTACAGTAGAGGATACATCCATATTCTCCATATTCTAGTTGGTAACTTGATTGTTTTGATTAGATATCCTTTTCTTGTATGTTTTTTTTATCTTTTATCTAATGGCATTTTTTTCTTGTTTTGATTAGGCGCAGAATCCAGTAGGGTTCTTCTAGACAAGAAGAGATGGCAATGAGAATCTTACATACACAAGTTCTGTTTTCTGACTTTATTAACCTTTATAATAAATATTATAATTATAAACAGGTGTTTTATTAAATTTATTAATATGTAATAACGCTTTGTGAATTTACAAAAAAAAATTGTAAATTCACTGTAATAAAATGTTATGTTTTGTTGTTACTCTATAGTAATGGTACAAGAAGTTGGCGTTTTTCAAAGATAAATTTACAATGAAAAAATAAATTTACTGTAGATACTATATATTTTTAACATAAATTCACAAAGAATATTGGTGACTATAAAGATATATTATAACATATTTACTAACATGCCACAAATTAGCCATACAGCGATTTTACAAACGAATTGTAAAACTAAAGAATTATATTAGAATATTGTTATTAATTTCACAAATTAATTTTTTCAGTGTACAATCTACAATTTCACCAGACAAAATGTATATTTTATAGTTATAATAAACGGATATAAAAATATGAAAATAAAAAAGTAAGTGGAGCACTATTAGTAACAACAAAATGTTGCAACGCCCGGCTGCTTTTAAATAATTAACTTTTAATGCACTTGCGCAGCCGGCAAGGCATTGTTTACCTTTTCCTCTAACTAAAATATTAAATTTATTTGTTTCCCCTCGCTGTAAAATGGCGCAGGCAATTTCCATTTCTTCTTTTGTCCATTTCCGGCTGCTCGTGAACAACAATTCGCTCACTGAGCTAAATTATTCATAACTTCGTTCATAATATAACTAATTCATGTAATTGAAAGAAAGTACAATGAAGATATTTATAGAAAGGAACTAGTTCAAGTTTTTTAGAAATATACCGCTTGACTAACATTTCAAAAATAAAAAATAAATATAAACAAAACTACTACTATAGAAAATTACCTAAATAGAAATCAATAAAAGTTAAAATCAATCAATAAAATTCGTCAAAGACCTTAAAATTATTACCAAAATCCTTTCTCAATCTTATATTCTGGTTAAAGCTTAAAGGTTAAGTTAAGTACAGCAGGCCTTATCTATGTCATCGAGGAATACAGGGTGACAATTTGAAAACGAACAGTATTTAATATTGCCTCTACCTATTTTTTCTTGTTTTTAAATACCAAATCAAATACAATGTCAAATACCAAATAACCTTATTAAAGACATTGAACCGATTTATAATTTCAATAGCTACCCTATCCCATTAAAGTATAGGTTACAAACGGTTTAAAATGACGCTAGAAATAACTTAATATTATCAAAAGTACAGAGAAAAGAAAAATCAGACAAAAGATTTGCTGTTCAATATAAAAGGGCGACTTGCGTTTATTAAAAAACGAAACGGGCGACAAAATATCAAGTCCGTGCTTATTGGGTCCATATGAAGTAATAGAAGATGTATCACCAAATGTAACCATCTTTAAGGACAATAAGCAAATTTTAGTTCATATGAATCGTACTAAAATGTATTATACATAGTTAAGAATTATTCTTAAGTATATTTTGTTATAGATTAAAAGGGCCCTACTATTTATTATATTTACTCTAATTCTACTTCGATCCTAATGTTCACGTTCATATATTTTCTTATCTTTTTTACTCTTTTCTTTTTATTCTTCTTATATTAGTTATTCTTCGTATATTGTTAAAATTTTGGAAAAAAATATATGGTAAAAGTCTCTATAGGTTAGGTATATGTAGGCTGGTTTTTATTTCTATAAATTTCTGAAATTTCCATTTCTGAAGAATGTGTAAATTCCATAAAATCATATTATACCTCATATGATGGTAGACCACCCTATATATAATATTGCAATATGATGGTATAGACCACCCTGTATCTAATATTAATTGATGGTTTGTAACATATTTAGCAATAGAAAATATGTTGCAACTATATTGCATACTCAGCAGAATCCATGACCCAGTCATCGGTCAGTGCCTATAATTAATGACAATTAATAAAGATACTTTTGTCATGAACTAAGGTCACTTCAATTTTAGACACAATATATACAGGGTGTCCCAATATTTCGGTGGACATAGAACTAATAAGTATTTTTGGAATTTTAATACTTTTATAAAGTCTTGGGTGAGAAGGAATCAAACCTTTTGTCATGAACTAAGGTGTTTGATTTTTGTTTAGTCCACAAAATATTGAGACACCCTGTATATATTGTGTCTAAAATTGAAGTGAAAATGGGTGACAGAATTACGAATTTTGTTTCCGGCAAAAGTCAAAATAAAAAAGTAGCCTTGGCAGCATTGCCACGTGCATTCGTCATATATTTTGATGACGTGCAGTCCAACTTTTATTGATTTTCCTATTATAAATTTATCATAAGTTAGGTCCTGTATGTTCTTTCTGGCAGTAGCTCTATAAAATGAATCACTAAAGATGCATATCTAGAAACTGCACAGCACCCGTTCCATGGTTTAAATTGAATAGGTTTTTAAGTTCCATTAGGGCCTTATTTGGACGATTTATGCGCTGCAGTTCAAAGACTTTCGCATTTACATACGAACCGACGAAAATTGGATTTAGACCGTTCCATTTAATTACTTTGTTCCTCAACTATAAAGCACGATATTATTAAAGAATAAAAGATTCACGTAGAGTTCACGTAGTAAAATAATCCAACCATAAAATAATACGCTATAAGTTTACGAATAAAACTACTAATGAAAGAATCTATACTAGTTTTATATTCATGCCTTAGAGACGAAATACAATAAAATATAACCAAAAAATAATATACTACAAGTTCTTAAATGTACGTAATACAGGGTGTCTCAGAAATAATGGCAAGTATTTTAACTGGTTAACTATGGATAAGTTTATACCGTGCTGGCAACTGTTACTTTTGGGTCGGCTTTACATGTGTGGAAGTAAATCGCATAGGGATCTTATTAAGTCGGAGTGAGAGAAATACGACCGACCGACACGACGCGCGACGGTGTGCTGTTGCGGCGTTGCCGATACGCCTTTCCCTATCAAGTAAAGTAAAATCACGATAGCAAACCGCTTATTTTAAAAAGACTTTTTTCAAGAGATAACTAGATAAAATCATTAGACATGTTTCTGGGCATCTGAAATAGAATTATAAGGATATCGTTAGGGTGTCATTATTTTTATAACGAGAAAACGTCAGTAATCGCGATAATTTAAAAACTCAACTTTTTAACACATATGAGGCCATAACTTAAGAACCACTTTAGATATTGAAACTTTTTTTTTATTTTCAAGATCGGATATTTTACAATATGTTTACATAAGAAAAATTCGATAAGGCGGTTTTTTCTATTGAAAAATTGTAAACAATCCATCCATTTACTTTTAGAGCATAGCAATTTTCAGCAATCGTGTAATTTTTTTATTGATAAAGATTTTCACGTACTGTCTACAAAGAAAATACAGCAGAAATATTAACAAGGTTCCTGAAATAATTACAATCTATTATTTCTAATAGATTTCGAGATATCGATTTTTGAATTCAGAGTTTTAATAGCGCGACCACTATCGAACACCCCCTCAATTCCACTTATTTTTACCAAAAAGGCAAGTGTTTCTAGCTTGCACTTAAAAAAATTCAAGCTGTAGGGAAAATTACAACGATTCGTTGATAAATGAACAAATCGTCATATTGCTGCCAAAAGTCACTAACTAACATTTTCCGAACAACCAAAAGTTCAATCACTAACTATATTTTGAAGCGGAGAATCGATTGAAAAAGTCATTAGCTACAATTTCTGGCTATTTATGTTTTATTTTGATACCGAATAGTTACTAACTATAACATCTTTATGCAATGCAATTCATCTTTAGATGCGTTTTTCTCGGAAGTAACAAAAAGTAAGTTAGTGACTTTTGGCAGCAATGGGACGAAATTAAGTATCACGAGACGTAATTAAATCGTGAAGCTGGACGCATGACGTACACCTTTCCCTAGAACTTTAAGTACTGACAGAGGTAGTGTTTGGGTCGACCAGTCAACTGCGACAAATCTGCTATATCCCCTTCCACGTCTCTTAGCGATGTGCACAGTTTCTCGGTTTATTTCATATGTTTGGCAACGTGTTTACTGTCCTCTCTTTGTTCAGTACATTATAAACGCATTGTACTCTTCTTACATACGGAAATCTCGACCCAAGACTAACCTTTGCCAGCCTTAGTATATAAATCCGTCATGCGTCGCCTCTTGTTGTTTTTAACCAGTTTTATTGGTTCATTTCAAAAATGACAGATCATATTTCAATATTGTTGGTTTGACGGAACGAAGAACGACAAACGGACGACTATGCGTATGAACTCGATTTAAGATTTTTGAGAGTTGTGAAACTCTTACCCTTTGCTCTAACCAAATTATAGGTTATAATTTTGTGTCAAATTATTTATTTATTTAATGTACTCCATTCAACAGCAAGCGCCAATTACAGAATAGGTCGTACTGTATCGATTACAAATTAAAATTAAGCAATTTATAGATCATAAAACAAATTAATTATAATAAAAGGTACAAAAAAAATATATACAAAGTAAAAAACAAAGATCAGATCAACAAAATTGACACAAAAAATGATAAAAAGCCGATACTAGTAATTAAAGCTGAAAGCTGGACTCTGAAAATATATCCAAACTGCCCTGGGGTTGATTGTAGGCTAGTTGCATTCTATTAACTGGAGATTTTTTGTTAATGTTAGTCCTAGAAGCGTCGACATAAAATGTGTTGAAGTGTCGAGCTGCTGCTCTCGGAACAAAAATATTCAGCCTATTGAAAATATCTGAGCAGTCTGTTTTATTATGAACCACACCATACAGCGTCTTAATGTCAAATATTCCGCGGCGATCCACTAAAGAAGAAAACGAATGACGTTCCAAGAGTTCATCATGAGAGTAGCCTATACAAGGATAGTTTCCATCTATTTTAAAACTAAGAAACTTCAGAAACCGTCGCTGGACACCTTCGATGTTATTTATATGTGTCTGGTAACATGGTGACCATATAACAGATGCGTACTCCAGTTTAGACCTAACAAATGTAAAATATAATAGCTTAAGTGCGTCAAGGCAGGAAAATTCTTTTGCTTTTCTAATAATAAAGCCCAGGGCTCTAAAAGACCGCTGTACAATCTCCGATATGTGTTGTACAAAAGACAGCCTGCAATCAAACACAACTCCAAGATCACAAACAGTCATTTCACGTCGGATTTCTTCATTATATAATAAATATTTATGCAAAATTGGGTTTTGTTTTAAGCTGTAAGAAACGACAGAGCATTTTTCAATATTTAAGGGGAGTTTGTTATCTCTACACCAGTCCGCGATTATTTCCAGCGATTCCTGAAGCTTACGACAATCATCAAAAAAGCTCACCCGTGAATACATCTTCATGTCATCCGCATAGAATAAAATGTTGACATTCGAACGCTCAACAACACCATTCATAAAAATGTTGAATAAAAGAGGACCCAAAATTGACCACTGGGGAACCCCAGAGGTCGCTTTCATTTCAAAAGACATTTGACCACAGCATTCCACAATTAATTTCCTGTCACTCAAATTATGTCAAATAGCAGTGATAACTATTTTCCATTTTGTATTTTAGACTGTGTTATTGCGTTTGTTTCGTGTTCTTTAAAATTAAGTCGAGGAAAACTCGATGGAAACTTAAATGTTGAGGCAGACCATAGTTTACAGTTAACAGTCAGTGAACAGAGATCGCCAGAGAACCCTTGTTTGTTTTATATTAACACATATCGTAATTTTTTTTAAATAAAATAACTCGATTAAATTTTTTCAGTTTTATACAGTGAAAAAAAAATCACAATATTTTGAAGTAATCCCTTGTCACTCAAATCTTAAACAAATTATTTTCTTCTATGCGTTCCCATTGTACCAACTTATTTCTTTGTAAAATAAAATAAACTACTTTGAAACGCTACTACTACAGAAATACACCCATGATTTTTTTTTGCAAAAAAAATATATTTAAGACTTTTTTCGAAATTTGTTTACGATGCATGTAGGGAGTACCATACAGATCTACTACTCCTTAAAATATTTGCACTTATTTCTGAGACATCCTAATATAATCATAAAATAACTTATATGGTACTAGAATTTACCGGGTTCTTTTGAAAACTTTTGAGGCCCTTATAAAAATCGATAGTAATTTCAAAGCCTAATCCGACGCTGTTTTTCGATCGTATTGTACACGTGGAAGTAATTTTTTCACCAAAGTAAATTTTCACCCGGAAAATCTTTATTATACTTCGGTAAAGAAAAAAAGAAAGTTTATATGAGGAAGAGCAGGTTTAGATTAGGTCTTTGTGCCGGAGCTATCGATTTTGCATGACAAAAGCTCTATTGGGACCTTAATAGACTGCTTTTTGAAACTTTATTCGAAATTGCCTGCCAGTAGACGTCCCTAGGAAGACGTCAGCATCTCATATGAAGTCAATTTATTTTTATAAACATAGTTAATGTTGTTTATAAGGAGTAGAGTCCCTTGAAAGATTTATAAAACTTGAAGATCTCTTAGAATTTTTTTCATTTTGTAATTGTAGTTTTTTATTATTTCAGATGCTTTCAAAGTGCCAATAAGATGCCAATGGGTCATAGACGCCAGCAATATGGTGTCGCAGAATACTTCAATCATCGTGTATCTGACGCAGTTATTTACATTTGAAGGTAATCACTTTTGATTGTTTATATTCACTTTTAACAAATTTATTTGACATGAATTAGTTCATTAGAATGCTTACTTTGGCCGTCTAAATTCAAGAAATCATATAAATTGTTCAAATAAGTTGTGTCACTTTCCAGTTGACTACAGATTAACTTTTGGCGTTCAAGTGGTGTTTTTAAAACGGCGCCAAGTAAAGTAGTCTGAAGAAAATGATATATGAAGTTTATTATTAATATTTGCGATAAATATGAGCATATAAATATGATCACACAGAATCCGAAATACAAAATTAGGTAAAGAATTCCTAGCTTAAGTCGAGGACAAACAGCGTTACGAATTAATGTTTCCTGTTGTTTTTTCTTACATCCAGACGTACCTATATGTGTAGTTCAAGTTTTAAATTATTAGATGAATCATTTTCTTATCCATATTCTTTTTTTTGTCTATTTTTACGCAATAAACTTTCTGGCAATCTATTGCCAACATTTTGACAGTTTAAAGTTTGAAATACAGCCTTAAGAGACGTCCAGACCGGATAAGCGAGCAGGAGCGAGCAAGAATTCGGGTATGTTCTATGTGAACGCTTAACTGTGGACGGCTCTGCGAGCGAGCGAATGATTGCTTGTCGCGCTCGACGCTGTTCCACGCCGTGTCGGTACATCAAAGAAAATTCGCGCTATTGCACGTTCGATTTGGACGGAATTTTGTTTACCACGTTTGCGATCGAATATCAAAAATGGAATGGCCGAATGAAGTTGTTTTAGAACTAATAGAGGAGTACAAAAATCGCCAAGGCCCGTAAGATTATAGCTGGCCTTCCTCTAGGTGAAATTGCTTTTCGGTAATTGGTATCACTTTTCATTATTTTTATGTCAATTAAATCTAATAAGGTATTAAAATCTGTAAGTGACATCCGACAAAAGTTCTTAAATTTTCCAGAATCTTCTGTTTCAACATCGTTTAATAAATTGTTAACACCATGAGAAACTCGATTTTTAAAAAGAGTTATGTTCCACCATCTCCTCTGCAGTCGTTTTCTCTTTTGACGTTTCACCAAATTATAAAATACAATGAAAGACGCACGAGCAATAATTATTTCCGACATTATGAACATGAAGTGCCACACACCGATCAACGCCGAACATACAAATAATCGCCAGGTCTGGACGGAAGCTGATCATGTGCTCGAGAGCAACAGAAATCACGAGCGAATTTGAATAAATGTTTGCTCGCGCTCGTTACTGCTCACTCATCTGGTCTGGACGCCCCTTTATGCGATGTCGCAATTTTAAATAAATTAGTAGATTCTTTTTGATAACAAATGTCTAAACACAGAATATTCTTGCAAGTGATTTAAACTCCTGGGGCTTGATCTAATGTCATAAAAAAATTTTGATCTGTAGTGAAATGAAACTGTAAATTAACCAACGATTTGTTTATATTTTGCTTGTAAATGTTGGTTCAATACAAATCAATGTATGTGTTTAACTTATTATGTGTTCAGGGTGGGCCAAATTGAACGCGTTTAAAAGGAAACACCCTTTTCTATAGAAGATAGACAAAAACTAATATCGGTGTCTGGAGCTTAATTTTTATCAAAAAAAAATGATGGTGAAAACCGCACATCGATATCTGTTACCTTTTCGAAGTTACGGGGCATTTTTCAAAAATGGGCATTTTTAACAATTCGCTTAACCTTTTTGCTATGGAAAATTTTGTATTTTTATGAAAACATTTCCAAAGCACCTTTTTACGTAAAATTTAATGGTTTAAATGTTTTTTTTTAATTAATAATTTAAGAATTATCGACAGAAAATTTTATTGAAATTTTATATGGGGCACCCTGTATATTTTTAAAAAAATTTAAAATTATCTTTCCAAAAATACAGCATACTTGATATTTTGCTCGATTCCTCCTCGAGATATAGAGTTTTTAAAAATTCGTCCACTTTGAATAAGTAGGCTTTGAACGGCCCCGCGCCGGCTGTAATGCAAAAAAAATTCTAGCTGTGAGCAGCAATTAAAACGAAAATAATATTTGCAGTGAGAGATGTAGAATTTTATAACAATTTAAACTATATTTAACAACATCAACCCATTTATACTATATCTAATAACAATAAAAATAAATAGCAAACCAAGACATGACATTTTGCTACAAGTGTTGCACATGACATTTTGCTACAAACCAAGACATGACATTTTGCTACAACCTTCTTCTCTTATACACAGACAGGACCGTTATTGAACATTTCTAGGAAGATACTCTTGCCCAACCGCTAAGTACTTCTAATTCTTATCTAGATTATATGGGCAATTTAAAAATAAGAACCTTTGTTCTTCCGCAAAGATAAAATCCACAGGGTCTAATTCCGGAGGCCTCGACAGCCAACGGCTGGGATCTTGGTTAGCACTATTCAATTATTCTCGAAATTGGCTGCAAAAATTCGCTGATAACTTCAGAGTTCTGAGGAAGTACCTCGTCTTGCTAGAAAAATATGTTTTCGAGTTTCATTAGGGGCAGATCATCAATAAGGGGTCCAAAGTCTACTAGTTAAAAATGGCGAACTTTTAAAAATTCTGTATTTCGAAGGGGACTATAACAAAATATCAAGTGTGCTATATTTTTCAAAAGGTAATTTTAAGTTATTTTCAGTTAATTAGAAATATACAGGGTGTCCCAAATAAAAAATCAATTTTTGTGTTGATAACTCTTAAATTATTAATTTAAAAAAAATTATACTTCAACCATTAAATTCTACGTAAAAATGTGCTTTGGAAATGGTTTTCATAAAAATACAAAATATTTATCATACCAAAAAAGTTACAGCGATTTGTTAAAAATGAACATTTTTGAAAAACACCCCGTAACTCTGAAACGGTAACAGATATCGATGTGCGGTTTTCACCATCATATTTTTGATAAAAATTGAGCTCCAGACACCGATATTAGTTTTCGTCTATCTCCTATAGAAATGGTTGTTTTCCTGTAAAAGCGTCCAATTTGACCCACCCTGTACAGTTGTTGTATCAACATGGATTGTAGATTGTAGATTCTATGGGAGAAGGAAAATTGGGAGAAGTCTTCTAAAGTAATCACAAAACATTTTCCGATGCACGTCATCAATCATATCGACATTGACATTAAAGTCTATAAACCTGACTAAATGAAATTTTGGCAAAAATGTTTAAATTTATTGTATAATTTAAGATACCAAGCAGCTATTCATTTTATTTTATAGAGCAAATGATTGTAACAGATATTTTATTTAGATTAAAGCTGCAAAAATTAGTTTGAACCGAATTTTATTATTGTTATGTTGGTCACATTGCGTTGTGTTCAGCAATGTTGTCCTTTATTATTTGACAATTATCCTAATGTCAGTAATTATTTTGTATAATATCGTGTTGTTGTTGAATCTTTGTGAGCAATTCTCGTTTTTGTGCCTATTTTCGTAGTTTTTTTTTAAATTGCACTTTTAAGCACAAACATTTCTTTTAAGAACTAAATATTCGATTTTTTGTATTGCATTTCTTGAAATTGTGTGTTGAAAATGTGCCGAAACATTTATATAAATGAAGCAAAGAGCTTGTAGCCTTCCCTGATTAACAATTTGAACGAGAACGTGACAATAAAGGTCGTTTATTATCCTTGACTGCAGGCAGAGAAGTAAGTGACAAGCACATTATACCACTTTTAAAGTTAGTTTTTATTAAATTCTGTGATTATTAGCACAGATTATACAGATCATAATCTTTGCTTTTTCTTTATTGTTTTTCGTGGTTCCAATTTTCGGAATCGGGCACTAGTTAGGTGACTAGTTTGCGCACATAGCACGCCCATTTATGGCCTCTAAAATTGTGCACAGCGCCTGACCGGCACAGTTATTAGAGAGATATCGGAAAACCGAATAGCGTCATCCAGTATTTACGCGTACCTTATCATGGTTACGATATGCGCGAGTCAATTTTTAACGCAACACCCGCTAATAACGATACAACCTGACGTAATTTGCGGATCAATTACATCAAGCACTCTTTCTAAATAACCTCTGATAGCGTTTAAAAATTGCTTAAATGGGCATGTGCGGGTATTTGACAACCGGAGCCGGCAGGCGAGATCTTTTATTTTAGGTTATGTTTGAATTGTTTTGAATTATTGCTTTAGTTTTATTAAGTAATTTGATATTTAAGTAGATGGGATTAGTTTTAATTAAATAAATATGGCCCAAAATATGGATTCCACCTCTTCCAATACTAAAGAACCTATAAAGAGTCTTAGGTTTACAGCAGATGACGACTTAGCCCTTCTAAGAGAATTTGTTGCTTGTTGCCCTAAACCCACTGGCAGACGTTGAACAATAAAGCACTGGAAATAAGCACTTTAGCCCTTTAGTTTTAAAATACCTAGTAAACAAAACAATTTCAAAGTTTTAAATTCAAACTTAGGTTAAGTTTAAATAGCGGACGCGACGCGATCAGAATTTTTTCCGATCCGATAACTATAAATGAAGAGAGTTAATACCACCTCACGTAAAGAAAATAACACCTGGCCTTATTAACGTCCATGCACGCTATTCGGTTTAGCGATATCTCTCTATTACGCTGTTTGTTGTTATTTTACGCGAGTTTATTTTTGCGCACAGGAAATTTGACTCGTTTGCACATCGTCATAAGAAACAATTTTCGTACCACGAATTAGGGACAAGATTTTTATCTGTATACTTATAGGATACCTAATCTGTGTTATTAGTTTGTGCATTAATAGCACCCTCTTATTTGTTATTGTCACTTATGGCATTGTAAGATGTACATCAATAAATAAATAAACCTAATAAAAAAACGCTTAGAATAATCTTCATAGTGGACTAGTTTTTGCCAATATGTTTAATAGGTAATTAAAATAAGCTATAAAACAAATAAATCAATTAGTTACTAAAATATTTGTTATTAAATTAAAAATAAAACATAAAACTCTTTAAAAAAATGATATAATAAATATATTGTTTGTCAATTTTAAATTAAGCTTTATCTCATAAATCTATCACAATCTGGCAGCGCTGTCGCCATCGCTTGCCACTCAAAGTTGATCACGTGCATCGGAAATTATTTTGCGATTACCATAGTTTTACATATTTCTCTTAGCTAAAAACAGAGGATTTTTTTAATTAAAAAAATAAATTATACTTTAAAAAGAAAATGTTAAACCAAGTTTTTTAAAAAAGTAGCTCCTGGCCATTTAAAATAATAAAAACTAGGCAGCTTTCCCTGTTGTTTTTCTGTAATAAAGTGGAGCTTATTTTAAAACAGAAAATTGTTTGTCCTAGATAACGTACGCTGACTCAATTCTCCAGCTTTCCAAGGTGACATAATAGCGAAACTCTTTAATTTCAACAATGCCCAGTCCCTTTAATAAAAGTTCCAAATCGAATTCACGTGGAATTTTCCGTTCCTGGATAGGTGGTAAGGAAGTTCGGCGATAGCTGACAAGTTTTACGGTTAGAACTTTGAAAGTAGGACAAGTTAATTCGTATTTGTTGGATTCTTGAGCTGAGTCTTTAATCGAGACGCTAAGATCATAATTTATTTTGAGATGACCCGCCAATTTAAGAATAAACATAATCTTTAAATATAAAAAATTCTGTTTTAAGACTCAGTTTTAAGGCTCCAAGGAGAACGGTAGTTTATATTGAAATGAAATTTTGGAAGCATATGTAGGCTAACTGAAAGTTTTTTATAAATAATATTAATCATTTGTAATGGTGATGATAAAGCAAAGCAAGAATTTCCATTAACATACAAACTGGATAAAATGTTCTCACATTTATGTCAGCGTGAGAAAAAACAATATGTCGATATTATTATATAACTTGGTAATATTTGAGGGGTGTTTTATCTCGTTGGAATTTGACTTTCGGAAAATCCGTTTACCAAAAATAAGCTTTACGTCAAGCAGTTTAAGCAGAATCGTAGTTAAGAAATTACCCAACTTTTTGAAACACCTTGTATGATTTTTTAAAAAAATTTCAAAATATGTAAAAAAAAACAAATAAATTATGCTTGTCTGAGCGTTTTCCCGAAAGACTAACCGTTTTATAAATAGCAAATATTGTAATATTTGAGGGGCGTTTCCACCCTCTTGGAATTTGAGATTCGAGAAACCCCTCCTTATCGAACCTCTACACTCCACAGCGAGCTCCACAGTCAATCCGTTTGCCAAAAATCAGCTTTAAACGTCAAGCAATTTAAGCAGATTCGTGATTACTCAATGGTCATATTTTATGGAACACCCTGTATAAATTTATAAAAAGTCTTAAAATCTGTAAAACAACAAAATAAAATATACGTGTTTAAGAGTTTTTGCGAAAAACTCACCGGTTTCTAAATAAAAAATATTTTAATATTTGAGGGATAGTTTCACCCCCTTAGAATTCGAGTTTCGAAAAATCCCTTCTTATCGAACCTCTACACCCTAAAGTCAATCTGTTTTCCAAAAATCAGCTTTTTATGTCGAGCGCTTTAAGCAGGATCGTGATTAATCAATGACCAGATTTTTCGAAACACCCTGTATACATTTTTAAAAAATCTTAAAATATAAAGAACAAAATAAATCAAAATATACGTGTTTAAGCGTTTTTTTGGAAACTTGACTGTTTTAAATAAATGTATATCGAACCTCTACACCCTAGAATCAGAGCTGCTTTAAATTCAGAGCTTCGCACGTTCAGTGGGTTTGAGATTTGGCGGAATTATCGTGATTAATCAGTGGGTTTTATATATTAGTATATTTTTATTTATATATTAATATTAGTATATTTATATTTATAAAAGTTCTACAGGGTGTCCCTAATGTATTGTATGATAAAACACGAGTGCCAAGGAATTTGATCGAACAGTTATACAGTATGGGAGACAAGATAATATTGAACATTGATCACCTTCATATGCTCACAAAATTTCATTTCAATACAAACTGTCTCACCAGAGCCTCGCGTGATATGAGAGAAACGCTTTCTGTATACTTGAGCAATTACGGCCGGGTGCTACAGAATATGCAAAACTAAAAACTAGGAGAGGGAAATCAGACAATGAATAGAGATGATAGATGGTAGCTGTTAGGTAATAGCTTTTGGACTACTAGTCCAGGAGAACGGTGAGGAGAGTTTTTTTGAACTTATTTTCCCAATTAGGGCAAATATATAATTTTTTTTTTTTTTTTAAGTTTTTATTAAATGATAATTTGTGCGTCTAGCTAAAATTATCAAATGGATTTCGAAACAAAATAAACATTTCAATTAAAAAAAAAAAAAAAAAAAATTTGACATTGATTGAAGTGAAAACTTTAATAAATCTCGAGACATTTTGTTCCTATATCTTTTGAGAATATTTGCTCATCCTATCCTACAGGGTAATAATGCGTCGGGCAACATGTCGGCTCCTAGAATAAAAAAAAAAAAAAAAATTTTTGTTTAAGTGCAAATCTAAAGTATATTCCATAGGATGTATTACAAGAACAGCATTTTGCATGTTTCATAACTTCCAGCGGGGTGGCTTAAATTGTGAGTGAATCGGGATGAATTTTTTGAAATGTAACACCCTGTATATTATTGCATTTTGGTTTCCTTTCATATCACTTTACATAATCTAAGTTATGAGTAAATGTCTTTCGATAGTTTCAAAAGATATTATTAATAAAAAATAAAAATATATTTTTAGTATGAAAATGACCCAAGGAAGTAAAGAACTATTAATTTGAGAATCCCGAGAAATTATAGTAGATATTTTATTATTTAATTTAAGATGCTCTGTACTTAGCTTTGCTTCCGCGAAATTGTAATGAAATGTATATGCCTTACTAGGTTGTTCCAAGGTACGAAACTTACAAAATATAAAATTGATAAAAATATTTTTTCTTTGTTATTTTTTAAATGGAACACTTACATAATTGTGGCAGAGTAAACCAAACGCCTTGTATATTATGTTTTCAATGGATGGAAAATTAAACGGTATGTAACGAACGTTTGGTGTGGAATTTTCGCGGATTTTCGCAAATATTCGCGGTTTATATTTCATATGGCATTTTCCACAGTAAATTTTTTATCAAAGCCACCCAATGTTTTTTCTCTCGTATTTTACCATTGGGAGAATATGGGGACAATGCGTGTATCTGCAGGCTCATCATTTCCCCGAAGCCTGGCTCTAAATAATATCCATTCTGTAATTCTCTATCTAATAAAAATAATCTACAGGAGTGTTCAATATCTTATAAAGTTTCATTATGAACCTAAAAGATCTAAAGAAATTGAAATACTAAATATGGTTTTGTTTTCAATTTTTTTTTTTTTTTTTTAATATTTTTTAATGAAGGTTAAAAAGAGACCTATTTTGCTGCCGCATACAATATCTCTGAAAACAAGAACATTTCACATACTAATATCTTAGGATTATGTAAAATCTGAATGAAACCAAAAATGCAATAATAATACAAGAATTCAATATTAAAAATCGTCCCGATCCCTCCTGCACCGGAACCATATAAATTAAAATATTTTCCAGAAATACATCCTTGTACATACCCAATGTTTATGCTTAAAACAAAATTTCCAATTTTTTGTTCTAGGAGCTACAGATGCCCGAAACGCTATTACCGGACTTTGTAACAGATTATTTCTTTTATATTATTATTTATATTTATTTAACAGATTATTTCCCTACTTGTCGCTTTACATTCAAGTCAATGTTTTCGGTTATTAGTTTCGGGAGAGGATCTTTTTAGCGAGAATGAAGCGGAAACCGAGAAAAAAATACTCCAGCTATTTTAGAATTTGGAAACTTGAAGAACCAAAACAAATAAACTGTAGAACTTAGAAGTAAACAGAAAAGTGTAAAGATAGACCGTAGATAATAACGCTGGGACATTGTAAAACCAATAACTACCCTTGATAACATGTAACTATCGCCGGATGTTTTGTAAAGGATCTGGGAACTTTAGGAAAGCACGTAACTAGACGTAAACGAGAATTAAATACGTAAGATGGTCATAGTACTGCCATCTAACAGCGGGAGGTCGAACCAATTTGGTTTGAAGGGCGGTGTCAAGCTGACCAATCAAACAAACCTTTAGGGATGATCCTATTGGCTAAGTACCGAATGTACCACCCTTCAACCCTGTAATGTTGGAACCCCGGGGCTGTTTTTAGGCTGAAAAGTTAGTTCGGTTTAAGTTTTTAAAAGACATGGTTCTCTCTCGGGTTCGCGAAATTCGGTAAGGTTCACGATGTGACTCCCTGTAGTTTTTAAGTCCTTTTTGTGATCCGAATGAAATTTTGAAGATAAAAATAAAAAAATGTTTTAATTTTCTTTCTAAAATTATTTTTAATGTGTTGTAGTAAGATTTAGTAATGAAGGTTCAATTGATTATGTAATTATCAGATTTTCAACAAAGCAGACACCAGACAATTTTCTTGTATTTTTCCATCTCTTTTCCATTTTTATATAAAAAGTAATTTCGATCCTTATATATATATTTTATTTGTTCTTTATTTTCTTTTAATAGTAAATTTAAATGTTTCTAAAACTCAGCCGTTTCTTGGTAAAATGACCGGAATTGTTTCCGAAAGTACCCTTGAAGCCAGGGTCGCCTTGAACAGAATATCTCAGAGCAGTCCCAAAGTCTCGAAATGAGGCACGGAACGGAGATAAAAGCGGTGAAGACCGGAATTTACATGACCGGATTTGAGAGACTAACAGGCACTAAGACAAAGCATTAAACATACGCTCAAAAGAATTAGGTACGCGCATCCCGATTTTTAACTCGTTTCGGCTTATTTGTTTTGCAGTACCGGAAATAGTCCATACCACAGACAGGTGATTGATACGAAAGATTTATCCTGCCAAATTTGGTGGCAGCTCAGGGGATACAAAAATAATTAATTTGTAGGACCTAGATTATTCCTTTTTTTGTTATATTTTTGTTTGTTTGGTTTGCGGCTGAGAATCTTGGAAAACTAATTTGTAGTAAGTAATTCTTGTTTTGGTTTATTTTGTTTTCAACCCAGAGAAAGAGAATTTCATTTTACCTCGATTTTTTACAGCTTTGTGCGGCAGCATTGGTATTAGTTGGTGTGGCCAATTTATCCTATTAAGGTGATAATTGTAATAAGTTGAATGAATATTTTTAAAATCAGGCTGAAATTTATTTTTCTGGTATGTTTGTTAATGGATCTTAGTGATAAAAATGTTATAATTCTATTATTTTGATGTTTTCTTAGTTACATAATAAATTATATAATAAAAACAAAAAAAAAAAAAAAAAAATTTAACAAAATTTAAATTATGGATTTAAAAGTGAAGTTTTAGTTTGTACATTGTTTTGGATTTTTATTACAGACTTAGGAAATGCATTCTATATTTTTATATATTTTTGTTTCAACGATAAGAGTAATTACGTAGAAAATTCCGAAAATGTTTTCGGTTTTGGTTTTGTTGGTTTCCTCTCTAAAGAATAGTACAAGGAACCGGATTTTTGTTTTAAAATTAGAATTTTTTTTTTTTTTTTTTTAATTTTTTTTTGAGAATAGTATTTTGTTTTAAAAGAAGAATGGCGATTCCAAATAGATATGTTTTATCTTTATTTAAGTTAGAAACGAATATTATTGAAAGTAAATGGGTGCGGGAAAGTAATTAACGGGAATTAAAGCGTAAATATCATGGCAAGGAAATCGCACAGCCAGTCTCTAGAAGCAAAATCTGTTAGCTATCCTTCTCCTTAACCGATGCGGCATTTTGGTTGCTTAGTAGAGCTGCTTGCGAAGAGTTAAGCCGGGGGCATAACCGACATGCTAAAAAGTATTCCCATGTCGTCATATAGAATTAAGTATTGTCGTAAACCCTTATTGTTTTATTCAAAGTAAAAGTGAATAGAAACATGAACACTATAACTAATTTATAGGTAATATTTGGTACGCTGGATATATTTTTATGCTATTACGGGCGAAAGGAAAGGCCGACAAGTTTATTACGGTTGTAAGAACGGAGACAGTTCTAGTAATAGGTATAACCCGGCAGACAAGGTTTAAAGCATTTTTTTGTGTTTACTTTTTTATGTTTATGATAGGGTTAGGGACAATCGCCAATTCTCCGTACTTGGTACATTATTCATCTTTTGTATTTATTTCATTTATTTTGCGGCACCTACAAGAGTAGGATTTTCAATTAAGAGAAAAATTAAATAAGAATCAACAGCTATATCAGTATGATTGTATATTTATACCCTAAGGTTTTTCATCAGAGTATTAGATACCCTGAGCGTGGAGGTATTACCGGTGAGTTTTATGACACTGGTCGTAGGTTATTGGGAGAAACGAGAAACTACGAGGGTGTTTTAAAAAGTAGTCGTCGAAAATAAGAGAATGGATTTTTCGACAATGATTTAGATAGTGTACTGGGTTATGCATGTAAGGTTGTGGAAAAGGCGATGTAATTCACTAGCAGCAAATTGGTCTATTGGGTTCGGATCGAAGCGGTCACAAGGAAACTATATACAAGGACGTTGAATCTGGTCTAGGGACTTACTAAAGGTAGCCTAGACATGCTCCGAAAAGCACGGGTAAACAGTAGGAAGTTATTGCACGAAAGGAAGAGATTTTAGTGCAAAGGAGATAGAGGGATAGAGTGTGGACATATCAGATGTACGCCTAATTTATTTACGGATTTGTCATTCAGGACAATGAGTGCTGAACCTGGGTTCACTGATAAGGAGGTCAGTGATGGCGTAAGAAACTATCGACCAGAGCGTGCTGAGAATTCGGAGGGAGGAACCCTTGAATTGCTGTCTGGGATAAATGACAGTGGCAGTAGCAGGTGGGGGAAAGGATAATCGCCCACAGCTAGTAGCACTGGATCCACTCCGCCGATGGCGTTTTGAAGTTAGAAACAGATATCTTTGCTTGCGCGGCGACTGCAGGAGACTGGAAACATCATGGACGCCGTGGGACGGAAGAATTCAGACCCTCAATTCAGAAGTTTTTGATAGACAAATTTATGCGGCGGCGGACGAAAGAACGGCCGAACTAGAAAGTACTCGTGAGTTTAACGCCTAAGGTTTAGCGCAGACCGGAGGATCAAGGCTTGGTTGCATGCAACCCTGACTGGTTAAATTCATGAAGAAATCAATAATATTGTAATTACGAGTTTGCGCGTTACATTTTAGTGTATGCACGCCCGGGTCCCTACACCACACTATAGTCTTACGCTTACTTTGGGCCGCGCGGAAATGGAACACACGGTTAACGGCTACAATGAAAACCTATCACAATCCGTAAAGATGCGGGCGGCAGGTACATTTTGGTGGACGGCGCACAACAGACAACAAAATCCGCATTTTAAGCGCTACGGTACCTGTAAAGAATTAGGCTCGAGCGTTTTGACCATTTCTCCTTCAAGATCGGATAGGTAATCCTCAGGAGGAGTACACTCAAGTTCAGATGGGGTACACTCAAGCTCATCTGAGGTACATTCAAAGGTTGAATGTGGGCATCTGGATATGGCGGAGCAGGAGATGGTAAAGAAATTTCTACAGGAATATGAGGACATATTCGCTTAAGAGGGTAGACCGCTAAAAGCTAAGGCAGAGTGATTGCATAGACACAGGAGTTGGACTCCAGGAAAAAAGGAAAACTTCAGGGTTATGTAGAGATATATAGGTATATATCTACTTTGGGATATAGTATGAAGCCGAGGGCATGTGAGACATCAGGTTTAGAAACCGTAATGAAAATCATACTGAATACTTTTGAAGATCGAACATCTTATAAGAAGAAAAATATACTGATAGAAGTTGTATAGAAATTTTAACGAATTCTAAAAGGGATGAAACAAGGGTTCGAAAGGTGGCCATTTTGCAATTTACGTTTAAAGATTTTGCTGAAGGCACAGTGATTTTGGAAATCCACAATAATTTTACGTTTTATATGTTGGTGATACGATTAAATTTTGTAGCCTGGTATTTCGGAAAGAGTAATAGTTTTATGTCTTAATTGAGTGGTGATTTATTGTTTAGAGAGATGAAGAAAATAAGTTAAAGGTTTTTTCGAGATTTTGGTACCATTTTGAATAATTGCCTTGAGGTATTAAAAATTTTATCTTAAATATAGGCTTTGGGGGTTTTGCATAGGTTTTTGTACATTAGGGTTTCCATTTGGGCATTTATTTTACCTCGTTACTTATTACAGCGCAATTTAAATTTTAGTAAAATTTTTTTTTAAATATTATATAATATTTGGTTTTCAGATAATATCCTATGTTTTACAATTTTTATTGATATATAATTGCAAAAACTTTTTCATTCCATCACCTATTTTTTTGCCCCTTAAGCTACGGTACGGTGTTTTGTTGTTGGACCCGGGTACGCAGATTGAAGGAAATGTTTTATGAGTTATAACAGAAACGAGCCTAGTGCCGGTAATTTTTGTTTTTCTTTCAACGTTCGAGATAATTACTATGAGCGATATTGTGCATTTTATTTGGCCAGGTGCTCTGTTTATCAATATTTCTTACAAAGCTCTTTTTATCTAAATTTTACTGAATTTAATTAATAAGTCCTGAATATAATTTTTTTAAAAAGAGCACGCTTATAGGGGTTTTCGCCAATCGGCACTTTTAATACTAACAATAACACTGATTTGATTTAGATTTGTTTTGTGGTGAGATTTACTTTTGATAAAACTTTGTTTATTGTTATTATTATTTTTATCATAATTTTTTTTTTATTATTCTATACTACGCATTAGAGACAGGAATAAAAGTGATGTTTTAAAACCCCACTAGGTTTACTTATTTCAAAGAGATTTATGAAAAAAAATTGTTTAAAATATGGAAAATTAAGCTATACCAGACTCGATAGTGGAGAAGCAACATATCAAGTAAAACAGTGAGGCGATGAATCTAAGATGTATGTACAGGTGTACAGAGGTTTAGAAAAGGAGAATACAGGTTCGATAAAACGTAGAGCGAAGCGAGAATGTATTGGAGGGTATGAAATAGGAGATCGATACCTTGTGCTTGAATTTCATGTATTGCCGCTGTTGTCGTTTCTTGCAGGCTAAGTTCAGACGTTTTAAAAGTTTTTATGTTTTTGATGGAATTTTAAGTTTATGTGGTTACTTCACTTGCCGTAGAAGCGATTACGCACCGTCTGGAACTTAGTTTATAAGATTTATACCATTAAGGGACGAAGAAGATGGATATCTTGCGGGACTTGTAAGATCGCAACAGATGGGTAGAGGATATCGTGAATACTACAGTGTGATGTTCTCTGAAAGGTTAACCATGTCAGGAGTATTTGTCATGCAGTATCTTGAAAACCAAAGTAATGTTCAGCTAGAAGATCAATTTGAATTACAGTTACCAGAATGTTAGGCCCTGTTCAAAACCTATACTCCAGATATTGATTTAGTCCATCAACTAAAGTTTGATGGATGAATTCGTTTAATTATACATAAAAGCTATAAATCAGTTAGATTTAGCTGATAGAATAGGCGTCCAACTAGAAGTAGGCGTGGTGTCCGATGCCACCTATTAATCGGATAGTTGAACTAAAACTACATACGTATACTCGAATTTAGTAATTCGAACAGACAACATAAAGACACGTTATAATGAAGAAGTCAGTAATCATTCGTAGTTTAAAGTATTGGACCGGAAGTTAGTATAAGTAACATTTTAACAAGTTTTATTATTTTGAGATGGGATCACGGTTGAAACATGGCGAGATGAGACTCGGAATATCATTCAACAGTTGCGTCGTAGCGCGGCTTCGAACTGTTAGAGAGTGGAAACATCTGGCTATCCTGCAACTAAATCCTGCAGCTCAAAAAGTATCAGAACAGTCAGAAATAATCGACAGCGTAATACGGATGTAAGCAACATAGAAGCGACCCTTATAATTTCTCTGATTGAAAGCCTCACTGTCTAGAATGGACTTGATGCATAGTAAGAGATTACATACGAGGCACGGAGGACCGAGCAGAGGCGGTATAACCTCTTCAGGCATGTGTTCGTTCGTGTGACCTATGCCACTTTCCACTCAAGACGTGGCGCACTTTCACTTTATGGCCAAGCGTCATCCCGGGCTGACATCCGGTGAAAGGGTAACAGATGGATTCCCTTCATGCAGAACCCATCCAAGATTTGCGATATAACGCCGAAGCGGAATTTTGGTTAATCTCCGAGTAGCAGCGCAGTTCCAGCGAATTCTTATGGTTAATCTGAATGAGATATCCACATAGTATTCATGGAAACATCCACATTATTCCGGTTCCATCTACAGAAGAAATTAAGCATCGATCAAGAACTGTGAGAACAGGGTGGAGTGTTCATCCATGAGTAGTATACGATAGGGTTTTGAAACTGGAATTGTTCGCCACAGATATATATTTTTTTTTTTTTCTTCGGTTTTTTAATAGTTAGTATTAGATTAGCTTAATGTAAGTAGGAATCGACATAAATGGAACTGGCCGGTACGACGCGTATGCTTATTTAATTTTATTTGTCATATTTCTTATATTGTTTCTTTTCAGATTTAGTTTATTTTTTTATTTTATTTTTTTTTATATTTTTTGGAAACAATAGCTTCCCTCTTAAGGGGAGGGCAAATTGTAACAGATTATTTTCTTTATTATTATTTATATTATTAACAGATTATTTCCTATGTCCTTTACATTCAAGTCAATGTTTTCGGTTATTAGTTTCGGGAGAGGTTCTTTTAGCAGGAAGTAATAAAACAAAAACGTCTCATAAGTGACTATTTTTTAAATTCCCAAACTTATAGAAGGGCAAAACAAATAAACTGTAGAACTTAGAAGTAAACAGAAAAGTGTAAAGATAGACCGTAGATAAAAACGCTGGGACATTGTAAAACCAATAACCACCCTTGATAACATGTAACTATCGCCGGATGTTTGTAAAGGACCTGGGAACTTGGAAAGCACGTATCTGAACATAAACGAAATTCGTACGTAAAATGGTCATGGTACTGCCATCCAACAACCGGAGGTCAGACCAATTTGGTTTGAGGGGCGGTGTCAAGCTGACCAATCAACGAAAGAACAGTACCTTCAGGGATGACCTCATTGGCTAAGTACCGGATGCACCACCCTTCAACCCTGTAATGTTGGAACCTCGGGGCTGTTTTAGGCAGAAAAGTTAGTTTGGTTTAAGTTTTTAAAAGACACGATTCTCTCTCGGGTTCGCGAAATTCGGCAAGGTTCACGATGTGACCCCTGTAGTTTTAAGTCTGAATTGACCTACTAATAGTATTTTTATGTCCTTTTGTCAAATGTTTTTTTTTTTAATTTTCTTCTCTAAAATTATTTTAATGTGTTGTAGTAAGATTTAGTAATGAAGGTTCAATTGATTGTGTAATTATCAGATTTTTCAACAAAGCAGACACCAGACAATTTTCTTGTATTTTTCCATCTCTTTTCCATTTAGTAATAACCAGTAATTTCGATCATATATATATTTTTATTTGTTCTTTATTTTTAACTTTAATAGTAAAAGAATTTTGAAAAGATATTTTTCACAAAACTCAGCCCGTTTTATTTCTATAGTAAAAATAACCAAGAGCGTTTTAAAAGTATGAAGTAAGATCACTTATGAACGGGCAAGAATATCTACGAGTCCGAGAGATACCGAAATGAGCTACATATTTGCAGACAGAGGTCGGGCCGTAATTAAGGTAAGTTATAATAGATTTGAGAGACTAACAGGCACTAAGACAAAGCATTAAACATACGCTCCAAAGAGTCGGTGTACTTTTTATCCAAGTTTGCCTTCCGTTCAACTTAATTGTTTTTTCATAATTATAAAATAGTCACGCTACCCATAGACAAGTGATTAATCCGAAAAGATTTGTCACAACATAATATGTTTGTTTAACTTATTCTAGATATTTTATTGAAATTTAGCTCGGTTATAACTAGTTACACAAGTAAAATACTTAGAGAAAGACAAACAATTGAGAGAAGACGTCCGGGCCATGTGTAAGGTCCAGCTGGATCCATCTCAATCTGAAGAGCAAACTAGTGTAAACAATAGAGATAGGGTCATCTAATGTGTACAAATAGCTTCTCCCTACAACGTTTGCCCACTTTTGGTTGCTTTAGGTTGCAAAGTTTAGATTGAAAACAGCAAAAAATAACATCTAAAAAAACAAGGTATCGATTTAAGAACGACGTTATGTTCTTTGAGGTGACTATGAAAAAGAACGAAGTAATTTAATAAACCATTTTTTTTTTATTTTCCAGGTATTGTTTGCCTTGTAATTATTTTGTTTACTTTTTTTTTTTTTTTTTTTTTTTTTTTTTTTTTTTATTTTTTTTTGTCAGTTTGGCAAATATGTTTTTTATAGACCGCAAAAGAAATTAAGAAAAACTCGGAGTGAAACAGAGAGAAGAAAATTTAAAGTAAACGGTAGGTATTTTTCGTAAAATTTTTCTTTGGAAAATTAAATTCTAGACATTTTATGCAGAAGAATTTGTAAAAAGAATTTAGTGCAGCTAATAACGATCTTTTAAAAACCGAATACATACAGTATGTCCCCAGTTTTCTTTACTGGAGACTTTTATAGACATTTTGAGAAAAGTAAGAACACCATAAAAATTTTGAAAGCGTTTCGAGGGAAGCCAGTTTGGAAGTTATGGCGTGTTATGTGTTAAAAAGTTGAGTTTTTAAATCATGGCAATTCGTGCTGAAGGCAATTTTTTACAAAAAAAACTAAACTCGTCTGAAAACCCGTCAATTTATAAACAGATCATTAATAATTTATTATTAACCTGGCAACAAATAATATTTAATACGTTGTAATGAAGTTCATAAAATTTCTAGGACACCCTGTATATTGTGTTAATATTATACTTGAATAATAGAGACTTCATTCTCTTTTAATAATGACAGTCAATGTATTTTATTGTTAACTCATTATTGTAATGAAGTTCATTAGTGTTCCTATTGTTGAATTAAATAAGTTAAATATTTAATTGCCATTCTGTAAGAGAGTTTTGATCGGTTTTGGTCGCTATTGTTTAATGCGAAAACCGAACCGTTTGCGCCGCTCGCCCTACTCTGCTAGTGCAGGCCGAGTGGAGGGGAGCGTCAGTCGAGTACCTTGGCTGCAGCAGCTCTAGGTAGTCAGTTTGTGGTCGCACGCGAAATAGTGAGGTTCGAGTCCGGAGTGCCCTGCCAAGTAACCTGCTGCCAGCCGCCGATTGTCGCCGCACTGTACAAGGTAAGCACCCACCGCCAAAGTGATCGAGAATAAGTCGTATTCTTTTTATTATTAATGACGTTTACTTTACTGCCTTAACGCGTTACAGGGACAAGGGAGACAGAGATATTTATATTCGCTCAGATAGTTTCGCGCAGATAATCGCGCGAACGCAAAGACATAGCAAAACTTAAATGCGATCAGGTAGATTCAACTATGAACCTCTACGGAGGCTGGGGGATATTTGATCGGATCACGTGGACGCGAGGAACGATTTCTTTTGTTAAAAGGGAGAGAGTGAGACAGCTAATGGTTAAGGTAGTTCAGTAAACGCACGGGTCGCTAATATTCATGGAGCTAGAACAAGATCTCGCCCAAATCCCGAGGCTGGTTTTGTAGCTCCCGTATTTCTCTAGGTGTGTCGTCCGGACGGCATCCTGCATCAGTGACGCTGGACGGGATCTCGCCGAAATCCCGAGGTTGTCCTGACCGGGCGGTGTGTGTGCGGGCTGCGCTTATTCAAACGACGTACAAGTCGCCGAGGCGTCGCTAACGTCTACGTCACTCCGGGACTCGCGTTTGTGTATCCCACAGGACGCCGTTAACTTCGCGATCGATCCAGGACTCGCGTTTGTGTATCCCACAGGACGCAGTTAACTTCGCGATCGATCCAGGACTCGCGTAAGTGTGTCACGGGACGCTTTTAACTCCGACGCCGATCCGAGGTCCGTGTTTCGCTGTCAAAACGGACGCCATTCCGATAAATATTTAGCTGTGATCATCGGGACGCCTGTAACGACGTCGCCGCCGTTTAGAGAGTCGCATCGTGGTAGAGTGTGTTGCTCCGGTACCTACGTGTCTGTGTTCATTAGGACGCCGCTAAATCCGACGCCGATCAGGAACTCGCGTCGTCGTGTTTAATAGAACGTCACTTCGGGAAAGCGTTTTGAATTCGCGTGATAGAATCAGTCAGAGAGTTACGTATCGGGAATAATCAATCAAAACTCTAGAGGTACACGGTTGTTATTGTAAATTTTACTTTACGGGTCTCTAAATATACATTTTATTTCACTATTGTTACGATTCGAGGACGTGAACCTTCCTTGATTACTTCTGTACATAATTAATTAGTTAAATAAAAACCTAGTGTTACGTTATAGTTAATTGTGTGTTTTATTTTCTTTTCATCTCATCACTCGTTGGTATCTCCACTGTATAAAAGCTACCCGTATTGGCACTAGTGGTCTCTCAAACACTTTAAACGTTGGGGGTGGCGCCCGAGGAACCGAACCAAGGCAACTCGGCGTCCGCGAGCTTTCGCAAAAACGGGGGAGTCTCACAACGTTCCAACGAGCAGCGTTAATACAAATACACCAGAAGATTAATAAATACAACAATTATGTCGTTTTCGAATGGGACAATAGTACATTACATAGCGAGGAGGGAAGTGTCTCATTACTGAAAACTGTGTGTTTCAATAATGAAAACTTTGTTTGTATATTATTTTATTTACAACCACATCATTAATTAAAAAATAGAGACAGTATTTTATTTTGAAAAAAAAATAAATATGCGAAAATTAGTCGTTTTCTGTTTTGGCATTTCCATATCTATAGTTACCGGTACCAGTGGTTGTTATGGCGCAAACCTTCAACAGCAAAACAAACAACTAAGTGACAGTTTTGAATTTCTCGTTCGCTTTTTCGAATTTATATAACATAGAAAACCAGAATGTTGTCGGAAAGTTCTGATAATGAAGACTACTTTAATATTGGTACTCCACCAGAACTTAGAGAAGTTGCGAAAAGAGCAGAAGCCAATTTACTTCCAGAGAAAAGTAGGGGGCGATATAAAATAGCATTGAAAGTATACGAAAAATAATGTGCCGAAAGAAATGCTAAAAATATTGCTTCCGAGACAGTCTTGATGGCATATTTTAGCGACATGGCAAGGCAGAAAAAACCATCTACTCGTTGGGCTACGTACAGCATGATACGGACAATGCTAGAGTTAAGGGAAAAGACTGACATATCAAAATATCACAAACTCGTCGCTTTTTTAAAACGACAGAATGTAGGTTTTAAGCCAAAGAAGTCTAGCATTTTACCAGGCAAAACTTGGAGGATTTTCTCACGAAAGCACCTCAAGAATTCCTTCCTATTAAAGTAAGGTTTTTTTTTAAATGTTTTCTTTTTCTGTTTTTAAATATTTATTTTTATTGTTTTAGGTTGCGCTTATAGTAGGTGTATCTGGGGCATGTCGAAGTGATGAGCTACTGAAGATGAAAACTACGCATATTGATATTTTAGAAAACAAAATTTGCATAGAAATTCCCGATACAAAAACTTATATGACCAGATAATTTATGATAACTAACACAAGTTGGATAGAAATTGTGAAAGAATTTATACAGTTACGAAAAGATATTGAAAATGAGAGATTTTTTGTTCAATATCGATTAGGAAGAGCTCAAAATCAACCCTTTGGATACAATTCTATATCTAAATTTCCGTACAAAATTGCTAGCTTTTTGAAACTTCCCAATGCGAAAACCTACACAGGTCATGCTTTTAGACAAACAGCGGCTACGTTGCTGGTAAATAGCGCAGCTGAAGCGTCTAGGGGGATGGAAATCCAGTGCTGTGGCTGAGGGTTATGTGGATGCATCTGTAGCCAGCCAAACTAAAACCGCAAATATGATATCTTTAAAGACATCGTTGCCATCGTCTTCCTGTAGCAATTCAAACTCTTTACCTTCTTTCGTTGACATTAGAAGACCTGGCACAAGTCAGGAGTTTAGTTTTTGCAGCAGTGAAACCTCAGTGAGTGAAACACATTATCAAGACGGCCCCTTAACAATATCGATTAACGCGTATAATAAGTCAAATTTGACCATTAATTTCAACAAATAAATGTATTAAAATCTTCAATTATTATTGTTAATCTTCTTGTTTATTCTTGTTGATGTTAGATAAGTATGTAATAAAGATATTACAAGAATATTTTTCTTAATTAAATGAGGCGAGAAATAAGAAAAACCGAGTAAGGGAAATGGGAAGAGGGAAGAAATGTAGATAATTTGACAATTTCAATTTTTTTAAAAGTCAGTAATGTCAGTATTACATTATGTGGTTGTAAATAAAATATACTAAATTCAGTAAGAAATAAAAATATCTATGTATAAATTTAATAATAAAAATATAGAGCAAATACGAATGATCCGTTAAACAAGAGCCTTCGTCGTTGCTATCTTCAAAATTTTCGGTATATACGCAGAGGAATTAATTAGGAAAGTTACTGATAAACCAATTATAAGATACCAGAGACGCGTCAGACGTGAAAAGGAACTGGATAAAGTTGATGTTTATGAGCCGCGCGTTTGTCAACTATAATGAATCCCTTTGAGCAAACTTCGTTATCTTATCTATACATGCTCGTTAATTCCCGTATTAGATATAAATACTAAGAAAGCCATTAGCGGAAGAGATAATTTATGTACCAGTAGTTTTTTTATTCTTGTATTTTTCTTTATTTATTGTTTTTCATTTAACTAATAATAAAAAATAACGGTGATATAATGTTTTCTTTTAAATCTTACAAAAGAAATTTTGCGACGTGATTGACAACATAAAGAAATCATTTTTTCTACGATCGTGCAAAAAGCAGCTATTATTTACATTGTCTGTATTAAAAGTCAAATTTTTTACACTAGTGTAAAAAGTAACTTATTTTTTGCAGTAGTGCAAAAAACGTCTTGACATTATAAAAGACGACTTTAACTAAAAAGAAAAAAATTGTAAATTTTATAAAAATTTGTCAAATCCTAGAAGATAAACCAAGTAGCAGTACTGGCCACCTCGCAGCAATATTCAGGGAAAGAGTTTTAAGCGGAGAACAAGAACTCGAGACCTCCACGAGCAGAAATCAAAATAAAATTCAAAAAACTACTTAGAAATAAAATTTGTCCATCAATTATCATAGTGAATTTTTCAAACTGCTACATTAAAATTGAAACGAAAAGTTATTAAAAAAAGTGTTATTGTTAGTGGTAATATTATTCTATGAATAATTATAAAAACTTTTTAAGATACATTTAAATAAGAATTTCAATTACATCGTAGAAAAAATGTTGTGTGCAACATGTGCAAAAAGCATATTTGTTGCATTCGTAGCATGATTGCAAATTGCTGCAAAACTCATGCGTCGTGCAACAAATATGTTATTTTTGCACTAGTTCCACAAATAACTATTAACTCCTAGGCATAAAAATAAAGCACTTTTACGCCTAAGCACAAAAGTACAAAAATATATTATTAACTTCGCAGGGCAGGCAGAAATAGCTTACAACAGTCCGGCGCATGCGCCTGAATTATAAAGCGTTCGGAAAAGCAACATACGTGATTCCTAACCAAAAATCCAGCGTTTTCCGAACAAAAATTTGAAGTTTCCAACTGATCTCTAATCATCAGAATAGTCACTGGTCAATTTTTGGTCATGCGCCTTTATGATTACGAATTGACGCTGGAGCAAAAACAAAACATTGTTCAACATCAACATGAATAAAACGATGAAATATGGCAAGAACATTTTATATTTCTTGAAATATTAAGAACTTATATATGCTATATTTGAACCCTTCTATACTAGGAACAATTTTAATATACATTAGAACATTTAATAACACAACAAAAAATTTAATAAGACAAAAAAATTATGATAGCACAAAATATATATTTATTTTATTTGCCAATTAATTCATAAAATACATAAATAGAGAACAAAACTGTCACAGGTTAATTGTCACGTGATTCCGAGCGTGATTCACCTGATTCGTTGACATTTTCGATTGGTCGTTTGCAGAAGTACATTCCAGAAACCAATGATCCGCAGACACAAATTGACAACCGGTTGGATATTTCCCTGTTAGAACAAGGCTAATAATTGTTTCCTGCTTATTTATTTATCACTCAGTACACTGATACTTTAAAAATGATATCTAACAAAAATCTGTAACTGTAAAAATACTTATTTTTTCTTTTCTATTTTATTTTTCGTTTTTTTCTTCTAGGTTTAACCTTCACCGAGTATCAACTCTACGGCAGCGACTACAAAATCAACCCGAAAATCATCCACAAAGTCAACGAGACCAACGTGGTACGTACCCGCTGGGTTCAAACGTACCAGAGCTTCCTGGTCATCGAGCTGAAACTCCAAACAGCGGAGTCTTCTCAACTGAGGGTTCTAGACAAGTTCCTTGACGCTTATGGGTTCAATATAACCTACGAAATAACCAATGGGGGTCCAAGAAGTCCATCTTGTACTATGACAGATTGTGGGTTTACTGGAATTTGCTACGATCATTATACGTAAGTTTTTAATATTGTTTTTTCTCTAAATATTGCCGGAAATACATGGTAATGAGTTCTTTACTTTTTTAGTACTTTATTAATAATTTTTGGCTATTAAAGTTTATATCACATATTATTTTATCTTATTTATTCTACCGACTGTTCCAGGAAAATAGCTAATAGACTGTATTAACCCTATCTATAACAGAAAATAGAAAGTGTGAATCAAATCAAGATAAATTATGCAATCCAACCGACTGCGCCAGATAAATTAAAAATTCTGAAAAATATTTAAACAAGATATATTAATTATGCTCTTTAGCAGTTAAGCTTTATTCAAAGAGTATTTTTTCTAAATATTCCGGAAACGCTGCAACCTGTAAAACATATTGTGTTAGTTTCCTGTACCAATTTCATTATTATAACCTTATCGTATTGCTATTTTTACTCGTTCAAGATTATCCAGTACGTCAATCCGCTCTGTAGCTACAGAAGTATTTGTAAGGGGAAAAACAAAATTATCTGTTAACAAGCAATTTATGGGCGTGCTATAAATATTTTAAAAACCATTACTCACCCAAAAAATTAAAAAATATCAAATCAGTTTTATTTTTTTCAGACCTAATCTTTATAAAAAATAAAAAATTAAGAAAAAAAATAAAAAAATAATAAAATCACACAACTATTTTACCGATAACGCCAGCACTGTTCTTGAAGCTCGATCTACTATCATTTGAATTGATATTTCCCCTTAAAAATTAGAGAATGCCCCGTCAATAAAAACTCGACAAATTTGCAAGTTGTCAATGTAATGAGTGGACGGAGTGTATTTCGTAGTGACATACTCGTCAAGTCCATGGGTATATATCGAGTATTACTTTTCATTTATATATGCCTTGTTGTAAATTGATTATACTCCAATGCTAGTTCAAATGCAACTGAAAATCAAAATGCAACTGGGCTGCCAGTATTAATGAATAATTTAAGTCTTAACAAAAGGGGTTTATTTTCTTCCGTGGGGTTTGCTTTTAGTGGGGATTCAGATACAATGGGATTAAATGCATTTTTAGAAAGAATTGAAGAACTGTGTGAAGCTCATAATGTGTCACATGATGATTTATTCAGGGGTGCTATTGAAATTTTTGAGGGAAAGGCTCTTATTTTCTACAGGGCATTAAAAGGGAAAGTCATTGATTGGAAAACTTTATGTGAACATTTCAGGGAAGAATTTTTGCCTAGGGATTATGGAAGGTTGCTGGGGCAAGTCAAATCAGAACTCAAGGGGAACGAGAGTCATAACAATTTATGGCATGCTAATATAGTTATAACAGATATATAAATAAAACAGAAACTGTTTTTTTTTTTTTTGGAAAATGTTTTGCATTTGTCAGGCATAGCTAGGGTTAGTGGACATATCTACAGTGGATGAACTTATTAAGCTTTGTAAACGAATTGAGGATAGTAGAGTGAATGTTTTGAATTTTGTACCGCCAACAGTAGATAAGCACTCAGTTGAACCAGATTTGCTATATAAGGCTAATGCGATTGATAAACAAAGTAGAAAAAGGTTAGATAGTTTGGAAGCAGAGAAACAAGTCAGTTTTAAAAAAAACTAAAAAAAAAAAAAAAAAATTTCAAATAATAAAAGTAGAAACTATAGTTCAGATAGAGAAAATACAGATAGAATGCTCCTTAGGTAGAAATAGAAATTAGTAACGATAGGTTAAATCGGGGTAGCGTTAGGGAACAAGACAGACGAACTGGGACAGTAAATAAATGGAGAGATGGGTCATATAATAGAGGTAGATTTTATAGGAATAGGAGTAACGATCGTTCGAGTAGTGTTGAAAGTTATAATGGGGACAGATTTTATAAAGACAGAAGTAGGGAACGTCATAATACCCCAGAGAGGTATTATAATGAAAGCCAGATTCAAAATGAAATAATGGAATTATTTTGCTGGGAATCAGCCTAAGGAAAATAGTTTTAATAGGGGCAGGTCGTCCTGTAGGGATAGATCTGATTTAGGTAGTTATAGGGAACATAGAAATAGTAGGTATGATAGTTATAATAGGGATTTGGATAATAACACTAGAGGGAACGTCGTTAAGTGTTATAGATGTAATGGGGATAATCATTTAGCAAGACATTGTAAAGCGCAGGTCAAAAAGTGTTTTTCTTGTGGGTTATTAGGTTATACAAAAGTTAGTTGTCCAAAATGTAATAAACAGGGAAACGGTTCGAGGAGTTAAGTGTAAACCGAGCTTCAACTTCGACGGTTTTATCGGTTGATAATTTTGACTTAGATTCTAGTATTGATAATTTTTGCTCTAAGGATGAACTGTTTAACTTTAACACATATAGTAAACCAATTTTAGACTACATGTTAACTCAGGCCGGAGATGGTGAATGTCCATATGTTTCAGTTAGGTTATATGATTGGGAAGTAAAAGGGTTGCTTGATTCTGGGGCGAATAGAATATTTGTCAATGAGCACACTATGAATGTGATGTTAAGTTTAGGGGTAAAACTACAAAGTATTTCTGACTTGACTTGTACTGTCGCAAATGGCTCTGAACTCGAGTGTCTAGGATTTATGTCAGTGCCAATTAAGCTTAAAAACAAAATAGTCGTATTCCAAGTATATATTTTAAACAATCTTAGGCATAGGTTAGTGCTAGGAACCGAATTTTGGATTAAAATGGGGATTGTACCAGATTTGAGAAGGGGTGAATGGCATTTTGGGGAACAAGATCATAAAGATATCTTAGTCACAAATTCTATTTCAACGTCAGATGATTTATCTTTAGCACAACGAGAAAAGTTAAATATTATTGTAGAAAAGTATTTTGATTCAATAAAAACATATTAAGTTAGGTGTACATCGTTAGTGGAACATGAAATTATTGTAACTCCTCAAAAATATCTCCTCAATTAAACAGAAAAAATTACAGAGTAAGTCAGGCAATCCAAAACAAAATTGACTTAGAAATAACAAAAATGTTAGAGCTAGGCGTAATTGAGAAAAGCACAAGTTCTTATAGTTCTCCAATAGTAATGATTCCGAAAAAAGACAACACATATAGGTTCTGCGTTGATTTTAGGAAAATTAATTCAATTTCTGAAAAGTGGGCATACCCATTACCAAATTTAAGTACTATTTTAGATCGTTTAGGAAATGCAAAGTATTTATCAACATTAGATATTCAAAGCGCATATTGGCAAATAAAAATGAGTGAAAAATAGTAAAAGTATACTAGCTTTGCAATACCAGGAAGAGGTCTTTTTCATTTTAATAGAATGCCATTTGGCTTAACTAATGCGCCCGCTACTTTTCAGGCATTGGTTGATAAACTTTTCGGTCCGGAATTAGAGCCATATTGTTTTAAATATTTGGATGATATAGTAATTGTAACGCCTGATATTGAAACTCATTTTTCGGTATTAGAAGAAGTATTTAAGCGCCTTAAAGAGTCAGGGTTAACTTTAAATAAAGATAAATGTCAGTTTTGTCGGAGCGAATTAAAATTTTTAGGTTACATAATCAATAGACAGGGATTGCAGGTAGATCCAAGCAAAGTTAGTGCAGTTGTAGACATGCCAAAACCAAAGTCAACTAAAGAAGTTCGTAGAATTTTAGGTATGATATCTTGGTATAGACGGTTTGTACCACATTTCTCAAGTTTAGTATCGCCTTTAACTGATTTAACCAGAAAAAACGCAAAATTTGTTTGGTCTGCCCAGTGTGAAGAAGCTTATCAACAAATTAAAAATTGTCTAGTCAGTGCTCCAATTTTATCTTGTCCAAACTTTAATGAGGAATTTATTGTTGAATGTGATGCTAGTTCATATGGGTTAGGGGCAGTCGTTTTGCAAAGATATGATGGTCAAGAACACGTAATTTGCTATATGTCTCGTACATTAACCAGATGTGAACGTAAGTACACAGTCACAGAATTAGAATGTTTAAGTGTTATTTGGGCCGTAGAACGAGCCAGATGTTATTTAGAAGGGACTCATTTCACAGTTGTAACTGACCATCATAGCTTGTTATGGCTCCATAATTTAAAGAACCCTCAAGGTAGATTAGGTAGGTGGGCATTGCGCTTACAAGCTTACGGTTTTAATATCATTCATGTGACCTGGTAAAATAAAATCACAAATTGTGATTGCTTAAGTCGACAATTAAAACTCGATATGTTAAATATAAAACTAGACACGGGTAAAACAGACAATTGGATTGAAAAAATGAAAATATTAATAATAATCCGTTACAATATCCAAATTGGCGTACTTCGGGAAATGGCGACTTGTATAAACATGTAGGTAAACATAGGGATCATGTCAATGACGCATCCTGGAAAAAAGTAGTACCAAAATCTGAAAGAAAACTTTTATTAGCTAAGTATCATGATAATCCTTTAAATGGTGGACATTTAGGGTATTTTTAAAACTTAATTAAGTAAAAATTAGTGAACATTATTTTTGGCCTGGTATGAAGTCTGAAGTTTGTAAATATGTAAATAAGTGTAAAGTGTGTGGTGAGCAAAAGCCTGAACAAAGAATGAAAGCTGGAATGATGGGTGAAAAACCTGTAGTTAAGCGGTGTTGGCAATATGTGGCAACAGATTTAGTAGGTCCATTACCTCGTAGTAGTAAAGGTCACCAATATATTTTTAAGCTTACTCAGATTATTTTTAGTAAATTCTCATTATTTTTCCATTACGTAAAGCTACTGCTTCCAAAGTATCTGAACTTATAGAACAATCATTTTATTTGTGTGCTGTGAATTTTTAAAAAGCTGATAACGGAAAGCACAATATAAAAGTAAAGAATTTAGTGCATTATTAAATAAATGTAATATAAAATTTTTAGCTACCCTCTTTATCATCCAGAACCAAATTTTACAGAAAGGGTTAATAGGGTAATAAAAACAATGATCTCTTGCTATGTTAAGGAAAATCATAAAAAATGGGACCAATATTTGCTTGAATTATCTTGTGCATATCGAACAGCAAAAAGTGAAGTTACGGGTAATACGCCTTATTTCGTGAATTTTGGTTGTGAAATGATGGTGGATGGCAAAGATTATAAAAGAGAGCGTGAAAGGGATGAGTGTAAAAGTGAGAATGAAGATAGTGAGAATGTGAAGACAGAGGGAAGGTCAGTAGTGTTAGAGAGGTTGCGTAAATTGGTAACAGAAAAATTACAAAGTGTCCATGAGAAAACTAAACATCAATATAATCTTAGACATAGACCAGTAACATTTAATGTTGGTGATTTTGTGTGGAAAAAAGAATACAATCTTTCGGATGCGGCTAGAGGTTACACTGCTAAATTAGGCAAAAAAATACACAGGTCCTTATAAAATCAAAAACAAATTAGGTATAAACGTATATGAGCTAATGGATGAACATGGCACATCGAAGGGTAACTGGCATGTAAAGGATCTGAAACCGTATAAGGGGGAGGCCGAGCCACAGTAGCATTTTGTTGTTTCTTTTCGCTAATTTGTTATTACTTTGAAAGGTAGTTTTTGTGTCTTATGGAGTGTCGGTATTCTTATTAAAATATTCTATTCTTGTTAAAGATATTCTAAAAAAAAAAATATTCTATTTTTTTTCCGTAGGTAAGGGGGGTATGTTACTTTGCTATATATTTTAAAGGGGAAATTAATTTTCTTATATTTATTTTAATTGATATATCTTGACAAAATGGTGTGAATGTGGTGATTTATTATTTTGTTTATAACCTTGAAGATGGCACGTTAATAATATATAACAATACATTTCTTAATACATACAATTATTTATTTCTATTTGTCAGAAAGTAAATGCATTAACCCCTTAAATCATAATTTAACTTCATATTGTTGTATTTTTTGCCAAATGTAATATTTTTGCAACAATATCTTTTGACTCGATCTTGAGGTATTATTCTTCAGGTTATGGAAGGGTAAATGCAACGTGTAAAGACTTTATTTATCTAAAATAACGTTAATTAAAAGTAATATTAATAATAACCACTTTATATACTTACTTTTGGTATTTGTTTACTTCTGTTCAAGTGGAAATATTCATTGCATTTTTGTTAGTTGTTTAAGCTGTTACAAAGGGAAACCATATTATATTAATTATATTATACGAAACGATACATACCTTTAATAACAATAATACCTTCTCAATAATTATTATTAATAAATAATCTGATTGTGATTTTTTGTTTGGATTAATTAATTTGTGGTTAGGGCAGAAACGTCAAACCATCAACGGGTCTAACGGTGTTGCCAGCTTCTTGAAGTTTTCTTAAATCATATTTCACCTCATTCATATTAGTCTCTAAATAATTAATTTTAGCATTTAACTTATTTTTAATACTTTTATTTATTAGTCGGATCTTAAACTCTTATCAATTGTATCTAGTTGTAATTGCATTTAACTTATTATTATTGTTTGATTTATTATTAAGTTTCTTTTTTATTATCGGATTACTCCTGGCAACATTGGTACTTAACTGGTTGCGGATGTACCTAGGGATTTTATAGCTAAATTTATATCAGGAAGGGGTATCGATATTAAAATTCCGCGCCCACCCGTCTGGTGATTTCCCTTTTTTCTTTTCGGCACGCTGGCAGTGAAGTCACGTTTTGAGTTGGAAAATCCTTTCATTTGATTTTGGGAAAGGTTAATAATTATCTACGTTTAATTGATATTATGTATATCATACAGCTACGGCTGGATTGAGACGAAACTAATATCGTTGCATCTTTTGTATTATTTCCAAGGAAATCGCCCACAGTTTGGGTAAGTTAATTCTGGGTTATTAATTATCACGTGGACAAATTTTTATTGGGTTAATTTTAAATTAGACACCTTGGTTTGGTTTTTCTTTTTACGCACCAACTTGATTCCACGAGGGTTTTCACGACTGGCTAGCGAGGTTCCTGTTCAAACCAATTGATCAGCTAAGGGAAGCCACGTGGTTGGGCCTTCTGGTTGTGCGGCAGATCCTGGCGTAGGGGATTTTTTGGGACCCTTACGAATAAAAGCTAAGTACCAAACTCTTTATTAGCACCCTCTCGTTCCTGCGTACTTAATAAATATTGTACCTATTTTTTTTGTTGCTTCTGATTAGTTTTAGTAAAGACCATATATTTAGTAATTTAAGTATCATTTATATCGTGGGTACCCTGTTTTTCATTTATATTAAATTTTAGTAGAGTAGGTAATTTTTTTTGTCTAGGCCATACATTAACTGGTCATCTAACGGGTAACCAGTATTATCAATTGTTGCAAATATTTAATTTATAATATAGTCATTTTAATTTCCCTATATTATTGTTATAATTATTTAAAACCATTTTAAATTGTATTGTTTCAAATGATGAGCTACCCTACTCTGAATAAACGTCTGTCTTGTTAATCTGTGTTTTATTGTGTAATTACATTGAACTAAAATTTGGTGTTTTATATAGGTACAATTTTGAACCCACCTCCCAAACGGGAAGGTAGCAATGTTGTGTTGAAGAATCGTACACAGTATGCTGAAGTGTCGAACTTTATACTTCATGAAGAAAAGTCCGTCGTTGTTCGTAAAAACCAGATATTGTTCTGAAATGTTAGGTTTTATGAAAAGAGTCAGATTCTATGCTAAAAGTCCAGTGACGTTCTGAAGAATCAGATGTTACGCTGAACAATCATATGTATTATTATGCTGAACTAACTAACAGACATAAATATCTAAGTACAACTGTGTATGAAAGATATTTTTAACAATTAATTGGCTTAAACTAGTCCATCAGAAACGTATTTTATAAAAATATGCGCGGTATTAAAATTCAGTCAGCTTTCTTGCACACCTGAATCGTGACTCAACTCGCGACTTCTTTATGCAAAGTGCTCTTTTAGTTCTATTTTCTTCTATCCCAGCCGCTGGGAGTGAAAAACTAAACGTTACTTTCTATGGAAAATTTAATTTTCAGGCACGTCGGCGTCGCGGCTGTGAAGTGTCACTGCACGAAATTTTTTGCCGGAAATACCTGCGAGAACGTCGTAGATCCAACGCCCAACCTAAAAGGTAAGGGTGTTTTTTTTACGTCTATTAGCAGATAATTGAAGGAAACAACGGCAAAGAATGCGAAGGGAATGTTTCGAGGGTTTTTTTGGTGGTCGTCTTCAATGAAGAAGACCCTTAGGGAAGGAATCCCAAAAATTCCTAGCCTTATTTTTTGTTTTTCTAGCTTCTTTATACACAGATAAAGTCCGCATTGTGTTTTTTATTTCGAGATTTAGGTCAAATTTTACTTTGGCAATAGTTTTTGATTGAAAATATATTAAAAATATACAGGATCCGGCAATATTGCGTCGGGCATCTGTAGCTCCTAGAATAAAAATCTTGGGAATTCTGTTTAAGTGTAAACCTAAAGTATGTACTAGGATGTATTTCAGGAAAATATTTTCTTCTATAAGGTGGCTCAAAAAAGTATAAGTGGATCGAAATTATCTTTTTTAAATGGAACACCCCGTATATTATTGCAATTTTGGCTTATTTTTAAATCACTTTACATAATCCTAAGATATGAATAAATATAATTCAATAGTTTCTGAGATATTAATAAATAAATAAAAAATATTTATTTTTCAGTCTTTCTTAAAAAAATTATTAAGTCCTGAAATCTAAACTATAATGGATATATACTTTAGATGGTCTATGTTTACTTTGCTATAAATATCGTAATCTTAAATCATACAGGGTGTTCAAAATTCTACTCCAAACTTTCTAAAATATAAAATAAATTGTCTTTGCTTTTTTAAATGGTATTTCAAAATTATTAATGGTTTCACAGATACACGCGGTATTAGTTCATATGGCTCTTTCAAGGGTAAAATATGAGAGAAAAATCATTGGGTGGCTTTGATAAAAATTTACTGTGGAAAATGCCGTATGAATTAAATATAAAACAGCGAATATATGCAAAACGGTAAAAAATTTTGAGATACTTTAAATACAAAAAATGTTCATTTTTTAATTCTCCATCTACTGAAAAATAATATACAGGGTGTTTATAAAAAAACGGTGCTGTTAAAAAAAACGAATAAAAATTATTTTATATTTTGAAAAGTTTGGCGTAGAATTTTGAACATCCTGTATAATTTAAAATTACAATATTTATAGCAAAGTAAGTACATACCAACTAAAGTAAATATCTAATGTAGTTTTGATTTCAGGACAGCTCTTGTATTTTTAATAATTCTTTTCAGAAAGGCCGAAAAATATATATTTTTGATTTATTTACTAATATCATTGAAACTATCGAAATCTATTTTCTTATATCTTAGGATTATGTAAAGTGATCTGAAAGGAAGCCAAAATGCAATAACATACACGGTGTTCCATTTAAAAAAAATCATCTCGATCCACTCACACTTTTTAGGCCACCCTATAAAAGTTAAAATATTTTTCTGAAATACATCCTTCTACATACTGTTACGTTTTTCGTCGGTTCCGTGTGGATAGAAAGTCACAATTTATTTAAACACTATTTATTTAACACTAATTAACAAAAACAATAACGATAAAAGACTTATAGAACTATTTACAAACGATTTATAACTAAGAATTTATTTTTTTGAATTTTAGCGCGTCAACTGTATATTTATCACTGCCCCCTGTAGGCCACCGCCGCCGGCTTTTATACCGACAGGTAAAGAACTCTAGAATTGTCCATTGATCGTTAGGTGCGTAGAGAAGGTTTTCGAATGTTCTCGTATGCACTAGTCCATTCCAGTGGGACTCGATTCTTCTCGAACGAATGAATCATTGCGGTGTCTATGCGATGTTAAGGTCATCCGAGGGCGGGCCATATTGTGAGGTTAGGTCGAGTCCACACCGGCCCGCAACAATACTTTAGGTTTGCACTTAAACAACAAAATATTCAATGTTTTTATTCTAGGAGCTCCAGATGCCCGACGCACTATTGCCGGACCCTGTATATATAAGACATAATAAAATTTACGCAGTTGCAATCATTACTATTATTTATCAGTGATTTAGTATTATTTTTCAGTAATTTTACATTTAAAAAAATAAATGCCTGAAGAACCTGTTTGTTGGTAGAATTTCGAAAAAGTTTATTTGAAAATATGTTTTATTTTTAATTTTACATTAAGTTAAGCAATTTTTAGCCATCTAGATGAAATTTAAAATCAAGATCAAAAATTATCGCTAATTTTTATTGCACATGGTATAAATTAGGCTTCAACGCTATAACCAATCAAGTATAACCAATTGACATTGGTCAGTTTAATAACAAAGACTAACACATATATGGTATTTATCTTACTCAATTTGATTGGCAAACGCAAATGTGTATATTAAGGTAATAGTGGTGACTGCGGAAATTAATTTGTGGAACTGTTATTATGTTTCTCTTGGCTAGTCATAGGTTAAGTTAATATTGATCTAGAATAAAGATATAACCATATGTAAAGTAATATTAACATTGATAAATACTCTGTTGCTTTTAAACTAATTAAATATAATAGGTAACACTAAAATATAATTACCGTAACTATTAACGTATCTCAAGAGGGTGTAATATATTCTAAGGGGAATTTCAGCATTAACAGAAGAAGTAAAAGAAAACAATATCATTTTTCGCTCTATTAACTCTATCAAAAAAATTGTAATATATCTCCAAATTCACTCAGACACAAAAAAAACGCAACGGATTTTTTTTCAAGTTTAAAGTGTTATATTTTTGTCACTTTTAGCCCTATTTTCATGAATTTTTCAGCAATCTGTGTATAAAGCTATCAACTTTAATTCATAAACTCAGTTTTTTATCAACTTTGGCATTTGGTTTACTATAAATGGTTAATTGAAGGGATATTTTTTTCCTTACTTTAAAACGCCCTGTGCAATAATTTCGTGAGTTACTTTAAAACATTATTTTTCGATCGAAACCATGTCTCCCGAACATTTTCTTTTTTAACTCATGTCAACACATCCTTGGTAAATTTTTAAAAGCGAAATCAACTTGCCACCAACAATTTGCAATTTTTTCAACTATCCTTACTTTTTGATGTTATTTTTTAATATCACTAGGTGACTTTGGTGACTATTGTCATAATGTCATATCGACACTGATTAGAACTCTAGATATATTAAAATTTAAAAAACATTAAAAAGTAAAGATACAGGTTTGATTTTAATAAATATTATTAACACTAACAAAACTAAGGATATTAAAAAAATAAATGTAATAACTAAGTGTACAAACAAATCTGTAGTGTAGACGTCGCCGTCGGTTCGTACAGTTAATGAGGCTGCAAATATATTGTGTTATGTTTTCCCATTCTTCTTCAAAGAACAAACAAATATTCATAATTTCGGCCATCTTAACAAGACCAATGACTTGCACAATCTTCGACAATAAGAACCATATTCAATCGTACACAATTCACCAAAGCCACATCGTCATTATGAAGAATGGTATCAAAAAGTAACGATATAAAATTAACCAATGCATGTATTGACATTAGTCAAAAAAACAAATATTCAGGAGACATGGTTCTGACCAAAAAATAATGCACTCTGCTAAAATTATCAATATCAGTAGGCTGTGTTTTTTAACAATGGATTTAAGATGTCCCTAAAGAAAGAAGTCTAAGGGTATTAAATCCGGTGATCTTGGAGGCCATTCAACTGGTCCCCTTCTGCCAATCCATGTACCCGGAAGTCTCTCGTTTAACCACTGTCGGGCAGGAAGAAAATAATGATGTGGAGCACCATCCTGCTGGAGTGTTAACAAATCCTTACGTAAAACTGATTAGAGGTTGTCACTCATTCAAATTTGAGAAAAGAAATGTTAATGTTTTTGCTATTTTCTGTTTATTAGTATTTTGACCCCCCTAGAAAAATGTAATGGCTACGTCCATGTTGCCACCTAATCTTTTAATCATTTGTACTACAAGGAGATCCATTGCAAACATTTTCATGTAAACACTAGCCTGAAAACCAAAATCGTTTAATTGCAGAAACAATTAAACCATGTTTAATTGTTTCTGCAACTTTGAAACGCGATTATTCGGAAACCTCTGGACAAAAAGCAACAAAGTACGATACCACTAAAAAGAGAATTAAACGCCTTTTAAAAGGATGTGCCACTTGACCCCCATTGCCATTTAAGATTGTAAGGGTGACATCTACCCCTCCTAGGGGCCTAAAAGAAAAAGGCTAAAAATATTAATTTAAAGTGTTCCCCTTACAAATAAAATTGACGTGTCTTTCCGATTGTTCATATTTTTAACTGCAAGAAATTTAAGAAAGATATTAAGGGTGGAAAGTTTTAAAATTGACACACTGTATAATAATTCAACTACTAAAGTTTATATTAAACTGAGTTTACGACTTAAAGTTGATATATTTATATACAGATTGCTAAAAAAAATTAAGGAAATAGGATTAAAATTATAGTTATTAACGTAATAAGGCCGATAAACAACAAATAACGGCCGGGCTGAAGTTTGTGATCCGAGGCGATAGCCGAGGATCATAAGCAGCCAAGGCCGTTATTTGTTATCGGCCGTGTTGCGTTCTAGATTTTTCATCATACTGCAGATTTTTTAGAGCAATAAACACTACTATTTAATAACAAATTTTATTGAACAATAACACAAGTAAGGATAAAAAATACATAATGTCTTATACTAAAATTCATTTTTCATGATAATGAACATGGAAATTAAAAGTGCACTTGTTGTTCTTAGAAATCTGTAATCCTTCCCAGGGATTTACAGATTTTATAGAAGAAGATGATGCTACTGAAGAATGGCAAATATTTGTATCAACTAAAGACACATTATTTTGGAGCTATCATGAAAAAAGTTGATTTGTTATTTTCATTCTTTTGGAAACTGATTTTTCTATGTAAGTTTCTGCCACTGTTGAAGACTCCCATCCTCCTAGCTCCTTTAGCGATAGTAAATCACCACCATTTTCGGCGAGCATGGTTGCTGATGATCTACGAAATGAATGCCCTGTATAACGTTCTGGATTCTCCAAGTTCAAAAATTTTGCAATTTTCTGCGGTACGCTCCCCGATGGTATGTATACCGACGATTTGCTTAACACACTTGCCTTTCTTGTAACCAATGAAAAATTTTGGATTGTCAAAGTTACGAGGACGCAGGTTGATGTATTTTTTGTATAAACCATAGGCATCAAACGGAAGGCCCGTTTTTGGAATAAGAAATTTCCTATCTTTCTTATTTTTAGTATTTCTTAATGAGACAAGAATATTTTTCTCCGAATCTTCGAAATCATCAACTGTGAGTGACCAAAGCTCGCTGCGCCTACAAGCTCAAGAATACCAAGCACCAATACAATTTTTTCGAGTAACCAGGTGTAATCATCGGCATCCAGTAGAAAATTATTTATGTCATTCTCCGACAGAACTTTGGCTTTTTTTGGTGAATAACCTTCGTTTTTGCGCCTCAGAAACATGAACAGTTTACCAAATCTATGAACAAATATAATTTAGATGAGTATGATTAAATATCGAAGAATATAATGGCTTTTTACCTTGATATGTCGATGTTTTCATATACTCTCAACGCAAGCTTCAGCATGGATATCTTTGTCCACAGTGATGTAGGAGAATACATTTCAGACATTCTTTTAGCATAAGCCAGCAATACCGCTTCATTTACGCTGTTTATACTTCTATCCTGCCGCCACTTCAAAAAATTGTCATATTCCTGCTGATATCTCTCTCTGGTTATAGTCGGAAGTATAATTTTGAGTAGCCGCAGCCGCTTCCTCCTGTATTTCCAACGGAATTTCTCGCGACATCTCGCTATGGTCTATTTTCCCAATTTTTGAAAAGTCCAACTGACAATAAATAGTCATTGTTGCAGGTGACAGACGTTACGATTACCTTAGAAACTTAACGGCCGCCGGCCGTTATGATAACGTCCGGCGGACGTTATATGCATCTTTTCCATTCTGATTTTGCTTATGTTATAATAATATAACAATATAGTATGACGAAAAATATATAACATTTTAAACTAGACCAACAATTTTTCCGTTGCGTTTTTTCGCATCTCCGTGTATTTATTCATCACCGAGAAAACTTGAATCATACATGGCCAAGTCATGCATCCGACTATTAAGTTGTTACTCCAACACTATCCTTCCTCCACTTCGCAGACCCTGTTTGTATACCGGCCTTAACTGCAAATTACTTGCCCTCTGCCACAGCACAAGGAAGGAAGTAGGCAACCGCACACACGCTCGCGATTGCCGCATGCCGAATTTAATTGTGCCAAGCGAGGCGTGGCCTAAACTTTGCCAGGCGGTGTGACGTCACAAGGGTAACGCAGAGGATTGTTCGGGCGTTAAATTTCGGCGGGTTATTTGAATGTGGCCCGAGTAACAAGCGTAGTTGTAGGATAATTAAAAGCAAGTTTATAATATAGTTATAAAGGATGGTCCGAACTGTATAGGATTGGTACATTTCAGTTGATTTTAACAAATTCCGACCGCAGCGCACTCTACGGCAGAAAGCAGAAATGATCAATATATAGTTCAGGCCACGCCGCGCCGTCGCGTCATGTCGGTCGCATTAAAATAATATTGAAGTCGGGGTTTTGTCATAATATTTAAGTATTTTAGTTTTTTGCTAGTACAGTTATTGAGACTAGAAAACACTCAGGTACGAGGTTTGTGTGATGTAATGCTGTTTCGGGTAGTAAAAAATAAGTGAAAAAGAATAGGAACTAGGCGACTTGTTGTGTTGTGTCAATTTCAAATGTTAATAAATAAAAGTTATGTTGTTGGCTGCAACAACATTCAATAACTCAACTTTCCCGGATATTCAACTCAACATTTCAACATTTTATAGCTTCATAATTTCTCTAGACCGATTTCATCAATAGCAAAAATGAATTCAAGCATTTCGACGAAACAAGTGAGTGAACAAAGCGCTCGTTACATAATCAAAAAATTAAATAGACATATACTATGAGAGGATAAAATATAATTTGCAATATTAATGATATACTTTTTTAATCAACTAGTGGTTAAATGTTTTATGAACATTTTCTAAAATTATAATTATGTACCTAAAAAATTTCTTTATAGCCGAAATAGCTCCAATTATGCCCCACTAACAAAACCGGCGATAAAACTATTTGAACTCATCTAAAAAAAATTTTTAACTAGAATAATAAATTATAATGCAAGTTAGACCTTCAGAAGATATCAAAATATATACCTTTTTATTTTTTTTTGTTTAGAACATCCACAAATTATACTTTCTAACACTTTTAGAATAATTATATACTAATTTTTTCGTTTACTCGCCATTTAAACCCGTCTATTTGTATGTATTCGTTATTTACGATATTCTGCGGCGGTGGCAGCACCGGCGGAGAATGCGCCAAACCTGTTCCGGAAACTTGGGCAGCATATTTTTTACTTATTTTTATCTGCAGAAGTTTCCGGAAAACAGGACCACCCTGTATAATAGTTCTTTTGAAAATTATCGCCGGTAGTGCCAGTTACGATTCTTGTTTTTATGAAACGTAAATTGTGCATGTGGTTCGTTCAAATGAACGAATCGTAAGAATCAATTCAATATGAAAAATTGAATCGTGTTATTCGGTTCACTAAAAAGAATCGTAATGCCTATCACTATAGTTTAGAATTAGGTCCTTGGATATACGCCTAGTTATGTCAGTGCCGCTGTCTGTTTTTCCAGTTTTTAGCTCTTTAGTTGGTAAGTTATTTGACATAAACAGATTATGTAAAATCCTGATTAAATATATTCCAAAAATGTTCGACAACATTTTCTAATATAACGTCGTATTCATATTGCCAACTTTACAACTTTTACCATCAAAACTGAACTAGTTGCTGTTTGCCATGTAAGACTTCCGCGATCGAATCCTTTTCATTTAGAATATAACTGTATGTACATGCTGCTGGAATTTCGTACGAACGAACGAATTTGAGGGAAATTGGGTTTGGGAACTGGAAACGTCTAAAGAGATTTTAAGCTCGAGGGAAACCTTAAAATTGAATAGTTTATTTGAAATATAGTATATTTTCAATGTTCGTTTCGCAAAGTTTTCGAATTAGAGAAAACTTTTATAGGAGGTAGAGTTCCGAAAGTCTAATATTCATTACATAGAAAATGTTAATATCATGTTCTCAAGTTTATAATTTTATAACTTTTATTCTTTAGTTTAAGGTTATCTATTTGATGTATTTTTACATACATAATATACAATAATTGAAATAGTGGGCAATTCATTTTTGCAACACGAGACAAACCAACGCCAGGAGGTATTAGACAAGGAGACAGTCTTAGCCCCTTCTTATTCATTCTCTTAATGGACACCGTCAATGAAAAGGTAGCCTCGATGAATATCGGTTATCGAATGGGACACAACAGAGTTAGCATATGAAGGTATGCTAACATGGTTACGCTGATGATGCTGCCATTATCGCGGAGACAGAGGAAGATATGCGAGACAGCTTTATAAGAGGAGACAGCTTTATAAATTCTATTAAGTAAGCCGGATATGATTATCTCTACAGATAAAACTAAATGCTTAACTTTCTCTAAAGAGCCGGTAAGATGCAAACTGGTAGTAGGAAACAAAATTATTGAGCAAGTATCACAGTTCAGATACCTAGGAATAAATATGTCGTACTACCATGATCCAGAAGAAGATCTGAAAAGCCAAATAAACAGAGCAACGGCCATGTCAGGATGTCTGAGGCAAATAGTGTGGACAAACCCCTTCCCCCATGCGAACAGGCAGCAAAATTAAAATTTATAAGACCTGCATCAGACCAATAATGACATATGACATAGAAATCCGAGAGGAAACAAACAACCAAACCAAACCAAACCAACCTTAAAACTAACAGATCGACTAGATCTCAAATAAGTAGAAGAAGAAGCATTTGTTTACATGTTAGAGAAGCTGAACAAATTGGGCAAAAAAAATAAAGTCCTCCTATTCTAGGTGCCAGACCACCAAGAGATAGAAGGTAACGATCCAGCAAGAAAAGGAACAAACACTCCACTAACTGGACCAGAATCATTCTGCTTCCCAAGTAGTAACCAACTTAAAGCAGAACTCAAGAACCTGTCTCCATTTGTAACCTAGAATGAGAATGCTCTGACGGTCTAAGACGCTCGAAGAAATTTCTCGTGACTTACTACTGATAAAAATTAAATATTTTCCTTGATTTAAGTAAGAACAATCTTCGGATTGTCACAGGACACTGTCTCTTCAACAAACACCTCAGTAGATTGAAGCTATTGAAGAAACAACAGCGAATGCAGATTCTGTCGGGAAAATGGGGAAACACTCGAATATCTCATCACTGAAGAAGCACAAATACATTTCGTATGGAAATCATCTGCTTTTTTTCTGTCATCGTCTATCGAAATCTTGCATGAGAAAAAAAAATAGAGTACCTATTACCACAGTCAAAATAGACATTTCAATTAACAATAATTCGCATAGAGCTGAAAATTGGTACAGGTCTTAAATACACTATTATAAATGATATCTGAAAAATCCCTACCCACGTCTGCTAAAAAATTATTCAAGGTCAAAAGTCAAAAATATGTTTTTTTTGCTTTTTTCTCCTTAACGGTAAGTGCTATCGCAAAAGTACCTTCTTAGCATCTTGTAGACCATTAAATTTTCTACAATAATGGTTATTGTACTTTTTTCTTACGAACCACCATTCCTGAGATATGGCGATTTCAAAAGTTAATACGATAACGGACCTTTTGACACTTTTTAGACAAATTTAATCTAACCATGATCTAACCTTAATAAAAATATAAGTAAAATAGCAAAATCGTCATGGAAACGAAAATATAAAATGACACCAACGTATATCCGATAAAGGGAGGCATGAAAATGCAATAAATTTAAAAACTGCGTTATTTTCTAACCAATCAAAGTCTTTAAATTCTACCAATAAAATTAATATCGTATCAACGTATCGTCGGACAACGGATGCATGAAAATCAAGCTTTATAGTAGAACGGATTATTGTTGATTTTGGGAGAATTTTAATCTGAGTGGTAATCTTCAAATGATACTTCAACAGTAATGTCTGCGCAGACGTATTCAAAAAGATTTATTCTTCTCCACAACTCATCATCACAAGTGGAATTCGCTTGCCTCTTGCTATATATGGTGCTGCAAAAAAAATTGATTCTATAGACAAGTATAGATATTTAAATTTTGTTAAAAATACTCGGAACAATAAAATGGTACAACTTTCTTGTCTTCCAACATCTGCTTCTGCCTGTCAATACTTATATCGTGTATACTATCAAGTCCCATTGTGGCTAGGTGATCAACTGAACCCAGAAAACTGGGATTGGAAATTTATAGATAATACTTTGGAGCTGATTAAAACTTTACTTCCACCTGCTCCAGAAAAACTACTTACATAACACAATTTTTTGCAATTGCAAAAAGGGTTGTAGCGCAAACTGTGGTTGTAAAAGAGTCGGATTCTTTTGTACACCAATATGTACTAATTCTCAAGGACAGTCTTGCTCCAATATTGACTTAAATACAGATGAGGATTTTGATAAGCAGACAACTGATGGATCTGTCATAGATGAATTTCCAGATATTCCGCAAGAAGATGAGAAAGAAGAAAGCGAAGAAGACATTACTGTTGAAGTATCATTTGAAGATTACCACTCGGATTAAAATTCTCCCAAAATCAAAAATAATCCGTTCGACTATAATCATTACCAAGAGCACCGTTTTTTAAAATTAATAGTATAATGTGTAATAAAACTTAACCACAATAGATCGTGGACTAGGCCTACAGGGGAAACCACGTTAAAAAAACGCGCCAAGTACACTACCTCACAAGTGGTGCGGAAATATGTGCATATTATGAAAAATATGAGTCTTTCAACTTTTGAAATCGCCATATCTCAGGAATGGTGGTTCTTAAGAAAAAAGTATAAGAACCATTATTGTAGAAAATTTAATGGTGTACAACATTTGTTTAAGGTACTTTTGCAATAGCGCTTGCCGTTTAGGAGAAAAAAGCAAAAAAAACATATTTTTGACTTTTGACCTTGAATATTTTTTTAGGAGACGTGGCAGGGGTGGGGATTTTTCAGATATCATTTATAATAGTGTATTTAAGACCTGTACCAATTTTCAGCTCTATGCGAATTATTGTTATTTAACACCCCCTTTTTTGTTTATTTTGACTGGGGTATATAGTAGCCTGGCAAAAAACAAAGCTCCCACCAAATTCAAATTCAAAATCATTTATTGGTGTTGCTATACAATAGAATTTATACAGGTCAGTATAATAAAAAAGGAAAAAAATCAAGATTAAAAACATAAATGAGTTACTAATACTAAGTTAAAAAATAATTGTATATACACATTAAAACACTAAAACACTAGAGAGAATAATGGTATCGACAATAACATAAAAACACTAAAATCTAATATTTAAAAATTCCTGGAAGGAATAACAGGAATACCGCATCAGCAGGCCCCTAACTTCAGTCTTAAACCGCAAAAGGGGCATGTCCGCAATTTCTTTAGGCAATTTATTATAAAATTTAACTGATAGGTACCCAGGTCCATCTTGGCACCTAGTCAATCGGTGGTAGATTGGCACAAGCCTATCCCTACCCCTTGTCTCATGGTGATGGACTTCTCCATGGACCCTATAAAGGTCTCGGTTCTTTTTTACATAAAGGAGATTTTCCATTTTATATACTGACGGGACAGTCAACACACCCACAGCTCTAAATGCCTCTCCACAGTCGGCCCGATAGCCAAGCTCAGCCAAGACCCGCACAGCCGCCCTTTGCAAGCCGAAGATCCTCTTAAGTTGGGATGTATGTCCCCAGGCGAGAATAGCATAGGACAAGATCGAGTGGAATAAAGCAAAGTATGCGGTCCTCAGTACAGGCCTGGAAACACTTCCTGAAAGGCGACGGCGACGCAGAGCAAACAATCTCCTTTTAAGCCTAGACGCAACCCCATCAACATGTTCATGCCACCGAAACAGAGGATCAATCTGCACTCCCAGAAACCTAATACTCTGAACATCTGCGTTCGCTGTTTCTAAGTCCCTAAGAGAGAAAACCATCCTATTGGTTTTGTCAGGATTCAGGAGCAACCTATTGGCACAAAACCATGCCTCAACATGGCCCCGCACTACCTCACTCCCCTCCATGGCACCCTCCAATGAGTCAGATGAGAAGGCCACCAGCAGCGTTAATACAAAAAATATACCGGAAGATTAATAAATGTAACATTTGTGTCGTTGGGGGACAAAATATACTAAATTCAGTAATAATTAAAATTATCTATGTACCACGGGAACTATAAAATGTTAATAACCTCGGACTAATTACTGGACAGAAGCTTTGCCCTCGGTAATTAATACCTATTGATTTATGTATAAGATACATAAATAACTATTTTTTCATGAGCATAATTTATAATCATGATAGAATAGTACTACAGCAGGGTAGTTTAAAGCATAAATCTACATTTGTTGCAGCTTTCATAACAATTTACAACCGATTCTAAAGAGAAACGTAAAAATGAAATAAACTCTTCAAAATGGGAATCGTAAAATTTAATTGGCCATAAAATAGAGTCAAATAACCCGCCAAATTCGAAATTTACTGCCAAAAGGGCTCCGGCCTGTCCTTGTGTCATGTCTCGTTGGTTGTATCGCCGGAAATGCATTTTTCCTTGTGTGCGATTTCAAAACTAGTAATTGCCATCAATATTTATTCGAAGAAAACAATGAATAATATAATGGACTGTTTGAATATTTTAGATACAAAGTTCGTGTAACTATAGTTGAAATAAAATACAGAAATGATATTTATTCTTTGTGAGAAATATTGAGGCAATTTAATATTTAATAACAAATATAAAGAAAACTTCCTTTAACTAGACTAGACAAACAAAGGATTGAAAATAGATGGAGAATATCTTAGCCATCTAAAATTCGCTGATGATATAGTCGTAATTGTCATTAGTCACAATAAATACAACTAATATAAAATAAAGTGGGTTTCAAAATGTATTTAGCAAAAACTGAAGTAATGTACAACAAACTGGTAGACAGAAAAGACATTTTAATAATAACACACTATATATAGTAGAAGTATATATATTTGGGACAACTAATTCATATCTTAGGATTTCCACTACCAAAAATCAACATAAGAATTAAGTTAGCATGGAAGAAACTCAATCAACTTCAAATCTAAAATGCCACTTTATCTAAAGAAGAAAACATTCAAACAATGTGTACTACATATATATACATGTAGTCATGATCTAAACATGCGAAATCTGGAGGTTAAAACATATGTCGTAAGGAAATTGGAGGTTGCAAAATCTATAAAACGAAATATTCTAGGAATAACAGAGAAAAGCAGTAAAAATAGACTGGATACGACAAAATACCCAGGTAATAAATTTCATTCACAAAATCAAAACTTTCAAAGACAAATAATTGAAAATAACCTGAAAATGGCTTTATCAGGTTTACAACCATAGACTTAAAATAAAATATAGACTACACTATTTACATCTCAACGCGGTCAAACAATATTTTTTGTACACATGTTTACTTCTGGGTACAGTCGACCGAGCCTTTGTCATCCAGCCTATGTTGTCACGTCTTTAATATTATCAATATTTTTTTTTCTTGTTATACACATATATTGAGATATTAATACTACAGTTTAATAAAGTAGGTTTTAGTATTCCATAGATGTATTAAATAGTCCTTATACTACTAAATTATAAGTCGGATACTGTTTAAAAAGGATAAGTTCTTTACAATATGACAACACCGATTAGAGGCGAGGGAGCCTATTCATTCATTTATTACCTTGTAGTACGCGTCGCACGTGTGCGGTAAAGCTTTGTTGCCGCTATGTCCCCGGCTGTATTAACGCATTTTCTTAGCTTGTAGTCCTTAGTGTTTATTTTATTGACTTTTTCTTTTCAAGAACTATAAAATATGGTTCGCCAGTGCCAAATTTGCAAGAAATTTGACTTAAATAATCCATTTAAGTCTTGAAACGCCTTTCGACCGGTAGGCAACTCTCAATTTACCCATTAGGAGTCAGTGGCGTTGTTGTAGAAAGGCGCTTATTTAGATAATATTTTAGTAAAATGTAAAATCTGAATTTTTTCTCTTACATTACATTATTTACTTACTTACATTGTAACAAAATCATAATTATAACTCTGTTAATAATTAATAATGTTTTTATTAAAAATATATTCCGGTTTATTCTAAAATTATCTTCAGAATCTAAAATAACATACAAGAATTTTAAAATGATATTACATTATGAAACAATATTTTTTAATATACCGGGTCATCTCAAAAGTGGCTCACCCCTATAACTTTTTTATTTTTTCAGATAAAAAGCAGATTTGTATGTTAGTAGGTATATGACATAAATTAGGATTTATTGACATATTCAATTGTTTTTGGTCTCTTCCTGTTTCACCGAAATGATTACATCTTTTGATTTTTAAAGGCACCCTCGGTGTATTGCTACTTTATTCGATAAAAAATGACACTCTGAATAGAATGACATATCATATGTCAACTTTTGACATTGTCGCTTAAAAACAAATCGTATTTTAAATTTCAATCCAGGGTGTCATGGTGTTGTTAAAAACACTAAGTTTTAATCAAGGAGCCTTGGAAAAATAGTTTTGATCGTCTAATGGGTTTCGTATCTTGTCTAGGCCGGTTAAAAGATGTACAAATCGTATTTTTAATCATACATATGTCAATTTTTTCAAATGGAACCAGGGTCACTCATTAGCATATTTGGAAAAAGCATTTTTTATGAATATATTGATACCACACACTTGGTATTTCGAGTCAAATTGTCGTTATGAACCGCATGTTACAATTACAATTAAACCATATGCGAAAATGTCAAAAGTTGACATATGATATGTCATTCTATTCAGAGTGTCATTTTCTATCGAATAAAGTAGAAATATACCGAGGGTGCCGTTTAAAAATTAAAAGTTATAGTAATTTCCGGTGAAACAGGAAGTGACCAAAAACAATTGAATGCGTCAATCAATCCTAATTTATGTCATATACTAACATACTAAATCTTGTTGTTTTATTTGAAAATATAAAAAATATGGGGATGAGCCACTTTTGGGACGCATCCGGTATAATAAAGTCAGTACCGAGTTAAATAAATGTAGTTTTCATTTTATCCACTTCCTATCACCTTTCTTGCTTTAATGGAACAGATTTATGTTTTCTCTAATTTACATAATAAGACATCACTTAACCAGAAAAAAAATTACAACAATCATATTTTTTTTCTCTCTCCTGTCGCCGATTCTATTATATCTATGGAATAGATCCTGTTTTGATTAATATTAGGGGTTGTAAATGTTTGACTAAAATTAATAATTTATTATTAATTTCAAAAATTACCTAATTTCGATTATAAAATTTCTTCTATAACGTGTATTTTATTATTTTTATCCTTTTTGGACTCTAAATTGTTTTTCTAAACTTTTATTTAAAAAACCTGTCCTAAATCTTAATAAAATATAAAAAAGTTTAAATACGATATATTTTTAATTGATTATAGCTTCATTAAAATAAAAAAATACCCGGCTATGATACGGAGAGTTCAGGTGTACTTGAGAAACGAAAGACAGTGTTGTGTTTCTCGGCAGAGTCGTCAGGGAACGACCGTTACAACAGAGACAACCTATCTATCGCTCGTGTCGCACTCGTTATAACCTAAAACAATAACACAACAATAACAAGATATTGTCTGACCGCATGTTCCAGCTATTTATGAATGAGATGCTCAGTCTATATTTTATTTTAAGTCTATGTTTACAACGCAGTTGAAAATAGCCATATGTTATTCTGAAAAGCCTGACCTTATGCCGAACAGTCTAACGTTGTGCTGAAGAGTCATGTAGAAGAATGTAGAATATTTAGGAGGTGAGTTAATCACCGCGACCTTATAGATCTATTGTGTGGTCCCCTTTCTTGAGTTATAACGAGTTATAACTCATCATAGAGTCTCATGGCTTTAATAAAAGCCAGTATCTGAGACGGCTCCACAGCCACAGCAGGAGGCCAGCTCTCCTTCCTCGACATCAGCCGTACCAAAGTACCTGGCACGAATGGTCGTCGTCTCGGCTTACTTAGTGATAAGGTGTTCTGGTGGTTCCCCATTTTCCCCACAGAATTGTTTCTCAGCTTCAGCCTACTGAGGTGTTCGTTGAGGAGACGGTGTCCTGTTTGAAACCCCGTGACAATCCGAAGACTGTTTTTACTTAAATCAAGGAAAACCTTTGATTTTTCTCGGTCGTAAGTTCTGAGAGACTTTTTCGAGTGTCTTAGACCCTTTTAGACCGTTGGAGGACACCCATTCCAAGTTACGGATGGAGTCTTCCAGATTCTTCAGTTCTGCTTTCAGTTTGAGAAGAGTCAGAAGTTTCGGAAGAGTCATACGTTATAATAAAGAGTCATATATTATGCTGAAGAGTCAGACAAAATATTGAAGAGTCATTCGTTACAATAAAGAGTTTGGCTTTCTGCCCAAAAGTCAGGCTTTATGTTAAGGAGTCTGACGTTGTGATGAAAAGTCAGATAGTATAGTAGAGTCATATATTATGCTTAAGAATCAAAATTTATGCTGAAAAATCCGGCGTTTTGAAGAATCATTTGTTATGCTGAAGTCAGACATCAAATCAAATCATTTATTTTGCTGAAGTCAGACATTGTGCTTAAGAGTCAAGAATAATGTCATTCTAAAAAGTCAAATTTTATTTTAAAGAGTCAGACAAAATTGTTTAAGAGTCATTTGTTATACTGAAAAGTTAGGCTTTATACTAAACGACAGAGTTTATGCTGAAGAGTCTGACGTTGTACTGAAGAGACAGACCTGTAAATATGAAGTTCTGAAGGATCAGATATAATGCTTTTTCCAAATATGCTAACGAGTCACCCTTGTTCCATTTGAAAAAATTGACATGTGTATGATTAAAAATACGATATGTACATCTTTTAACCGGCCTAGACAAGACACGAAACCTATTAGACGATCAAAACTATTTTTCCAAGGCTCCTTGATTAAAACTTAGTGTTTTTAACAACACCATGGATTGAAATTTAAAATAGGATTTGTTTTTAAGCGACAATGTTAAAAGTTGACATATGATATGTCATTCTATTCAGAGTGTCATTTTTTATCGAATAAAGTAGCAATATACCGAGGGTGCCTTTAAAAATCAAAAGATGTAATCATTTCGGTGAAACAGGAAGATACCAAAAACAATTGAATACGTCAATAAATCCTAATTTATGTCATATACCTACTAACATACAAATCAGTTTTTTTTTATCTGAAGAAATAAAAAAGTTATAGGGGTGAGCCACTTTTGAGACGACCCGGTATATTAAAAAATATTGTTTCATAATGTAATATCATTTTAAAATTCTTGTATGTTATTTTAGATTTTGAAGATAATTTTAGAATAAACCGGAATATATTTTTAATAAAAAACATTATTAATTATTAACAGGGTTATAATTATGATTTTGTTACAATGTAAGTAAGTAAATAATTTAATGTAAGAGAAAAAATTCAGATTTTACATTTTACTAAAATATTATCTAAATAAGCGCCTTTCTACAACAACGCCACTGACTCCCAATGGGTAAATTGAAAGTTGCCTACCGGTCAAAAGTCGTTTCAAGACTTAAATGTATTATTTAAGTCAAATTTCTTGCAAATTTGGCACTGGCAAACCATATTTTATAGTTCTTGAACAGAAAAAGTAAGAGACAAGCTAAGAAAATGCGTTAATACAGCCGGAGAGATAGCGGCAACAAAGCTTTACCGCACACGTGCGACACGTACTACAAGGTAATAAATGAATGAATAGGCTCCCTCCCCTCTAATCGGTGTTGTCATATTGTCAAGAACTTATCCTTTTTAAACAGTATCCGACT
>NW_022146706.1:85286-103394 GCF_002938485.1 Sitophilus oryzae | reverse complement strand
ATATAAATAAATTAAAAGTAGTTTTATCAATAATTTTTCTCCAATTCACAAATTCGAGATAGATGTGGTTCTGTGGGGGATGCGTTATTACGGCCCGTATTTAAAACATTTTGATTTTTCTTTTTCGATATTGTATTTTCAGTTAAAAATTGTTTTTTGCTCACTATAGCACATAAAGGTATATGTAATTCAAATATAAATTACCTAAAATTTCAAAAAGTATCCTTCAACTTACTTTAAGTTTTCTTTTTGTATTTATTATGAAAGCCAGTTTAATAATAAAATATAATAATAAAAATAGGTACGTTAGAAAAACTATTGTGAATATACACACCATTATACGTATATTATTTATGTATTTTAATATACAGGATGCTACAAATTCGAGGTACGAGCATTGGTATCTCGTTAACCGTAATGCGGTAAAACATTGAATTTGGAAAATCAAATACAATAAAGTAATAAAAAATAATATAAAATAAATATAATATAAATTGGCCAAATACAACATCACATGGATGCAGAAGGCTGTTATTCTAAGCACCGTAGCGGTTATACAACAAGTTGTTTCTCCTAGACGACCAATGCAGTGACTCTTGACTATACAGGGTGCTACAAATTCGAGGTACGAGCATTGGTATCTCGGTAACCGTAAGAGATACGAACATGGTTAAATTGGGGCAAAGTTGGGCTTTTGGATGTTAAGGATTGCTGAGTTGTTGATTTCTTTTTGAAAATCAATTTTATTTTTTCCAGTCGTTACTATTTAGAAAATCAGAAAACTAATTGCACATTCTTATAGCCACTTTATTAGGACAATTAACAAAGTTAAAAATGATATTTTTAAATTGCTGACCTGAATATTATTTATTTGAATCTTCCAATTGGCTCGGTTTTCCTTATTCAATGTTAATTAGCGCTGATCAATATTGTTGCGATGAAGATAATCAGATTAAATAATTTAAAAAAACCAGAGTCGGACTTGGAATTATTTTAAAAAATAATTAAATAGTTTTGTTGTTGTTAAGTTACCCAAAACAAAAAAAAAGTATAAAGTGTGCATATCATTGTACAGGGTGAGTCAACGATAGAGTAAAGTCCATTATCTCATTTGTTTCAAGATTTACAAAAAAAATTTTAATATAAAAATTATAGGAATGGTTAAGATGCACATTTTAAAATTATTATAGAATATACAAGGTGCTTCAAAAAAATGTGGCGGCTATAACATATGTTTTTTTAAACGCAACACCCTATTTTTTATTTTATTTTTAGATTCTGCGTAAAATTCCATAACTTTTTTGTATATAATGTTATATACCTAAAATTAATAGTTTCTGTAATATTTCAATTTATTTAAACAAATGTTAAATTGCAGTGTGGTAAAAAATTGTCAGTGGTGTCATTGTTTCTGAAGTTGGAGTACCAAAATTTGGTAGGAGAGTTTTATAGAGATGAAAAAAAGGATATATGTAAAGATATTTTAGTTAAATGATACAGGGTGTTCAAAATATATTTATGTATTTCAACTACTTAAAATTAAAAAAGTCTCAATTTTTTTAAATGGGACACCCTATATATTATCATTTTTTCTGATAGATTTTACAAAACTCTTCAACTTTTATTAAGTATGTCATATCCCTAATTTTAATAGTTTGCGATTTATTCCTATTTTTTCTATTTTTACCCATAATTTTAATACAGTTACCCTATAAAATCATAGTTACCATGACAAAACAAAACTATTTATTACTTACCTTTAACAAGTAGCTTCATAGTTAGTTACAATTGCTGGTATTAGTTAAAATTAATTAACTTTACTCAAATAAACTAAATCGCAGTAGTGAATTTCTTGGTGTATTTCTATATTATGAAAGATGACACTTGGAATTATATGGAAAAGCCAATATTACTACTGCTGTGAAACCGTTCCATTACACATTGAATATGTTTTCTAGATATATATCTGTCCTTATAGTACTTAGCAAAGTACTGAATCAAAAAATGTGGTTTTCTAAGCTTGTCCGTGTATATCAATTACATTGACTAATTCATTTCAAGAAAATCTGTAACTATTATCTCTACCATTTATACTTATTACAACAAATTAAACTAAAATTCAGATTTTGTTCTTAACTTACTTAACAGACATGAAAATATGATAATTATTACTTTTTGTCATGGTAACTATGATGTTATAGCGCAATTGTATTAAAAATATGGGTAAAAATAGAAATAATTGGAATAAATCGCAAACTAATAAAAATAGGTATATGACATTCTTAATAAAAGTTGAAGAGTTTGGTAAAATCTATCAGAAAAAATGATAATATATAGGGTGTACCATTTAAAAAAATTGAAATTCCTTAATTTTAAGTAGTTGAAATTCCTAAATATATTTTGAACACCCTGTAACATCTAACTAAAATATCTTTACATAGGTCTTTTTCGTTGCAACAATTTTGCGCAACAAAAAGTTATAATTTATTATATTATCCATTTTTTTTTTCTATCAATAGCACATACGACACTGGTTTCAATTCACAAATGTAGTGCTAACTTTACGCCCAATGTTAGAACAAACGTTCACCCCATCGGGTAGGAGACACAATTCCCAATTGCAATATTGTCAAAAAATGTGTCAAATGTTGGTTACAATGTTGAAACCAACGTTGAACGCATCGTGTAGGACCGGCTTAAGTAAAATGGGACTTCCCAATATTTATGTTTTCGGTTAAAAATTAAATTCTGTAATGATAAACTATTGACATCAGTACTTCTTTCCTAAATTTAAATCTCCTTCTAATTCCTAAATATATTTTGAACACCCTGTAACATCTAACTAAAATATCTTTACATAGGTCTTTTTCTATATCTCTATAAAATTCTCCTACCAAATTTTAGTTGTCCAACTTCAGAATCAATGCCATCATTGACAATTTTTTAACCCACTGCAATCTAACATTTGTTTAAACAAATTTAAATATAACAAAAACTATTAATTTTAGGTATATAACATTATATATAAAAAAGTTATGGAATTTTTCGCAGAATCTAAAAATAAAATAAAAAATAGGGTGTTGCATTTAAAAAAACATATGTTTTAGTCACCACACTTTTTTGAAGCACCCTGTATACTATATAATAATTCTAAAATGTGTATCTTAACCATCTCTATAACTTTTATATTTAATATTTTTTTGTAAACTTCAAAACAAATTAGATAATGGACTTTACTCTATCGTTGACTCACCCTGTACTCAGGAGACCGAGTTCTTTCAAAACCTGAAATAAAAAATGCCGGTCCGTATATAAAAAAAATTAAGTTGGCCTCTGTATCTCACAAATTCTCAGCTAATTTCAAAATCTAGAAATACTATCAGATAGCCCTAATAAAGTGGCTATGAGAATGGGCAATTAATTTTTTGATTTTCTAAAAGTAACGACAGGAAAAAATAAAATTTATTTTCCAAAAAATCCGTTTTTTCCAAAAAACTCAGCAATCCTTGAAATTTTTAAAACTTTTTTGATAGCATCTTGGTGTACATCCCAGAACGGGCAACTTTGCCCCAATTTAACCATGTTCGTATCTATTACGGTTACCGAGATACCAATACTCGTACCTCGAAATTATAGCACCCTGTATGTCTGGGCAAATGCATCTAACCTAACCACTATTAAGTGAGAAATAAAACAATCAAATAATTTACCCAGAAGAGATGGATTAAAAATGGTGGAGCAGTATAATGGCCAGCGAGGTTCCTGGATCTGTGGGGCGAGGAATATTACTTTACTTTATTTGTAAAAGCGAAATCAATACACCTCAATATATACAACAAAGAGTATAAAATGCATTCGTAAGTATAAGAAGAAGATCTGTTGAAAGGGCTATAAGTACATAAAATTAAAGAAAAATAAATTTGTGGCAATCCTTTCGAACATTAGAAACTAGTCTGTAGAGTTGATTTATTTATAATAATTGCGATTAACATTATTCATATTATTAGATCGCACATTGAGATTTCAAATTCATAATTAAAAAAAGTTAAAAATAATGTCTTCAAATTGCTGACCTGGATATTATATTTTTCTTGACTTGAAATTATTTTAATATTAAATAGTTACTTATATTCTTGTTAAAGTACTCAAAACAAAAAAAAATATAAAGTATAAAGCATATCGTTGTACTCAAGATACTGAATTCTTTCAAACCCTGATATAAAAAATACAGGTCCGTATGTATCTCCGAAACTATGTATCTCCGAAACTATTAGCTAATTTGAAAATCTAAAAATACTTTCAGGATAAAGTGGCTATGAGAATGTGCAATTAGTTTTTCGATTTTTTAAAAAGTTACGGTAGGAAAAAATAAAATTAATTTTCAAAAAAAAAGTTTTTTTCAAAAAACTCTTTGAAATTTTTGCAACTTTTTGAGCATGTTAGCGAACATCCTAAAGCTCAAATTTGCCCCAATTCAACCATCTTCTATCTATTACGGTTTTCGAGATACCAATAATTTTTTAGCATCTTGTATACAGAAACAAAAATATAAAACTAGGTTTTTCTTTTGTTTCAGACCACGAGCCACCAAAAAGATCCACTAAATGCGCAATATTGACCTTAATATCCTTTTTTATGCTGTCCTTGCTTATCACTGTCGTCGTCGTTTTAATAGTGAGACATACCATTTTAAAGGAATCTTTTACTGTCCAACCAACAAACCCTAACACAACGGAATTCATTTTTTCTCACCCTGTATATTCTAAATCCAACTGGGGTGGACTTGCAGAGAAAGGACAATTGAATCCTTTGTCCAATAATATTTCTTTGGTTATAATCAGTCATTCTTATACTAAAGAATGTCACAACTTTACTGAATGTGCAGAGACTGTGCAAAAAATACAGCACAAATTTTTTAAAAAAGATTTTGATATTGGTTATAATTTCTTGATTGGTCTGGAGGGAGGTATATACGTTGGACGGGGTTGGACAAACGAGAACCATCTAAGATCGAAGAGTTTAAACATTTGCTTTATCGGTGATTTTAACCAAATAGAGTTAAGTAAACGGGCATCTGAAGCAGGCAAAGATTTAATCAAGTATGGGTTAAGTGAGGGAAAAATTAGTACGATTTTCGATTGGTTGGTGAGAGGCAAACATCTCCTTTGTTGTTCGGTCCTGGTGTCAATGTGGCTAAAGAAATAGCAAAGTGGCCGAATTTTTATGAGGGTTCTGTCTTATAAATTGCGTTAAAACTTGTTATATTAGTACGTAGAAAATTAATAAGAATAAATAAACTTGTACCAGTTAATGATAGTGAATTAAATTCATATATAACGGAAGTTTATATTTTTTTGAAATTAATTTATAGAAAAATTTAAAGAATTAAGTTCATACTATACACATATTCAATATGACGGCACTTCCTGAAATACCCGAAGTTAACAACAACTTTCTTATTTTAAATAGGAACCCCCATTTTTTATTACATATTTAAATTCGCTGTAAAATTTTATGAATTTTGATGCCAAACACTCTATAGGGTTGTTCACCACATACGACGCGGAGTATTGTAGCTAAACTCTTTGAGATTTTTGCAAATTGTAAGTTTTGGGTTCGTTGAAGGACTATTAGAGCTACAATTTAAAAATATTTTTTAAATTGTAGAGTAGCCCAAATAAATAAAAAATATCGTATGTTGCAGTAATAAAAATTGTACTACCTTATACAGAGTGTCTAAAACTTTATTTTAAATAATAACTAGCTATTAAGGGCAATAACTTCTTTAATTTAAATGGAACACCCTGTATATTTTAAGAGAATCAGATGCACAATTTAATTGTCTATCAAATTGTATTATATCATTTTTTAACTATGTCTTCAGGTTTTCGTAGAAAACGCATTTTCTTATAATTTAGAGCTCAATTATCAATATACCCATGGAATATTGACATTTTTGATTATTTTTAAAGATGTAACAAATTTTTAAAGGGTACAGATGCTAATGTCGATATAAAGGGATAGAAGGCAATGAAAAAGCAAAAGAAAAGGAGCGAACACTCCACTAACTGGACCAGAACCGTTCTGTTTTCCAAACGGGAACCAACTGAAAGCGGAACTGAAGAATCTGGAAGACTCCATCCGTAACTTGGAATGGGTGTCCTCCAACGGTCTAAGACACTCGAAAAAGTTCCTTAGAACTTATGACCGAGAAAAATCAAAGGTTTTCCTTGATTTAAGTAAAAACAATCTTCGGATTGTCACGGGGTTTCTAATAGGACACTGTCTCCTCAACGAACACCTCAGTAGGTTGAAACTGAGAAACAACGGCGAATGCAGATTTTGTGGGGAAAATGGAGAAACACCAGAACACCTTATCACTGAGTGCGCCGAAACGACGACCATTCGTGCCATGAACCTTGGTACGTCTGATGTCGAGGATGGAGAGCTGGCCTCTGTGGAGCCGTCTCAGATACTGGCTTTTCTTAAAGCCCTGAGACTGTATGATGAGTTATAACTCGTTATAACTCAAGAAAGGGAAACACACAATAGATCTATAAGGTCGCGGTGATTAACTCCCCTCCTAAACATTCTACATTCTACTAATGTCGATATAGTTCGTTTATGTCATTAAAAAAATTGTTTAAATATTTGTAAAAGAGGACCAATTAATATGATTCCAGTATTCAAACTACATTAATTGACTGTTTGCGTTGATTAATAATAATTGTTCCAAATACTAAAAAACTTAATTTTGTATGTGTATTAGACAGTGTGGTAAAAAGTTACACCTTAAAAATGTTATTTCATTTTTTGACGGATGCTTATTTATAACAACAGAGACGTTCATTTTCATAACTTATTATTATATTGATTTCTGATTTCAAATCCACATTACATTATTACCTAACACAATTAAATATGTAATTAATTAATATATTGGCGGAAATAATGGATTTTAGCACCTGTACATTTGTTGCTTTAAAAACAATCTAAAATGTCAATATCCCATGGCTATATTCATAAATGAGGTCTAAATTGTAAGAAAATGCATTTTCTACGAAAACTTGAAGGGATAGGTAAAAATGGTAATACAATTTGATGGACAATTAAATTGTGCATCGGATTCTCCTAAAATCTACAGGGTGTTCCATTTAAATTAAATAAGTTATTGCCGTTTAAAGCTGAAAATTATTTAAAATAAATTTTCAGACACTCTGTAAGAGGTAGTATTATTTTTATTATTGCGACACCAATTACTGATCAATAATTAAACTTCAATAAATATTTAGTAGTAAAAACTTTGATACACTTGGAGAAATGAAGCCTTAAAATTTTTACTGCAATTTTACAAAATGGAAAATATTTCAAAAACGGTAAGGTTTAAGGGTGATAAACCTTAATCAAATTTACCTTTATTTTAATCATAGAAATTAAAAATATAATAATATACAGGGTGTTCCATTTAAAAAAATACAACTTTGATATTTTTTATTTATTTGAGTATACTACTACATACTCTGTATCTTGTAAAAATATTTTTAAATTGTAGCTCTAATAGTCCTTCAACGAACCTAAAACTTACAACTTGTAAAAATCTAATCGTTTAGCTACAATACTCCGTGTCGTATGTGGTGAACAACCCTGTATATCTGACAACATTAACGGTTTTTGAGAAAAAAATATATAAAATTTTTGGATAAAAAAAAATGCCTGTTTAAAAAAATTGTATAGCCTAAACGACAAATTTAGTGATTACCACAGCCACTGCGGCATAAAGGCATAAAGAAAAGATATGTGGTTATCTATTTCAACAATTAAATTGTTCGAATGTCAAAGAAGAAATTATTATAAATCACTTTTTTCAAATAGAATCCCCATTTTTTTATTCTACTAATGAAAAGGTTTTTCAATTCGTTACTTTTTGATTATACATGTTCCTATACCTAAAATAAATCGTTATTAAGTTATTTAATATTAAGATTTAAAGAATATATTTTTCCTGATTTTAACCAGTAGCCTATGACTTTAAACGTCAAGCGATGTGAAACAATATATCTGGCCATGCCATATTGTGACACTTTGTTAAGAAATCAGCATGTTATTATTATGGAATTCACTTAGAATTAACTAATTATATGTTTTTTCTTACATTTTCGTTTTCATTTACAACTTGTCAATAATAATGAGGATACGTTAATTTGAATTAGGTGTTACAGTAGTGTATCTGATATTTTTGTTATTAAATAATGATTATTATAACTTATCTATTTTTGTTAGAAATATACTTTCTAAGAATTTTAATAACTATTTTTTAGCATTTATTGAGAACGTAAAACAAAACCAATAAAATAATGAATTTACCCTATATTCTGAAAATTCTGTAAAATTATTAAAATATTTGAAATATTTCTTAATCTATTTAATAAATAGGGCTTGAATAATACGAAAATGCTGTAGGTTTTAATGTATACACAAAACTAAATCTATATAAAGACAAATTTGCCTGACCAACAAAATATCTAAATATCTCCTCGCCATGTAAATGGTGCCCTTAAAAAGGTAGCCAGCAAATACTACAATCTACACGGTCAGCAATAAGTAAGTAATCGTAATTTAAGTTAATGAACTACCAGCTAGCTTTTAATTTAAAAAGCATCCCCTGATGTATATTTTTATGATGTTCCTAAGCATACTGTTCGCGAATGCTATATACATCACTGGATCACTAGTTGCATTCTTTTCACTTTTCAGTTTATACAGGATGTTTCAAAAATATTTGCCATCTCCCGTGGGGATTCTGCTGATTATGCTATTTTCAAAAATTAAAACTAATAAAAATAACTAATCTGCAAGATTAAAAAAAGTATAGAACCGTTTTCAAACTAACAAATCTTTTTCCAAAAAAAAAATTCGAATTTTAAACTACACCATTTAAAAATTATTTTTACTCAATATAAAAATAAATTGCCCTTCTTAAAGCCAACTGGCAGTAAGCGACATTAGAAAATAAAGAAAAGTACAGGACAAGTAATGACTGTCATTCCCCAGCCATCTTTGACGCCAATTTTTTTCAATCGTATGCTGTAATTTAACATAGTATCAAAACAAAATCATTTGGTGACATATAAATTTGACTAACTTGTATCATACAAATATATTATGATGAATAGATAGACGAATGAACTAAATCTTTTTAGATACTTTAATCGTTGATTAAAAGAATTGGGAAGATACGCAACCTAATGTGCGATTTCGTAAAAAGACTGATTTTATTTCCCCTTACGTCTCAAGTGCTGTACGATGGAGCCTTTACTCGTTCTGCGACCAACGCATAAAACACTCATTTCCTCTAATTCGGCTAGCGAAGGCATATCGAAGACGGTTTGGAACTGAAAGCGACAGTGTTGCTATATTAAAATGTGTAATATCTGTAATACGTTTGACGAAAATGTCTTTGTATGAAAAATCCGCGTTTATGTATTGAAAATTTATTCGTGTTAAACACAGAATAAACAACAAAAATAAAAGTTCTTTTATAGGCAGTGAATATTTCGTATTCGAAATCGTCAGTCTGAATATTTCGATCGAAAAAAGTCATTTATTTGGCTTGGAAATGACGACTATTGATATTTACCATAATATTTTACATATGAAATAACAGCGATCTTCATTTCCAAGCCAACTCTGGCTCCGTTTTTGGTTTAATCATATAATACTATAATACATTGTTTAATGATAGAAAATCCGTATTATTAACGTACTGTATCCAAAATCCGTAAATCTACGGATTAATCCGTAGTTCTGACAACACTGTCTCCGGCAACCACCCACTCTGTCCACTGAAAGCAGAGCTACAGTACATCATTCTTTATCCGCTGCGCTGTAAAGGACTATCAGCGCGCAGCAGCGCAGAGCTAAACTAAATCTCGGACATGTAACGGTAACGCCGCGCCAGCTACATCTCGGACGGGTTTTGTGCCACGAAATTGCCCATAAGATTGCTCATCCTCTTATTTCTTGAATTCACGCTTTAATACATATTCTTGCAGCTCAAACCATCGACGCAGATGTCACTGTGCAGAAGCCGAAACGTTTGCGAGAGCTGCTCAATGAGAGGTCCTTTCAAATTTGGTTAGGAATCCTGGTGATTGTTTCCTTGGTATGCACCTCCATACTTATTTACTATGCTGTGGATTTTTCTGCTGTCCCCTCAAGTCCCATGGTAGCAACTGTAGGACACGATGACGATCTGGGTGATGGAATTCAAATCATACATAGAAACGTAAGTAAAATACAAGACAAAGGCGGCTCAGGAATGACAAGGTTAGGTTAGGTTACTGGGGTTTGGGATTCTTCATGATCCCCCACTCTGAGGCCTTGGGTCCATTGCGATACCCCTGTTATTATTGTACCAAACCTTCCTCTCATTTTGGGATTTTGGACTAGTTGAACACAGGGCAGATATCTAATCTGCTCAACTGAACCTTGCTCTTTGGTACAATAAAATTATATTACATTTTTCTCTCTTCTATAATTGTATATGGGACCGTTGTACAATTAAGGTCCTTTATTAATGGTTATTCTTTTTTTGCGTTAAAATTCTTTAATAACCAGCTCCAAAGTTCCCGATGTCGCTAATGTTGGCTTCTGCTGTTTCCTATAGTCCCTCCAAAAAGCATTGCCTTAAAGTTTTAAAGCGTCGGTATTCCAGTGCCGGAGAGTGGAACAGCAAATGCTTTAAGATTTCTTCTTTCTCTCCGCAGGAGATCTTCTTTTGGAGATCTTCCATCTCACGAGGTTTACCCCCGTGGGGCATGACGCCTACAATTATGCGTACTATGTTTTTCTTGTGCTCTAGTAGTTGTCTTGTCATTTTGCTATCTACCACTGGCCACAGTCTTCGAGCAGTAGCGCAGTCCTCACGGTATTGTCACTTCTCTTGCTGCTTGGCCTTGATGGTAGTTTCTATAGCTTCCTTGAGTATATTGATGGCCACAAGTGGTGGGTCATCTGCCACGGTCTCTTCCCTAAACTCTCTTTGACGAGTCTGTCCGCTTCTTGGTTGTCTATCACGTCTATCGTTTAAATGGTGCAACTTACCTGACTTTGTTTTATTTTTTTTTTAATTAATTATAAAAACCATTGGATATTTATTATTTATATTAATTGTTATGCGAAATAAACCTTTTGTAACCTTCCAATTTGTATTAATAAAATTGTTATAGCAAAATAAATCACTAATTTACCACAATACACTAATAAATCACTTTTACTTTTTCATTGGACGCATGTTTTGCTAACGATCATCAGCAGGTGATTCAAACTAGGGTCAGTGTTAATCATTTGCTGATGACAATAACATGGTTAGCGAAACGCGTGTCCAGTGCAAAAGTAAACGTGTTTTGGTAGTCACAATAGAATAAGAATATTACATTATATTCTAACCAAGTTAGCATCATCAGCAGATGATTAAAACTGAAATTATGATGCTAACATAGTTAGCGAAACGCGCGTCCAGTGTTTTCGTGTATTGTGGTGAATTATTGTTTTATTTTGCTGTTGTAATAACAAATTTTCCAACCTCCATCTGTAAAATTATTATAGTTTACATTTTTCTATTGAATTTCTCGTAGGAATGGTCAGCCAGGCCACCCCTAAACACTACCAGTGTAGACGGACCCTTAAAAATAGTGCGAATATTGCACACAGCTGGGGCTAACTGTAAGGACTACCAAACCTGTGCCGGTATGGTTTTAGGCCTTCAGATTTGGCAAGTGGGAACACAAGATATGGTCGACCTGGCATGGAACTACTTGATCGGTGGAGATGGAAATGTGTACGTTGGAAGAGGACCTGATGTACAAAACGAGTGGATGTAAGTATTTATACAGGGTCCGGCAATAGTGCGTCGGGCATCTGTAGCTCCTAAAATAAAAAAAATTGGGAATTTTGTTTAAGTGCAGACCTAAAGTATGTACGAGGATGTATTACAGGAAAATATTTTAACTTTCACAGGGTGGCTCAAAAAAAAGCGTGAGTGGATCGGGATGATTTTTTTTTAATGGAACACCCTATATTGTTGCGAACAAAGCAACCTATAAAAATATACTCCTCCGGAAATTCCGCCAACAAAATCTAAATAACACCCTAAAATACGAAGAGAAAGTCACGATGAAAGTATGATTCCCAGAAGAAAATGTGGCTGCAAAATGGTCACGTACATCACGTACCATCCGGGACAACTGACCATTTTGCGGGTGTAAAAAGAAAGAGTCTAACACAGTCTCTCACCGACAAGGGGTAGTTCCGCTCAGACCCGCGATGGTACCCTATTACGGTTCAGGTTTCACGCGCCAGTGAATTAAAAAGATAAGTTTCTGCACCAAGAAACTAGTAAATATACAAAGTCTAACACAGTCTCTCACCGACAAGGGGTAGTACCGCCAACACCGGCGATCGTAACCTGTTACGATTTTAAAAGTTTTCACGCGCCAGTGGACACAAACGTTTCTGCACCAAGAAAGTACTAAAAATACAAAGTCCAAGTTATTCTCTTTCACGCGCCAGTGAACAAAAATTACAAAGTTTCTGCACCAAGAAACAAGGAAAAATACGCCAGTTATTTTACGTGTCATACGCAAGTTTACGTTTCTGCTGCAAGAAATTCTAATTTTTCCAAACCAAGAAAGTTAAATTATTCAGTAAACGCGGAAGTTTAGTGCTAGGTAACTACTTTTTCCGAAATCAGCATTTGTCAGTAGCATTAAGCTAGATATAGTTTTTTCCTAGACAATAAGCTTCCAAACAGTGCGACAAAGTGTGTAAACCGACCAAAAGTGTGTGAAATCGACCAAAAGAAGTTTATAGCGCAGTATAATATAACCCCTTGGTATTATACTGTGGTCAGCTGTACCTTTTCACCGCCAATACAAATGCAGAAGTGAGGTAACGAATTTTGAACATTTATGACAGGGTTTAATGACAATTTAACGAGAGTGACTTTGGAACATTTACATGCAAATTTTTTTTATCAAGTTTTAGTTATATTATATTTTCGATTTTATATTTTCAAAGATCTTGTACCAGATAGTATAAATTTTTGTCTAGCACAAAGAGTATGAATGAGAGAGTGTAAGGATTTAGTATATTAGGAAATTGTGTTTATTCTTTTTATTGAATTAAATATTGTTTGCTATTATAGTTCTACATTTATTTTTTATTCAAATATCCAACCAGTATCCTTGCCAATACAGTATATACTAAACTAGGTAGTATACGTAGTACTACCTGCTTGTCTTACAAGCTAATACTAGTATCACATATCCTAGTATGTATGTACGGCAGGAATGACAAATCCTGCTCCACACTATATATTATTTAGTCTTTAGCCTTTCACACACACACAGGTCATTTTACATTATCCATATGTACAAATAAATAATAAGATATGATTAAAAAAAAAAAAAAAAAAAAAAAAAGCAAATAAATAAAGAAAAATATAGAAAAAAAAAAAAAAAAAGTTATTAAAATGTTTTTTTATTTTTAATTTATCAAAACCATTAGGTATTTACTAGATTTATTCACTACCATGGCAGGCAATGGTAAACCACAGATGTCCAAAAATTATGCTAAAAATAAAATATAGTAAAATTATCTTTTGTTTTTTTTTTTTAAACAAACACTGTATATTATTTTTTAGTGGATTTTGAGAATTAAAATGAACATTTTTGTATTTAAAGTGTATTTCAAAATTTCAATTTGTTTCAAAAGGAGACACCAGTATTACTCTCATATGGCTCCTTCAACGGGAAAATACGAGAGAAAATTATTGGTAGTTTTTGCACCCATTGTGGAAAATGCCATAATCCCAAGTGAGAAATGAAATTCTAAAAAGATTGAATTATTTTATACGCCTTAAACAGTTGTCTTATGACTGACTATTGGGCGTTTGGTTTCCTCGATCATTCTGTTTTTTAATAAAAGCTGTCATATTAAACTATTTTCTAGTGGTTTTTACAACGAATCCTATAACGCATTAAACGATAATTTTCAGTAAGATATGAACACTTATTAAGACAATGCTATATGAAACAATATTGCCTAATAGACCTTATAACGCACCTAGCAAGAGTCTCCCATAATATCATGAGAATCCAGCACAAGATTATAATAGTTACTTAAACTTATCTTATTAAAGTTGTATTACGTTGTATGATAGATATTTTATTGCGTTAAACTACGGTGCTGAATACAACACTAGTTATATACCCTTATATGACAAAATTGTAATTAAAAAAAAAAAAAAAAAAAAAAAAAAAAAAAAAAAAAAAAAAAAAAAAAAATAACTTATTTTAAATGAATGGTATACCTAGTTATTTATTTTGTTATTGTTGTTGCTGCAAAAGTAACATCAGAGTATAATCAATCACAGCTACTATGAATTCTTAAAAAGAAAAAGAATGTATGGTAAGCCATAAAGATAAAAGAAAACCTCTGAAAATTATAACCTATAATCCTGGGCCAAAAAATCCAAAATCTTCTCGTGTTGTCTGGCTTCTTCAAAGAATATTGATGTAAAGTTCACTGCATTAATTGTTTGTATGGCTTTAGCTGTTGTTTTTCCAAGTCCTAAGGTTGCCGCTCACTCGTAAGGCATGCATGAAATGCATTACGTGCATGAATCCATGAAAAACTGATCATGTTTGTTAGTAAATACTAATCAAATGAGATTTGGCAACATCTATTTGTCACAAATCTCAATATGTCAAAAATAGTTCTATAGTGCCTGAAAATTCTCATAATGATAGAGATATTTATCCTATACCAGTTTTTATTTTACAATAAAGACTTATTTAAGGATTCATTTTATGAACAAAATTGCATTTGAGGACCATGGTTAAGGCAGAATTTTTGTGTGGCCTATGGTCACACATATAATTAAAAACATCAAATGAATATGTTATTTTGAGAACTATTTTGGAATAAGATTCCCACATACAGTAATAAACTGTTTAATTAAATTAAAAAACAAGAATTTTAAAATTTTATTCTATTTTGTCATTTAAATTAGATATATAAACCTTTGAACTTGAAATTAAAGTGCTTTTAGTCTTACCAAACAGACAATTTATAATTCATGTTTCAGTAAATTTTAAACAAAATGGTCCCTACTTTTCAAACCATATCAATGATTTTTTATATTACATAATTGTTGTACCTTTTGGCTCTAGCCGCCATTTTCACCTTCGAGTAAAGTCTCCTTTATAACAATCCACATCCTCTAGATTCATTTTACACGCTTAAAATATAATTTGCTCCTAATATTCTTCGGTAAAAAATAAAATACTTTAATTGCCAAATGATCAAATGTTTTTATTGTACTGTTTCTTAGATGTGACTACGTAATACACAATAAAACTAGTTTTATAATAGTTATATAACGCTGTGTAAAATAGTGGCATAAGAGTTGTATAATCTCTTTTATAGAACTTCTATACTACTAAGCGGTTGTATAAAAATGGGCCTTTATTGGTTGTAAACCTATCATATTATATTTAAAGAATGTTATGTTTTAAACTTATATGTATCCTATAAAAATGATCATATAGCTGTTTATACAACCTTTATAAAATAAAATTTTAAATCTTTCAAAGTAACTTCAAGAAAAATTCAAGTTTAGTTAAATTTTGAACACTTAGCTAAATTACGAAAATATGAATAAGTTTAAAAAAAAAAAAAAAAAAAAACAATATACAGAGCGTTCCATTAAAAAAACGAAGAAAATTTATTTCATATTTTGTATGCCTATACAGAATTTTGATCCCAGATTTACCATTACCATATTATAACAGCAAGTAGACCATCTAAAAGTAAATACCAATATAGTTTTGATTTCAGGATAATTCTTGTATTTTTTAATAATTTTTTAAGAAAGACTGAAAAAATATATATTTTTATTTATTTATAACTTGGAAACTATCGAAAATATTGTCTGACCTATTTAACTCTACAGACAGTGGTGGTTTACTGTAATGTGGTGTAAGCGATGTTCTTAAATTATCTGGTGGGAAATTCTTATATTTGTATAAACCTCGGTAGAATTTTCCTTCAATTGTCTTAGTAGGATCACTAGATGGTTTGCATTTGCCCTTTAGCTAGAGTCTCCACGATTTTACTATCGTACTCATGGGCATCCAATATAACTGTGGCCTTACCTTTGTCCGCTGGTAAAATCTTAATTGTGTTGTCTTTCCTTAGTTCTCTAATCTCAGCTTGTTCTTCTTGCAGTTGAATGTCCATGCCCGGTTTTTCCAGGACTGTTCTTATTTTCCATCTCAGTTCATCTGCATCTGACCAACCCTACCGTTTCTATTGAAACCCATAAATCCCAGGCTAGTCTTTATAATTTTGCCCAATTAGCTTTAGAATTTAGATTAGTTAATTCGTCATTCAACGTAGGTAATACATATTCTACTGAGTTCTAATAAATATGTACCTATTTACCCTTATTTCTTTTTAAACCGGCTAACCTTGATATATCACAAAAATAATATGAAAAAATATTTACATGAAATAATCTTTCTAGCATTTTTTTTTCTTTTTGATTTTGAAGATATGTTACATGGGGAACTTTCTCACACCCTATGATCAGCTGACTGATAAAATGGAGGAGGCTGGTAAAAGACTGATACAGAGATTGAGGAATGAAGGAAAAATAACTGAAGATTACGTCGTGATACCGCACAATCAAACTTACAATACTCTGAGCCCTGGGCAGAACGTCTACAAAAAACTCATCAAATGGCCTCATTACGATTCTAGTTTATATTTCTAATTTCTATTGTTATCTCATATTTAACGTTTATCTCATTTATGTCGATATATTATACATTATTTTTATATGAATTATAAATTAAATAATAATAAGTACATATTTAATAATATAAATACTTAATAGCTATATTTTTTATAAATAAAATAAAATATAAATTGTCATACTTTCTGTAATATCATATTAATTATATTAAGAAATATTATTTATCCATAAGTTGTGACGTACACATAAAATGCTTATAAAATATATTTTTTTTATTAGTGTATTTATTTGGTCATGTCTATTTAGTTGCCAACAAACCAAACACGAGATATTTCTAAACTACTACTGTGTGACATAGAAATTTCAACACCCAGTGTATGCTTATCTGTATTTAAAATGTTTGTCGTTTGATTGCCTGCATAAAGGGAAACGGTAGTTAACCAAACTATTTAATTTAAAAATTGATGCAATTTTTCTTAAATAAAAAAAAAAATAATTTAAAATATGTTAATAAAAAGTTGGTAGGCAGTTCTTAAAGTTTCAGCAAAGTGGAATTTTCCAATTTTTTTTATCTCAAAACTGCGACTTTGACTGATTCTGAAATTATTACAAATTTTACGACCAAACGGAATAATTTTAAAAAAAAAAAAAACCGCGTTTCGCTAGCTACTGTAATTTTGGAGTCACATGATTTTTAAAATTTTTAACCCCCTTCCATACTCCCCTACTAACCCCACCCCACCAAAATCTAATGGCTAGATTAATCAGCGCAGTATTTTTGCGCCAAATTTGGTTAAAATCTGTTTAGCGGTTTTTGAGTTATCGTTACAGACAGCCGGACAGACAGACACCATGAAAATATTTCGTATTTAGGTCATTTGCACCTAAATAACTCATTTGAGTGAAATTAAAACAACCTTTTTTTTGCCGATCTTATTTAGCCTACCATACCTGTCAGTATGGTCAGAAAAGCCAATCAAAATATTTTTGGAGAATTTGTTTCGAGATATTCAGCTGGTCCCCATCATTAAAATACTATACAGTAAATTAAGTGAACCTGAACGAGATAGGATAATAGTAGAGAAGAGGCTGGGATGTCTTTTCGCAAAATTGGAAACAGAATTGACCGAAATGCTACAACAATGATACGATGTTGAACAGAACGGTCTATACTACTTTTAACTAGCGAAGAGAGCCTTTTAATTGTTGTCTTTAGAGAAAGCTCCAGGATAAGCAGCGCAATCGGGCATGAATGGAGAAGCAATACGCAACTGAACGAAGTACAACAT
>NW_022146706.1:0-85186 GCF_002938485.1 Sitophilus oryzae | reverse complement strand
ATTTGAAAAGACATCAGTAGTGATATTATACTTGTGTAAAAAATGCGGGATTTGTTAGATTAATGACAATAAAAGCAAATATAAGTGGATGACACGGATTTTGCTGCAGTAACGTAATTTGTAGGTGAATTTTTATATAGGAACTAGCGTGTACCAACGACTTCGTTCGCGTCGATTTAATTATTTGTAATGGTGTTGATAAAACAAAGCAAAATTTTCCATTAACATACAAACTGGATAAAATTTTCTCACATTTATGTCAGCATGAGAAAAAAACAATATGGCGATATTATATAACTTGGTAATGATGAGGGGTAGTTTTCATCTCATTGTTAGAATTTGACTTTGGAAAAATCCGTTTGCCAAAAATAAGCTTTTACGTCAAAGCAGTTTAAGCAGAATCGTGGTTAAGAAATTACCCAACTTTTGGGTTACTATGATTTTTAAGAATTTCAAAATATGTAAAAAACAAATAAGTATGCTTGTCCAAACGGTTTCCCGAAAGACTAACCGTTTTTAATAACAAATATTGTAATATTTGAGGCGTTTTCACCCTCTTGAATTTGAGATTCGAGAAACCCCTCCCCATCGAACCTCTACACCCACAGTCAATCCGTTTGCCAAAATCAGCTTTAAACGTCAAGCAGTTTAAAGCAGAATCGTGATTACTCAATGGTCATATTTTATGAAACACCCTGGATAAATTTATAAAATCTTAAAATATGCAAAAAAACAAAATAAAATATACGTGTTTAAGAAATTTTCCGAAAGACTCACCGTTTTTAAATAAAAATATTTTTAATATTTGAGGAGGATAGTTTCACCCCTTAAGGCGAGCGGCCACTGTGAGCGTAACTAAGCTAAACTAAGAATACGAAAGCAAACGGTAATTAAATGGGAACTCGGCTGGGAACGATTTTCGCCCAGTAGTCAGCTAAGTTAGCTGTGTTTTCGTATTGTATCTCTGCTATCATAGTTCTAGGATAGCATAGTTCTATGATCGCTGCGAAAAATTCCCTGGAACCTGTCACGAACTAAAACGAGCGAAACTAAACTACGATTCGAATCTTCGTTCATATATTTTCGTTTGTTTCGGTCAAGTAGCCACTGACGCATTAAAAAGTATGGAAGCTGATTTTTACAAATCTTATCTTCGCCTAGTTTAGTTTCGCTCGCAGTGGCCGCCCGCCTTTAAATTCGAAAAATCCCCTTCTTATGAACCTCTACACCCTAAAGTAATCCGTTTTCCAAAAAATCAACTTTTGCGTCAGCAGCACTAAGCAGGATCGTGATTAATCAATGACAGATTTTTCGAAACACCCTGTATTTTAAAAAATCTTAAAATATGTAAAGAAACAAAAATAACATATATACGTGTTTAAGCGTTTTTCGGAAACGACGTTTTTTATTAATAAAATAAAAATATTGTAATATTTGAGGATGGTTTCACCGCAGAACTTCAATTTCGAAAAATCCCTTCTTATCGAACCTCTACACCCTAGAATCAACATGTATGCCAAAATTGAGCTTCTTACGTTGAGTGGTTTGAGCAGGATCGTGATTAATCAGTATGTCAGTCACAAGGATTTTATATATTAGTATAGATAGGCGACTTTTTCTGCAGTTTGGAATTATGTTTATGTACGAATAAATTTCAGGATCCGCTATTAATATATGTCATTACGCCATTTTTTTAAATGGATAAGACTGGTCCAGCAACTTGACGCCCCATTTGTTCTTTGTGTTTTATTCAAAGACATTATAAAGATAGACCGAACATCTCATTCATAAATACTCGTTGGTAGTGTATCAAACATTCCAATGTGTCAAACAAAGACAGAAGAGACAGAGAAGTCTAAAATTTCCGACCCCGGCAACCGAGCCGGCAACTAGGCTCGTTTGGATTGTTCTAATGGCCAGTGGCGTATCGTTTTTGGAACGAATTTAATTAATAAAGTAAAGTAAAGTAATTAGTAAAATTTTTACTACATATTAATATACTACATTAACACTTTTTCGTTAGATTAGTTTTGTTATAAGGTCTAATATAATATAATTAATATCCCACATATACTTATGTTGAAACCTTAGTAGGTAGTTTTCGAAAATCGCTCCAACGTCGATGTTCAATTTAAACTTTCAGTTACTTCTAAATAACTTTCAGTTACTTTTGAATATTTACAGGGTGACTCAGGCTTCAGAAACAGTTCTATATTAGGTTTGTGGTTGGTGACTTACTTTTCTTTCAATTTTTTTTTTCCAGATAATGAGGCAATAGTAAAGCACATTTTAGACATTTTGTAAACATGGGTGGCCGGAACATATTTTCAAACTAAGTTGCAGATTTGCCATTAAATTTCCATTCAAGAAATACCTAGGGTTGCCACCTGTCCTTTTCGGTCTTTTTGGAATAACTGTTCCTTTGACTTTTGACTTAAAAAGTCATTTTTATTTTTTTTTTTTTTTGAAATATTTTTTTTGACTTACCTGAAAATTACCTACAGCAAACAGAAATATTCTTTCGTCCAAATTTAATTAGAGGTGTTATAAAACATAAATAAATTTTTCTTGTTTTAGAATAGGCAACATTATTTAGAACTTCCCGTAATCTCAAATGATAGTTTAGGTTTTAGTTTACCTTTTTTATCTTAAAAAGACTTTCAAAATTAGTAATTAGTAACGATTTAGTTAGTTCGCAATCAATAGCTTCCTGTGAAATACTGTGTAATAGTTGTTTAATCTTGTATTATTAATAACTTCCTATACCTAAAATCAATATTTATTTTAATGAGAAAAATTGTGTTTTTGAAAATATAAGACAAGATTGACTTTCGGTCTTCTTCTCGTATTATGATGGCTCTGATACGAGGCAATTACATTTTAGTCTCTCAATAGAGGGCATTTATCATTAAAGTATCAAATCTGTGTGCTACAGTATGGGATTTCTGTAGCATAATAATGAATATTACGTTTACAAATCCATTACTTAGGTAGCTTAATCAGACAATCAAATTTTAGTTAAACGTCCCAATCTTCATGAACTGTATTAAGCATATGTATTGCGGTTTGAATCACCCTGTATGTTGACAAAAATATTTTGAAAATGTGCGTTACAATGGCCCCGATCTTATGTAAAGATTGAAATAAAAATCACAAACCAAAAACGTAATAGGTAAAAAGTTTTTTAGAGGCCTGGGTCACTCTGTATATAGCTATGTACAAAACTAGTAGCCTAAGAATTATTTACAGTTCGTCCCATTCTAAAAAAAAGGTAAACACACCATACAAATAACTCTGGAAGATGTATTTGTGATGGCCTGCAGTGGTAAAAACTTCGTCTAAACAAGACCGAAGGGGCAGATATAAGATATAATAAAAGCAATATTTTTTTTTTACTTGTAAACACATTTGTTTATTTGTTGAGCAAAATCCTTTAAAATATCGTATATAATGACCAAAATAAGACGCAATTTTAAGAAAAAATGTCACTTTCTGGCATATAATAAAGTTTCAAATATATGCAACGTTTATATTCAAATTTGTTATGATCTACAACAGTTAGGTAGTAAGTGAGACGAATTATAATTCAATTACCGGCTACGTTCTTGTTTATAGATCAAAATTCAACAAAATATAATTAGAAATTATTTTAATTGTGAGAGGCTCCCTTGTGGGACGCCTATGTACGATTACGGCGCGTCGGAAGCAATACCTACCTGTGAAAAGACAAATTGGGGTAATTTGAGCTTATTTTTCCACACATTTGACACTGTCCTGCCATATTGAAAATTCGCAGATTCAAAAGTACACGTTAAAAAAATGAATGAATGAAAAAAAAAAAAAACACTGAAAAGTTCACTTCGGACTTGATTCCGACTAGACACCGTAAGCTAAACGTAGTACGCTATAACGGACCAGTGGCCGTCGCGAGGGGTGGTGGGACAGACGGCTCATTTTCATTCTGGAAGACTAGCAGCGATGTTGCCAATAGTTCTAGACGTTTCAGCGTATTAAACAGTAAACATGTCCTTTAATAGTAAGGCATATATCCTCTGGTCAATAACATATTATTACGCATGCTTCTTTAAAAAATAAACTATTAATTTGATTAAGAAATTGAGATTTATTGATATCCGGTGAAGGTTTTAAAGTCACCTTTTCTGCAAATCAAACTAAGTAGATAGGCGCAAATTTGAGATGTGGCAATGTCGCCTTCTCTATCTCAGTTGGTTTTTACAATACGTAGTCAACCTCCGATTGTTTGATCGGGTTAAAATGCACAATGTGATATCTGTTCTTACTAAATCTATGGTTTTATTGATTCTGATGACGGGGGGAGATATACTTTTTGAATCGTTTTACGTCTTTTGTCAATTTTACTTCTTCGAAAAACTTGAAGAAATGAAACCACCAAAGTTACCAAAGTTATACACATTATTTAATGGGTATTACTAATACAAAGATTTATTTTTTACTCTAACATTGTTTTTGTAATTTTAATAAAATGGTAATAATTAAAAACGTTAGTTTATATTTGCATATCTTGCATGCGTATTACAATGTGTTTTTGTTGTTAAAGAGTAGTACAGTCAAGGTGGCACCTTTAACTCCCATCAAATTACCCCCACTCTCATACTTTGCCAGTCATAAATGGTCCACTGAAAAAGCTTAAATTCGAAAATTCGTATTCCCCCATCACACCGTTTTGAGAAACACAAAAAAAAATTGATTCATTTTCTGTGGCTGAACGAATGAAGAATTAAATTCTCATTGCCATTACTCGCTGACGAGTAGGTATTGACACGAATCAGAAAATGGTTATGCAAGGCGTTTCCTCTTATGTGATTTTCTGTGACTGAAAAAAGCCCGATACGTGATGTTATCTCTCTTCCGCACTCGGACATTCAAAAAGTCTCATTACTTTGTTGCCTCTTTACTTTTTTGGTTGTCGTTGTTAACTTAGTTTGGTACTTCTCCACTGCGTTTTATTGTGCGCACATTTTGAATAATAATACTAAATTAAAATCGTGTATTCGTCATTTTAGTGAAAATGTTTATAAAAGTGAACACTGGTTATGTGGTTTTAAGGCACTCAATAAACATATATGTTAGCCTTGTCCTTGTCTACTCTTTTATCTAAAGGCGGACTCTGACGACTCGTGTATTTGACAAAATGGTTATTGACATACAGGGTCAGGCGAGATTGCGGCGTATATAATAATAACTTAGAAATTCTGTATAGATGCCGGACGCACCCTGTACCGGTATACTAATTACAAATAAAAGAAATATTTGTCAGGTACGAGTCGTCTGAGCACGCCATAACAGGTAAGTTTACAGTTTTTGTTTTGTTTACTAGATTTAGTTCTTTTTAAATTGGTTTAATTATTTTTTTTGAACTGTTATATTTATTTTGTAACATAAGTGAACTTATAATAAAAAAAGAAAAAACTTTGTATTGGTAAAATGTTAAGTGCAGTTACTTACATCTCCCTGTATTGACGCCACGCTACGCCGCTGGTGTTTTGGTGTAATGTAGTTCTCTGCTGTGTTGGAACGAACCTGTTAAAAAAAATGTTGTGGTTGGAGAAAAAAAATATTGATATTATCCTTTCGATTTTTAAAAACTTCGAACTCAATTATAAAAAATTTAACAAAATATTTCTGAACCTATATTTTTCTGGATTTCGTCGATTTTATTTTTCAATTTTCCTGATGTTCGTTCATGCGCCAAGTTGGAATCACCCTGTACAGGGTCAAGTCGACACTTTTAAATGGACCATTTTCTATAGGAGATAGACGAAACCTAATATCGGTGTCTGGAGCTCAATTTTCATCAAAAAACATGATGGTGAAAACCGCACATCAATATCTGTTACCGTTTCGGAGTTACGGGGTGTTTTTTTTTCAAAAATGCATTTTTAACAAAATCGCTTAACTTTTTGCTAAGGAAAATTTTGTATTTCTATGAAAACATTTATAAAGCACCTTTTTAAGTGTTTTAGGAAAAAAAAATTTTTTTTTTTTTTTTTTAGGAAAAAAATTTAAAATTAATAATTTAGAGTTATCAACAGAAAAATTGATTGTGTTGGGACACCCTCTATATTTTTAACTAACTGAAAATAATTTTATAGTACGTTTCCAAATATAGCACACTTGATATTTTGTTATAATCCCTTCGAAATACAGAGTTTTTAAAGTTCATACTTTTTAACTAGTAGGCTGGACCCCTTATTGATGATATGCCCTTAATGGAACTCGAAAACATATTTTTTCCAGCAAGACGACACACCGCCTCTGAACGCTGAAGTTATCAGCAAATTTTGCAACCAATTTCGAAATAATTGAACGCTAACAAGATCCAGCCGTTGGCCGTCGTGCTGCCTGACTTAGTGCCCATGGATCTAATCCTATGGATATATTTGCGGAAGAATAAAGGTTCTTTATTCTTCCGTATAATCTAGACAAGAATTAGAAATGTTTAGCAGTTATGAGAGGGTATCTTTCACCCCCACTGAATTAATGCATTCCGCGAGAAATGTTCAAAAACTGCCCCGTCTGTCCATAATAGAAGACGGTCGATATGTCGAACACCTGTAGCAAAATCTCATGTCTTGGTTAGTTATTTATTTTTATTATTATTAGATATAGTTTAAATGTTGTGTCGATGATGGTTAAATATATTTTAAATTGTTATAAAATTCTGCATCTCTTATTTAAAGCTGGCGAATTTTTTATATACTCTACCTCTCGAAGAAGAATCGAGCAAAATATCAAGTGTGTTATATTTTTGGAAAGGTAATTTTAAATTATTTTCAATAAATTAAAAATATACAGGGTGTCCCATATAAAAAATCAAATTTTCTGTTGATAATTCTTAAATTATTAATTTTTGAAAAATTGTACTGAACCATTAAATTCTACGTAAAAAGGTGTTTTGGAAATGTTTTCATAAAAATACAAAATTTTCCATAGCAAAAAAGTTACAGCGATTTGATAAAAATGCATATTTTTGAAAAACACCCCGTAACTCCGACACGGTAACAGATATCGATATGCGGTTTTCACCATCATGTTTTTGACAAAAATTGAGCTCCAGACACCGATATCAGTTTTTGTCTATCTCCTATAGAAAAGGGTGTTTCCATTTAAAAGCGTCGAATTTGACCCACCCTGTACAGATACAGATTCTACTATTTGTTGTGCCAAACTGGTATTCAAGTAATTAAATTAAAAGTTTTTAGTCTTAAAATTTATATGAAACAATTGTGTTTAGACAAATAAACACAATTCTGTTATCTTCCTTCATAAAAGCAATAAGCGGATTTTATCATGTTTGTTTTCGAATTGATTAGGATCCACTAAATATTTTTTAAGATAATTTTGCAGACTCCGTTGTTCTTCAATATACTAATACACAGGAAAACAGCATCAGATTATTATTTTCTCCATATCGAACGTAAAATTTTATCATTTTGGTTTTTTATATTCGATTACTTTTTACTTATTGTGACATCTCAAGGACGGCAGTATTATCATTCTCTTGCAGTACCAAACAACTAAAAAAGAACAAATTGGTAAGTACATACTGCGAATTTTATTTTTAATGCTTTTGACTTCTCTTCTGGCCCGCGGATACAGTCTTGTATTTTATTTATATGCAATATGTACAGTATAGTATAACTTCAGTAGTTCGGGTAGATATCGTTCCGGCAATCACCCGGTATATCGAGGTGCCCGGATTACTGGAGCCATTTAAATTTATTCCTTTAGAAAATAAAAATAACTCAAACATTGTCAAGTACACAACGTTAAAATTTTTATGTATTTTAAAGTTTAATATATTTTGTTCTAGTGGGCCGATTTTGATGATTCTTTAAGCAATTTGTCGCTAAATTACTTGACTTTTTAGTATCTCTTTCTAAATTAAAAATAATAGTTTCCATCTGTCAATTATACGAGGGAAAACAAAATGTTGATATTTTGGTGAAAGTTTGAAACACCCTGTGTGTTACCAAAGCATGTTAACAAAGCAAGTTAAAAATTATTTCATCATCTAGGTACGTCTTTTCTCGAGAGCATGTTTTTTGATTCATCGCAAAAACTTTAATTTTATTGGAGATATTCGCTTTTGAATAAGACAGTAACAATTTATAGCAATTTTAGAATTTATTTCGGATCCTCATCACCACATTTATAACCCGTTAATGTACCCTACAGGGTGTTGCAAACATTTACCAAAATATCAATATTTTTTTCCCTCATATAATTGACAGATGGAAACTTGGAAATGGAAACAAAAGAGATACTAAAAAGTCAAATTTAGCTACAAATTGCTTAAAAAATCATCAAAATCGGCCCACTGGAACAAAATATATTAAACTTTAAAATACATCAAAATTTTAAGTTGTCCGTTTTTCGTGCAAGTGAGTGTAACGTTTATTAATTAAAATTATAGATTGAAACTATTTTTTCCATAAAAAAACTGATTCATTTCTGCGTTGAAGAACAGTATCGATGTTAATCGATCTCTCGATCCTTCAACATCAAGCTGATTTTTCATATTGATAACCTCATCTGCATTGTATGCATTGTTTTTTGCTTATTATACCGTATGATCGAAAAAAAACGGCGTCCAGTTGGCTTAGAAATGACGATCGATGACATTTCCCATATAATTTTACATATAAAAGAAAGCGATCTTCATTTCATAGCCATCACTGACGCCGTTTTTATTCGATCATACGGTATCATCTCATATTTTCATTACATGTCATCTCTCGAAGAACAGATCTAAATTTTTCCTGGAACGAAATCAGAGCAGTAACATCAATGGAAAGCCGTAACATTTCTGGCCACATATCGTCAAAAAAACTTCAGTTTTTCTAACAATCCATAACTTTAATAATAACTTCGTTGTATAACGAACCAGTTGTACAATGATAGTTCAAGTTCAGGTTATTCTGCTTTTCAACTTTTTTTTATATTGGCTTTTAAAACCATACGTCATCGATTATTCTAACCTGGCCCTTGAAATAATTTTGATATAAAAGTCTTTATTTTATCCCTCTTTTTGTTTATGTCAAACACTGCATATTTTGAAACTATATGTAGAGTGTAGAATGAGTAAGAGGGGGGTTAATCACTGCGACCTTAAAGATCTATTGTGCTTTTCACTTACTTTATTCCTTGAGTCAGGGTATTTCCCATCCTCCTCTGACAACAGTTCTTCCTCCGAGGGTACACACCCTTCCACGATTGGAGTTTGGCCCTCCGTGCAGCCCTTCACAGTCGAGGAGCTTACCTCCGGCTAAGGAACCCGTGAGGTGCAGGTTGGAGGATCTGTCTCCATTTTCTCCACCTCTTTAACTTGGTCTCTCCTTAGACCTGATACCGGTGTTGTCCCGTATCTATAATAGAGAATATGTTCCTCTTTCTCTATTGCCTCCTTGGATATGAGGTCAATTCCTATTGTGAGGACCTGACCATGACACTCCCTCCTCGAGTTGATGACTCGCCAACTCGATCTCCTTACAATGAAGTTCTGATCCTGGATATGGCTCAGCAGATAGATATATTTCCCCTTGCTCCTCGGCAGAAAGACCGTGATGGCCGCCCCTTTAGGGATGTTTTCTCTCTTCACTGTTACCAGTTCCGGCCCTTGCCAATATTTAAGCTTAGGTGCGATTTCCACCAACCAATTCGCCGATTCTTGAGATACACAATCTATGAGGATCATGCCCACCCGAAAGTGTATCCCCGCAAAACGCAGCTGACCCACATTTTGTAGATCGTTGTGTTGCGATCCGTTTGCCACTACTTCGTCCAGTATAGCCTCTTCTAGAGACGTTTGCTGGTTGGTGGTCAGAGCTATCTCTGGGAAATCCTTTGGCAGCACCGCCATTTTCACTTGTCCAGCAATAACGGCAAAGCTGGTGATGCGTCCCTGCTTGCCTCCCTGTGTTGGACGGCTTTCCATCCTGGTTTTTTTGAGGTGAGAGGTTCTCGCTCCCTCTCTTGCCCTTTGATGGAGATGAGTCAGGTTGTTTCTTGGTTTCTTTACTCTCCCCTTTTCGGAGGAGTGTTTTCGCTTTTGCTTCCTCTGGAGCAAGTCTTTCGTGGAGCAGTCGGAGGTATCTCCGTCCTTCCTGCTACCGACAAAACGGTAGCTTGTGTCGCTTTAGGAATTTTGGAACTATAACATGCTCCGTAATTTGACAAGTAGGTATTTTTGCCGAATTAAGATATTCTAATATTTTAGATTTTTCGGCGAGTGTAAGAGCTTTTGTACTACTTATGTGCTCGTTTGATAGGAACCATTACGTCTAACATTGTAGACATTATTATGTGTTCATATTATTATACATTATTATGCATTTATTGTGTCCCTCTCTCTTACGCTATAACTCATCATACAATCTCAGGGCTTTGACAAAAGCCAGTATCGGAGACGGTTTTATAATGATTAGTTCTCCATCTCCGAAATCAGTCGTAACAAAGTTTATAGTACCCGCTTTAATCTTTAAACAAATAGTTTAGGATACTAACAGACTTTTTTATGAAGATCCATTTATCAGTTATTTAAGTTGTGATCCCAAACAACCACAGTGAAAAAAAAGCTGATGCCGTTAAATAAGATTAGAAAAAATATCATCTTAAAATAGAATTCTAATGGAGCATTTTCCAAAAAACGTTATAGATATGTCACTTGAATTAAGTACTCTACTCAATAAAATGTTATCGCATGCTCTTGACAACAATTTTTTTTTATTTAGTTTAGATGAAATCCTCTTAATAAATAAATAATCCATCTGATTAACTCACTTAAATCGCATTATTTAAAAAATCAATTATTATTTTTGAGTTTGCTGACTCGTTATGCTGATCTCTTATCTGTATTATTGATTTTTTTTTAATTCTTTTAACAATATTAAGACTTGATTGGTTGACTTCGCCAGAAAAACCTTGTCTCTCATTGTGCAGTTTTAGGTTGACAACATAGGTATATCTAAAAATCTCGTCTCATAATTTTCTGTTGAGCCCATTTTCAGAAACTTAAAAATTGCTTTATTATATATTTTAATCTACGACAATGTCATTATGACACATTTAACATTGTTATTTGGATTTCATTATGGCTTTTATAATAGCACTAGTGCTATTATGGCTATTATGGATTCATAATAACACGCAAATTTTAAAATAAGAAACAAGCAAAAAAAGGTACCTACTATTCTTGATTCCTTTCCCTTTACACCAATCTTCAAGTTTTACATAGGCTTGCTCGTACGTTTGTCTTGATTTTTCGGGAAGTAGGGAATCGACAACGTTTTGCGCAATGCCTTCAATATCCGAAGGGACACTTTCAGAATCAGAATCACCCATATTAATATTATTTTTTGCTTTTTAACATCAATAATTGAGTTGTCAAAGTCAAAATGGAAACAATCAACAAGCAAGGTTACCACGGCGTCGACTAATATGGGCACCTCATAATTTTGAATTTTAATTTTTATGAGGATATCTCTGATATTTTAAATTAAACCAAATCTCTTTGGATCGTCCCTCGTGTGGCGTCGTAGATTAAATTTTGAATGATACACGTTCGATACGAACTTTTTAATGAAACTTGTGTAACTAAGCCATTACACGCCTTTCATTATGATGTTCGTATCGAGCTTGTATCATTAATAACTATGATCTACGACAATGTCATTATGACACATTTCACATTGTCATTTGGATGTCATTATGGCTTTCATAATAGCACTGATGCTATTATGAATTCATAATAACACGCAAATTTTAAAATAAGAAACAAGTAAAAAAGGTACCTAAATACGTTTATTTATTGTAAACATTAATTATAATATCAGTACAATTGGTTAAATTAATTCCAGACAGGTGACTTGAATTTTTTTTGCAGATTTAAGACAACAGTAAAACGATATGAGTCTGGACCAACATCATGAGAACCTGGTAAACAATAACAAAAGCCACAAGCCATGTCATTTGAAACAACCGGAAGTTAACAATGCCTACGTGGACAATTCCAACGAAGTTTATTTCGGACACAGGAACATATTTCAGGGTCCGGTGACGATAGAAACAGTCATATTTAAAGATGTAAAGGAAAATTTAGATAAAGGAAATAAAACGGACGGTGGTATCGCCAAAAATCCAGATGAAAGCACTAGGAACGGAAAAGAAGAATATAGCAAATATAATCCAAATACACCTTGTATAGTAAATGGTAAGACACAAAATATTCTCTAGCACACTCACCGGCACCAAAAACGGACACCTTAAAATATTTATGTATTTTAAAATTTAATATATTTTGTTCTAGTGGGCCGATTTTGATGATTTTTAAAACAATTTGAAGCTAAGTTATTTGACTTTTTAGTATCTTCTTCTAAACTAAAAAGGAAACTTTCTATCTGTCAATTATAAGAGGGAAAATAAAATGTTGATATTTTTCAGTTTCAAACACCCTGTAGAATATGTTAACATTGCAAGGAATCTAAAAATCATTTTATCATCTAGGTACATCTTTTCCCGACAGTTTATTTTTTGATTCATCTCAATAGCTTTATTTTTATTGGAGAGATTCGCTTTTATATAAGAGAGTAACGATTTACAGCAATTTTAGCATTGATTTCAGATCCTCATCAACCAACACACTTATAAAATAGTGTATATTGTTTTTGTAATGTCACTGTCATTGAAAAGTCATATTATTACTGCTTATTGACATTTATTCTAGTATAGATGGTTTTAAGTTCTGAAATATCGGCTTTTGCTGCTTTAATTGATCATGGTAGTACATAGTACCCTATATATTTTATTTGTGAGAAAATAAGTTCCTAAGGTCTGGCGGCCCTGGGATTTTGACTACTTGTTTTAGTAGATTTGTACTAAAACTGTAATACTTTTTTGAACTGATTTATTTATAGAGATCTTTTATAATCTTTGGTTTTTAGGTTTCCTCTGGATAAAGGAAAATGCCAAAAACCACATGAAAATTACCACAATTATAATTATCGTAGTCATATGTATTCTTGCTATTGCAATAATTGTACCAGCAGGTAAAGTTATTTTAGTTTTGAGTACTTTATATTTTTCATATTGATATTTACGTCATTATTATTATAAATATATAGTTGGAACAAACGAAAAAAGACTTCTAAAAGCAATCTGCAATCGTCAATGGAAATAAACAGCAAAAGAAAACTCGCTTTGGATTCCTTAATTCCATATACTAAGAACTGGCAAAGGTTAGTCTTGGGTCGAGATTTCCGTATGTAAGAAGAGTACAATGCGTTTATAATGTACTGAACAAAGAGAGAACAGTAAACACGTTGCCAAAAGTATGAAATAAACCGAGAAACTGTGCACATCGCTAAGAGACGTGGAAGGGGATATAGCAGATTTGTCGCAGTTGACCGGTCGACCTAATCAATACCTCTGTCAGTACTTAAAGTTCTAGGGAACGGTGTACGTCATGCGTTCAGCTTCACGATTTAATTACGTTTCGTGATACTTAATTTGTTTATTTATTAACGAGTCGTTGTAATTTTCCATATATCTTGAATATTTTTAAGTGCAAGCTAGAAACACTTGCATTTTTGTTAAAAATAAGTGGAATTGAGTGGGTGTTCGATAGTGGTCACGCTATTAGAACTCTGAATTCAAAAATCGATATCTCGAAATCTATTAGAAATAATAGATTGTAGTTTTTTCAAGAACTTTGTTAATATTTCTGCTGTATTTTCTTTGTAGGCAGTATGTGAAAATCTTTATCAATAAAAAAATTACACGATTGCTGAAAATTGCTATGCTCTAAAAGTAAATGGATGGATTGTTACAATTTTTGAATGGAAAAAACAACCTTATCGAATTTTTCTTATGTAAACATATTGTAAAATATCCGATCTTGAAAATAAAAAAAAAGTTTGAATATCTAAAATGGTTCTTGAGTTATGGTCTGTTATGTGTTAAAAAGTTGAGTTCTTAAATTATCGCGATTACTGACGTTTTCTCGTCAGTAATAATTATTTCTCTAGTGATTTTATCTAGTTATCTCTCAAAAAAAAGTCTTTTAAAAATAAGCGGTTTGCGATCGTGATTTTTCTTTACTTGATAGGGAAAGGCGTATCGGCAACGCCGCAACAGCACACCGTCGCGCGTCGCGTCGGTCGGTCGCATTTCTCTCACTCGGACTTAATAAGATCCCTATGCGATTTACTTCCACACATGTAAATGCCGACCCAAAAGTAACAGTTACCAGCACGGTATTTGGAATGCATATCTATAATTTACTTGTGGTACTAGCTATTCTGTGCTTGTGGGTATTCACAGCAGAGTGCTCGATCCATATACTAGTTTCAACCGTTGTTTAAAAGGAAATGTTTACGCTCTTTGGAAGGCAAATAATTTATTTTTAAATATTTTTGCTGTATTGTCATTTTAACAATAATTGTCAGTTTATTTCAAAAAAAGGTATCTGATTATCTCCTAAGTTTGTCAATATTCCTACTGCCTGTAATACCACAGAGCTCTCAAACCTAGATTAGATTTATCCTATTCTGGATTCCTATAAAATGAAATGAATATACCGGGTGAGTCTCAAAAGTGGCTCACCTCTATAACTTTTTTATTTTTTTTTAAACGAGATGACTTCCTGTTTCACTCGAGCTGACTACAACTTTTGATTTTTAAATGGCACTCTCGTTATTTTTTTAATTTATTTGATAGAAAATGAAACTCTGAATAGAGTGACTGAAGATAATTTGACTCGAAATACCAAGTGTGTGGTACTAAATTATTCGTAAAAAAATGCTTTTTCCAAATATTCTAATGCCATACTCGTTCTATTTGAAAATTTTGAGATATCATTAAAAATACAAGTTGGGCATCTTTTAGCCTGCCAAGACAAGACTCTAAAAACATTAGACGATCAAATCTATTTTTCCAAGGCTCCTTGATTAAAAATTAGTGTTTTAACACAACCATTGCACTCTAGATTGAAATTTAAAATACAATTTTGTTTAAGCTAGATTGTCAAAAGGTGGTGACATATGCTATATCGTTCTATTCAGAATGTCATTTTTTATCGAATATAGTTAAAAATACCAAGGAAGCCAGTTTAAAATCAAAAGTTGTAGTCATTTCCGGTGAAACAGGAAATGACCGAAAACAATTGAATACGTCAATCAATCCTAATTTATGTCATATACTAACATACCAAATCTCGTTTTTTTTTTATCTCAAAAAATAAAAAGCTTATAGGGGTGAGTCGCACAGACTTTTGAGACGCACCCACTATAATACTAATTACTTAAATAATTTCATAGTGTAAAAATGTTAAGTGAATTTTACTTGTAGTGCTCCTGTCAAGGAAAAAATCATCCTTCATACTGTCTCGTTCAGACTGGGGTGCACTAGACCCATCAGGTGTAACCACACCTTTGCCAACTCCAGTTAACTATGTCATAATACATCACACAGCTACGGAAAATTGTACAAATCAGGATCAGTGCATAAAAAACTTACAGTGAGTATATTTATTTTTAAATAAATAACTTTAAATATTTTAAGATTATGTTTGCTGGATTCAATCTTACTTTAAATTAATTTTATCTACAAACATACAAAAAATTGCATTGTTCCCTTACATTACGTGACATTACTTACCTTGTTCATATCAAGTAAACTTTTAGTCACATGATTAAGATTGACCGGCACACGGTTGCCCACTTTTACATATTTTCTTTCAATCAAAATATTTTAGGAAACAAAAATAAATTAATTATAAATATACAGGGTTGTTCACCACATACGACACGGAGTATGGTAGCTAAACGATTAGATTTTTACAAATTGTAAGTTCTGGGTTCGTTGAAGGACTATTAGAGCTACAATTTAAAAATATTTTTACAAGATACAGAGTGTCCTAAATAAGTTAAAAATATTATAGTTGTATTTTTTTAAATGGAACACCCTGTATATTATTCTATTTTTAGATTCTACGATTGAAATAAAGGTAAATTTGACTAAGGTTTATCACACTTAAGCCTTACCATTTTTTAAATATTTTTAATTTTATGAAATTGCAGTAAAAATTTTAAGGCTTTATTTTTCCAAGGGTATCAAAGTTTTTAATACTAAATATTTACTGAAGATTATTTATTGATCAGATATTGTGTTGCTATAATAAAAATTTTACTACCTTATACAGAGTGTTCAAAAATTTATATTAAATAATTACTAGCTTTAAACGGCAATAACTTGTTTAATTTAAATGGAACCCTATATATTTGACATGAATCACATGCACAATGTAATTGTCTATCAAATTGTATTATACCATTTTTTACCTATCTCTTCAAGTTTTTGTAGAAAATGCATTTCCTTATAATTTAGACCTCATTTATCACTATACCCATGAAATATTGACATTTTAGATTATTTTTAAAGATGTAACAAATTTTCAAAGAGTACAGATACTAATATTGTCGATATAGTTCGTTTATTTCATTAAAAAAAAAAAAAAACTGTTTAAATATTTTTTTGTTAACAAGGACCAATTAACATGACCCCAATATTCAAACTACATTAATTGATTGTTTACGTTGATTAATAACATTTGCTCCAAATACTCAAAAACTGAATTTTGTGTGTGTATTAGACAGTGTGGTAAAAAGTAACACTTTATACATTTTATTTCATTTTTTGACGAATGCTTATTTATAAAAACAGAAACGTTCATCTTCATAACTTATTATTATATTGATTCTGAGCCAAATTCACACACACATTTATTTAGAATACTTTATTAATTAAACTAAAACTAATTTTTGGTCGGAAATAATGGATATGTATATTTAATTGGTATACTCTTTCACAAAGATTTAAATATTTTTTTTTGTATACCAATGGGCTTGCAATACATTTTGTACATATATGTTGCTTTAAAAAAATCTGAAACGTCTATATTCCATGGGTATAGTGATAAATGAGGTCTAAATTAAAAGAAAATGCATTTTCTACGAAAACTTGAAGAGATGGGTAAAAATGGTATAATACAATTTGATAGACAATTATATTGTGCATCTGATTCACCTAAAATATATAGGGTGTTCTATTTAAATTAAACAAGTTATTGCCGTTTAAAGTTAGTAATTATTTAATATACATTTTTGGACACTCTGTATAAGGTAGTAAAATTTTTTAATTGCAACACAATATCTGATCAATAAATAATCGTCAGTAAATACTTAGTATTAAAAACTTTGAAACCCTTGGAGAAATGAAGCATTAAAATTTTTACTGCAACTTCATAAAATTGAAAATATTTAAAAAACGGTAAAGGTTTACGTGTAATAAACCTTAATCAAATTTACCTTTATTTCAATCGTAGAATCCAAAAATAGAATAATATACAGGGTGTTCCATTTAAAAAAATACAACTATAATATTTTTTACTTATTTGGTACACTCTGTATCTTGTAAAAATATTTTTAAATTGTAGCTCTAATAGTCCTTCAACGAACCCAAAACTTACAATTTATAAAAATCTAATCGTTTAGCTACAATATTCCGTGTCGTATGTGGTGAACAACCCTGTATACTCGTCACGTCTTATTAAGTAATAATTAATATTAGCTAGCAATTATTGTTGGTTTCAAGTTTGACTTCATATCATATCAGTATAACAGAACATCAATAAAATGATTTTGAGAAAAAAACATTGCTAATACCTAACCTTTTAACCGTCTAAACTCAACAAATCATGTCAATTGAGTTGATTCAAGTCAAGTCTCAATTGACTATTGTTTAACTTTTGACGTTGTTTTTAAACGGCGACCAATAGATAGTCAGAAGAAAGGCTGTGAAGATTATTAATACTTATGAAAAATATGAGTGTAAGGGAAATTAAAACAGCTTTTGTTGCACGTCATCAATGACACCATGCGTCGTCTTATGGAGTTTGCTGGTGGCCGTATTATGATGTGCAACCAAAGTTATTTTAATTTTCCTATATATGGGTGGTAACATACAGAATTCAAAATAAAAAATTAGGGAAAGAAGAGTAATTTCTAGCTTCAGCCGAGGAGAAATAGCGTTACGCATTAAGCTTGATTTTCATGCATCCGTTATACGTTGATACGATGGTCCGACGGTGCTCTGATTTACTGAATATTTTACTTCAGCCCGCCAACAGACCCGTTCATACGATAACGGACGTTTTGACACTTTTTTGACAAATTTAATCTAGCCTTAATCAAAATATAAGTATAAAAGCAAAATCGTTATGGAAACAAAAATATAAAATGACACCAAGGTATATCCGATAAAAATGTTCATGCCCCAAAATGCAATAAATTTAAAAACTGCGTTATTTTATAATCAATGAAAGTCTTTAAATTCTACCAATAAAATTAATGTCATATCAACGTATCGACGGACAACGGATGCATGAAAATCAAGCTTTAATGTGTCTTGTTATTTAATTCTAGGTAAAACTTTCTCCATTGCATCGATCCAGTTTTTTTGTAATCTCTCGATTAATCTCAATAGTCAAGAAGTGTCACTTTAATTTTAGTCCTGACCATTTACTTCTAGATTTCAATAACCAACAGTTTCTGTTTTGTTGCGGTTTTGTCTGCTATGGAAATCTACCTTAATACAAAAATGCATTTTTATGGCCTTAACAGATTCAATATAATTCATTTATTTTTAGGTATATACAAAAATTTCACATGGAGAGTCGAGACTTTTACGACATTGGATATAACTTCTTGGTAGGTGGAGATGGACAGGCTTACGAAGGAAGAGGTTGGACAGTAGAGGGAGCCCACTTATTTGGGTAAATCACTATACAGGCTGTCTTAAATAAGTGCAAGTTTTTTAATTCGGAATATAGTTTAACAAATTCTCGTTCTCACGTACGAACTAAAAATGTATTCTTTTGGCATTTTCCAAAAAATTAAAAAACAATTTTTGTGCTGCAGACTTATTTTTGAGAATGTCTTAAAAATTGTACCATGCTAAGTGATATCTGCGTTCTTTAATTGTATTTTTGTCTGATGATGCTCGTATGAGCGAAACACGTGTCACTTTGCTTAGTTTTAATATACAGTATGTCTCCGGATTGTCTTTACAAGAGGAAAAACTTTTTTATTATTGACACTTTGAGTAAAATGCATTCTTCATAAAAAAAATTAGAGAAAATTAATAAAAACATGAAAATATGGTTGAATTTTTTCCTAAAAAGTCCTAAAAATCAAAACGCGTTTTTATGGTAATATAACTTCGTTTTCATTCTTTGATACCGTAATCGTAAAACATTTTCCGATGCACGTCATCAATCATATCGAAATTGACACTTAAACCTATAAAGGTGGGTTCATACAGCCAAATAAAATAAAATAAGAATAAAATAAAATAAGAAATAAGGAATTCTTATTTGTGTGCGTTCATACAGGCAAATAAAATAAAATAAGAAATATATATTTGCTCATGCGCAGTACGATGAGGCTGGATAAAAGTTAACTTTTACGATTGTTTATAGTAATTTTACTATTTATAGTATATTTAAATCAAATTGATATTACCATAAATAAACCAATGAATACAGAACAACAAACAAAAAATGTAATATACAAAATACCATTTTGTATATTTTACATTGGTGAAACATCTAGACCCTTAAATGTTCGAATTAAAGAACATAAAGTTTATTTAAGAAAGGGAGATTTTCACAAATATAAGATTTGTCAGCATTCACGGGACACAGGACACAGAATAGATTTTAATAAGGTTTTTTTAATACAATCTAATAAAAAATAAATGTATTGCTCATGCATCTGTAGATGTTAGTAATGTATTGCAATCTCTTCTTTGATTTTAAAGAACATAACATAAATAAACATAACATACGTATAAATTAAAAATAATCATACAGAAAGTTTGGTGCTTTTTGGTTTTACCTTATTAAGTAATTGTTATCAGGTAGTAATTGTTAATTTTGAAGTTTAGCTTGGATATAATGTCATTTTAACAGAACGTCAACGGTTTTTGTAGACGTACCTGCTTTAAAAAAACTAAAGTGTTTTCGCATAGTTCAATTTAAATATTTTAAACAGTTTTTTTCTTTATTCTTTGTATTTTTTTGCTTCCGACGACGGAAAGAGATAAACTTTCCGAAACGTTAAGCATTTTTTTGTTTGTTAGGCAAATTTGTATATCTGTAAACCTAACTTCTGACAAGTAGTTTCCATTTGTATTAACGCAGAAGTGTTTAAAAAAAATAACTATTTTGTTTTGTAGATTTTCTTGCAGTGGCGAAATTCTCATATAGGATTTTTTGTAGAGATGATTTGATATTACCATAGAAACGCCTTTTGATTTTTAAGACTTAGACATGTTTGACAAAATATTCAACCATCTTTTCATGTTTTTCGAGATGTTTTTCTTAATATTCTCTAAAACGTTAAGGAAATTTAGAAAAATATAAACGGGATTAACAATTTTAGAACAAGCAAAATTTTTTTATGAAAAATCCATTTTTAGCAAAATGTCTATAGAAAATGTTTCCTCTTGTAAAGATAATCCGGGGACCTACTGTACAAAGGCCGTGACTTTGATTATTTTTTCTTCTTTATAATATTTGTATCCTCTCAAATTTCAGATATAATTCGAAAAGCATCGGCATAGCCTTCGTAGGCACGTTCAACGACATAATGCCGCCAAAACGTCAAATCGAAGTCTGCCAGAAAGTGATTAAGCAGGGCCTGGACTGGAGTTATATCGACAAAGACTACAAACTGCTCGCAGCCAGACAACTGGCAGGGACAGAGAGTCCAGGTGCCGTACTGTACGCTGACGTTAAAACATGGCCCCATTGGGTCAAAGAACCATAAAAAGTCTAAGACTGAATTGTTTACAAAATGTGATTTTATTCGATTTTATGTGAGCTTGGTCTTTTATAAAAAAAAACATTAAAGCTTCATTCGGAATCTCGAAATTAGTGGAATAAATTAGTAGTTTCAATTAGCGTAGAAGTTTGTTCACTTAATTTTAATGTAAGCATTCAGAACATCATAATTTGTGATAGTAATTTTCAATTAGTGGAAAAAGTTAACAAACTTTTGACTTTTCCACTCATTATACTTCAAAATTTGCCAGGAATGTCTTTTTGGCCTTTGATTATCACCCGTCAAGAAAAATTTTGGTTAGAAATCAAAAGTTTATTGTTTTATAAGCTAAGGCTGTATTCCGTGGCAAAACCAGGCGAACCAGACCGGTAAACTACGGTAAAGAGCGGTTCCTGAAAAACATCGGTTTGATACGGAACGGTTTGGTAAAATACTGGAAATGTCAAATGTTGACGTTTTCTAAATTTCAATACCTTTATTATAAAATTTATCTTTTATGTATTTTTAATGTACCTATTCTCTGCTTTTACGTTTGCTTCTTCTTTCAATTGAGTTTAATGTTGAAAAGTATTTTATTAATAAACTGCTCCAATATTAAAACAAATCAATAATAAATAAACAAATCTAATCAATATTTATATTTTTATAGCTTACAAAACATTCACGATTACTTGTTGTCTTGTTTTTCATGTTTTCTGGCCGCATGATAAGTTTAAATGGTCCTAAAAAGTAATTCTATTTAGTTTATGAAATTTATTTACCTTTACTGCCTACCTTCATTGCTTTTGTATATAAATACAAAATAGTATAACAAATTTTAGAAATTAAATGAGAATTTCACTGAACTTCCAGTATTTGCTTGATTTCTGTCACATAAATGACATTGATTGACAAACAAACCGGAAAACCAGCCTTCTCGCGCTGGTTAGTTTGGTGACAGTTATAACCGGTTATAACCGTGTTATAACCGAATTTTTCAGGAACCGTGTTCCCTAATCAGAGAACTTTCAGGAAACCGATAGAAACGGAACATAAAACCATAACCAAGATAAGCAACGGAATACACCCTCTGTGGATAGTTTTTTAGACGACGTGAATGATCATAAACTAAAAAGTATAAAGTGTAGTTGAAACCACTAATTTATTCCACTAATTGGGAGGTTCTGAATGAAGCTTAAAACTTCATCCAGAATCATAAAATTAATGGAATAAAGTGGTGGTTTCAATTAGCGTATGTTTCATCCTGTAATCTCAATGTAAACATTCAGAAGGTTAAAATTAGTGGTAGTACTTTTCAGTTACTGGAAAAAGTTAACAACTTTTAACTTTTTCCACTAATTATACTTCAAAACTTGCGAGTAATGTCATGTTGACGTTTGATTATCATCCGTCAATTGAAATCGTGTTTGCAAATGTTTTTAATCTAAATATTAGGCTTTCTCTGTGTATACTACCGATTACCGCAAGCTGCTGCTAGGTAATTTTATTTATTTTATTTGTATTTTTTCAAGGTTCTGAATGAAGCTTTACCTCGAGCTTTACCCTTATTAAAAATCGATTTAATTTTGATATTTTAAAATACTAAATAAAGTTTTAAGGCCACGTTATATCTCGTAGTCGTTATTGTATATATTTTTGTTAATTTTTATTTGTTTAATGAATAAAATGATATTATATCAAAAATTATTTTCTCTGCTCTTATTAAAAATTGCAGTCCTGTGATATTAGCCAAGTTATTTTTCCAAACCCGTCTGATTATTATCTTTTTAAAGAATCAGTACAGAAGAGTACAATATATTAGTTTCGGCAAAATGGCATCGTTAAATGAAACTGAACATATCGAAACTAATTAAATTAAATTATTTAAGTGTTATTTTCAAAAGTCAACAACTCGGAAACGGTTGGTATGAGGTACTGCTGGTTCCAAAAAAAAAATGAATACGACTCTTTACACATTTTTTCGAATATTTGAGCAGTGAATATTTATGTGTCAAGTATTTTGACATGTTAAGGTTATTGCGATCATTGAACAAAAGAACTTTGTTTTTGACAAAGTGGCAAATAAATTTTTCAGAAAGTCGGCATGGCATAAGTAGAGAAATGCCTGGGGAGGTATCATAGAATATACTGCCCGAAATAATAAAAATATGTTTTAAATCGTATTCAATTTTATCGGAACCAGCTGTACATTGTGTGTATTTCGATTTTTGCTTAGAATTGAAGAAAGAACCGAAATGCAATAATATACAGGGGGTTTAATTTAAAAAAAAATAAAACTTTGATGTGCCACGACTTTAAGACCGACCCTGTATACTTAAATTTATTACCCGCTAATAGATATTTATAAACCCTATAACTTTTATATTTAATTTTTTGCGGTACCTCCTATATTTTACCTAATAATCGACCGTTTCCATACATAAAAGCGACCCTGTATATCAATACAGGGTGAGTTTCCTACGATGTTCTCTATGGGTATCTCGCAAACTACTTGAGATAGAGAGTCGTTTAAATGGGGAAAGAATTGCAGTTTTGTGGGGTCATAAATAGGCGCCTTTCAGATTTTTGGAAAAGTTCATGGCTTACTTGATATTTCGAAAAAAACAAATTTCGGCTATTTTTAAAATTGTCCCTAATTCCATTATAAGCTATTTTAGACAAAAAGTTTTCAGATAACAGTTGTAGATAATCACATCCTTAATGAGATTGTGGCCTCCGTTTCTTTCTAAAGCCTGTCATTTTTGACATATGACACAAACATAGGTTTTTTTAAATGGAAACTATAGTTGCCATTGACTTCATAAAAAGCGCCGTTTTTTTAAGCTTTTTAGCGATATAAGCTATAATATGTTTTCTTCGAAAAATTACTGAGTTATAGCCAATTCTTATCTTTCTTGACTAATTTCACTTAGTTAGCCATGGAAACAAGTTTAATCGTCTTTGCTCTCAGAAATGTGAATCTGTCACATCCAAACTTTGTAAATTAAAATAAACAAAAATTGTATGAATTTTTCAAATGAGGAAAAGCATGTAGGATTATTTGTTAAACTTTTCTTGACCATCATTTTTGAGAATACGTTGACCGCTGAATGTTACGTTTTTTAGAGAACGGTTTTCAAGACATGTTAGAAAAGTTAAATTTAGTTATAGCCAATCTTTCTTGACTAATTTAACTTAGATTGGTATGGTATTCGTACTAATTTCACTTAGATTGGTATGGATATCATGGTATTCTTATTCTGTTATGAGTTATAACTTATAAAAAGTCAGAATATATTACTAAACGGTTCTTTACAATTTACATTACACAAATAAAACTTAAAAAAATAATATCACTACAAACACTTTAAGTTATTTTAGAAAATGTTTAAAAAATCCGCCATTGTTTTGTGTTGCATCTTTTTAAAACTGAATTACTACCTATTCTCACAGAAGGACCGGTCGACTTAATTAAACTTCTCTCGTACCGCCACTTCGGTTGCCTCTTAATTCATAAGTTCTTTTGTAAACCTTATTGTTAAGCATACCGCATAAAAAAATCTAAAATGGATGGGTTAGGTGATCGAGGGGGTCCATGCAATTTGGTCCACCTCTTCCTATCCTTGAGTTTGCATTATTTCTTTCATTATAAGAGGGAGGGTCATAATGAAAGGCATGTTGGAACTCTATTAATGCGCAAATATCTACACTTTTCTTCATTTGAAAAATTCATATTTACAATTTTTGTTTATTTTAATTTACAAAGTTTGGATGTGACAGATTCACATTTCTGAGAGCAACGGCGATTGAACTTGTTTTCATGGCTAGCTAAGTGAAATTGTTTAAAAATTATAAGAATTGGCTATAACTCAGTCATTTTTCGAAGAAAACATATTATAGCTTATATCGCTAAAAAGCTTAAAAAATGGCACTTTTTATGAAGTCATGGCCAACTATGGTTTCCATTTAAAAAAACATATGTTTGTATCATATGTCAAAAATGACAGGCTTTAGAAAAAAGCGGAGGACACAATCTCATTGAGAATGTGATTATCTACAATTTTTAACTGAAAACTTTTTGTCTAAAATAGCTAATAATGGAATTAGAGACAATTTTTAAAATAGCCGAAATTTGTTTTTTTCGAAATATCTAGTAAGCCATGAACTATTTCAAAAATCTGAAAGGCGCATATTTATGACCCCACAAAACTACAATTCTTTCCCCATTTAACCCACTCTCTATCTCCAGTAGTTTCCGAGATACCCATAGAGAACATCGTAGGAAACTCACCCTGTATATGAAATAAAATAATACAAATATTGGACTAGGTTAAAACTTCCCAGCTGATTATTATTAAGAGGTCAAATTTTTTTTTCCAAAGAAATTCTTGGAATTAAAAAAAATAATTACTGGAAATAAATTTAACAGTTTTTTTTTAATTTAAAATTTTATTATACTCAAATGACAAATTTAATACAACAATTTATGACCCTTTAAAAATATCTAATAACTAACCATTTTTTTTAATTCTACCTATTTAATTTTATGTGCCGTGAAAATATTTGTTGCTTATTTATCATTTCTCGGTGGTTTTCTTAAGAAAAATGTGTTTATTTCCAGGAAAATATAATTTTAATAATACACTAAAGACTAAAGTAGTGTATGAATCCTAATAGTTTTAATTATTTTTAGAAATTTCAATATACCTAGAAACGTAGATTCCCAGTATTTGCTGAAACAATAGATTTATTGTAGTATACACTAGAGGTGTGTAGTTCGTGAACGAACTAGTTCCAATGAACTATTCCAACCCCGGAATGAAAGGAACTAGTTCCTGGTTTCTCAAAAAACTATTTCCTCAGGACCTATTCCGGGATCGAGACTGTGACCGATATAGAATGATATGCGACGGTTCGGCTAGCGCGCGTAGCCCGATGGTAGGCAGGAGTGCGGAGTGCCAGCCGCACGTTATCGGATCCGGACCTAGAGGAACTAAACCACAAACTAAACTAAATAAAAGACTAGTTTACGTACGTACGAATCGGGCCAGCGCGATCGATGCTAGGCAGGAGTGCGGAGTGCCAGCCATATGCCGTATGTTATCGGATCCGGACCTAAAGAAACTAGAGGAACTAAATAAGACTAGTTTACGTATGGAGCAGCCAGCGCGATTGATGCTAGGCAGGCGTGGGGAGTGCCAGCCGTATGTTATCGGATCCGGACATAGAGGAACTATTAAAAGACTAGTTCACGGGAATCTATTCAGTCGGCTGATCCGAGATATAATACAAGGCGACGACGATGGATTCGGCCTTGTCTATCGCCAAAGCCGGCGCGACGTAATTACCACAGAAAATTGTCGTGGATACTGTTTTTGATTTTTAGTTTGTTTTTTAAATATTTTATGGGAATCTTTCACTTTGGGTCCCTAAAATTAAGAAATATCTTATAAAACGAAGTAGATATTCTGAATTTTTAGACAAAAACAATATTTGCTTTAATTGATTTGTGATATAGTTTTTTAAACTCTGATTTGAGTTTCTTTTTTATATTTTTTATCTGCAATAAAACTTACCTATAAGGAAAATTAAAATAACTTTCGTTGCAGATCATAATACGACCACCAGCAAACTCCATAAGACGACGCATGGTGTCATTAATGACGTGCAACGAAAGTTCTTCCAATTTCCCTATATATGTTGTTAACATACACAATTACACGTCTCGTTATACCTATCTCCGTACATTATAAAACTCATACAGAGCATACTGTGAATAGTTCTGACTGACAACGAAACGCATTAGCAAGCAAGGGGGATGTCAATGTTAGTCGGGAACTATTGTGAACTAAAGACCTAGTTCAAGGAACTATTCCTCTGGAGGAACTAGAACTAAGGAACTAGTTCCTCCCAAGGAACTAGAATTCGCACCTCTAGTGTACACGGTGTCCCAGGCTGAGCCTGCATTAGATGTTTCTAGAAACTAACAATATCTAGATCGGAGATTTTTTGCACATCGTTATTTTACAACGAGATCTATCGATTAAAAATATTTTCAATATGGCGGCACTTCCGGAAATACCGGAAGTTGACAGCAAATTTCTTATTTTAAATGGGTGATTTTTTATCACATATTTAAATTATATGTAAAATTTTATGAATTTTGATATTAAACACTCTATATCTAACACTGACCATTTTTGAGAAAAAAAAATATTTAAATTTTTTGAACGAAAACACTGCTTGTCAAAAATATGTATATAGCCTAAACATCAAATTTAGCGATTACCACAGTAATTGTTCGAATGTCATATAATAATGACAGCAGCTGTCATGGAATTGAGCGATTAAAAAATTATCATAAATCAGTTTTGTCCAATAGAAACCTATTTTTTTATTTTACTAGTAAAAAGTCTTTTCAATTCGTTATTTTTTGACTATACGTGTTCCTATACCTAAAATAAATTGTTTTTAAGTTATTTAAAATTTTGATTTAAAGCGCATATTGTAGGAATAAAGGAAAATTGTCATCTAATAATAATAATAATAGCTCCCGTATATAGGTTTGACGCCTTGGGAGTAGCAAGGTATAGCTTGCCGTACTAGAGCCGTTCGGTATACAAGGAAGGTAATAGGCCACAGCACTACGCTTCAACCGCCTATTATTACCTCAGGATTGTGAATCCCAAGTACTTATTTAAGGCTGAGTCGACCTAGGTACCCAAACTATTTTTATTTTAATAAAAATAGTCGGCTGATGAAATGCCGGGTGTGGAATTCGAACCCACTACCTTGAGATTGGTAGACGAGAGCCTGTACTTCTACGCCACCGGGCACCTTGTCATATTCCTCTCCATATTTCCAAACCAAACCAAACCAAATCAAACACTCACGATTGGAGATAGACATAATATGAGGTTTTATACCAAATGTATCTAGAATTCGCAAGAGATGCCAAATATATTACTGGATGTTCCATTTAAAAAATGCTTCACACTGTGGCTGGCACTTTTCTGAGACACCCTGTGTTAATGACTATATTTTCCAAAAATACATGAGCATAAGTGAGCAGTTGCGTTACCTAACCTAACCCTAACAGATGGCATACGATGGTAGAAGCATACTGGTGTCTAATCAGAAATGTATATGTCAAAAAATACCAGCCATGGGTAAAATTTTCGCAATAGATTTCCTTCCTATTCGGTAGTAATTTATGGCTTCTGTATGGGGCCAAAAAAAAATTGTACAAGAGCGCTACCCATTTGAGGAACGGGCCTGTAAATTGATGTTTTCCGATTGCTATGCTTCAAGTTGCCACCCTCTACAGGGTGGCGCCTGGTGGCGCCTCTCGTAAGACGCGGAGGCTCCAAGGAGAACGGTAGTTTATATCAAAATGAAATTTTGGGAGCATACGTAGGTAAATTCAAGGCGATTAATGTGTAGAGTTCTACAGGGTGCCACCAAAAGAAGTTACGCATCAAAGTTGTTTTTTTTCTAATGGAAGACCCTATACAGGGTTGTTCACCACATACGACACGGAGTATTGTAACTAAACGACTAGATTTTTACAAATTGTAAGTTTTGGGTTTGTTGAAGGACTATTAGAGCTACAATTTAAAAATATTTTTACAAGATACAGAGTGTCCCAAATAAATAAAAAATATTAAAGTTGTATTTTTTTAAATGGAACACCCTATATATTATTACATTTTTAGTTTCTACGATTAAAATAAAGGTAAATTTGATTAAGGTTTATTACACTTAAACCTTACCGTTTTTTAAGTATTTTCAATTTTGTGAAATTGCAGTATAAATTTTAAGGCTTCATTTCTCCGAGGGTATCAAAGTTTTTAATGCTAAATATTTACTGAAGTTTATTTATTGATCAGCTATAGTGTTGCAATAATAAAAACTTTATTACCTTATACAGAGTGTCTAAAAATTTATTTTAAATAATTACTAGCTTTAAACGACAATAACTTGTTTAATTTAAATGGAACACCCAGTATATTTTATGAGAATCAGATGTACAATTTAATTGTCTATCAAATTGTATTATACCATTTTTTACCTATCTCTTCAAGTTTCCGTAGAAAATGCATTTTCTTGTAACTTAGAACTCATTTATCAATATACCCATGGAATACTGACATTTTAGATTATTTTTAAAGATGTACCAAATTTTTAAAGATGTACCAAATTTTTAAAGAGTACGGATACTAATATTGTCGATATAGTTTGTTTATTTCATTAAAAAATAAAAAAAAACTGTTAAAATATTTGTTAAAGAGGACCAGTTAATATGATTCCAGTATTCAAACTACATTAATTGACTGTTTGCGTTGATTAATTATAATTGCTCCAAATACTAAAAAACTGAATTATGTATGTGTATTAGACAGTGTGGTAAAAAGTAACACCTTAAAAATGATATTTAATTTTTTGACAAATGCTTATTTATAACAGAGACGTTCATTTCATAACTTATTGATATATTGATTTCTGATTCAAATCCACATTTATTTAGAATAATTTATTAACGAACACAATTAAGTATGTAGTTAATTATATTTGGACGGAAATACTGGTGGAATATTTAATTAATGGTATACTCTTTTATAAAGATTTAAATAGTTTTCTTTTTGCATACAAATGGGCTAGTAATATTATCGTTTTACTAAAAACGATAGTATTACTAGCCTGTACATTTTGTACATTTGTTGTTTTAAAAACAATCTAAAATATCAATATTCCATGGGTATATTTATAAATGAGGTCTAAATTATAAGAAAATGCATTTTCTACGAAAACTTGAAGGAATAGGTAAGAAGTGGTATAATGCAATTTGATAGAGAATTAAATTGTGCATCTGATTCTCATAAAATATACAGGGTGTTCTATTTAAATTAAATAAGTTATTGCCGTTTAAAGCTAGTAATTATTTAAAATAAATTTTTAGACACTCTGCATAAGGTAGTATAATTTTTATTATTGCACAATAATATAACAACTGAATAACACAATAACTGACCAATAAATAAACTTCAGTAAATATTTAGTATTAAAAACTTTGATATCCTCGGAGAAATGAAGCCTTAAATTTATACTGCAATTTCACAAAATTGAAAATATTTCAAAAACGGTAAGGTTTAAGTGTAATAAACCTTAATCAAATTTACCTTTATTTTAATCGTAGAAACTAAAAATGCAATAATATACAGGGTGTTCCATTTAAAAAAATACAACTTTGATATTTTTTATTTATTTGGGACACTCTGTATCTTGTAAAAATATTTTTTAAATTGTAGCTCTAATAGTCCTTCAACGAATCCAAAACTTACAATTTGTAAAAATCTAATCGTTTAGCTACAATACTCCGTGTCGTATATGGTGAACAACCCTGTATATATATTTTCGGATTAGGTTTTCGGGTTCTAGGAAAAAAATAAAGGTGAGTTTCATTAAAGAAGAATATGCCTAAAACGAAAGGATTTTGACATATTTGACATTTTTTGAAAATGAGGAATAAATTTTAAATTTCAATAGTAGCTACTTAAATTGTAATTTGCCCTGTATAGCCTGCTTTGTAGTTACAATAACCATTGTATGTTAAATCAAATTAAAATTTCATCCAAAAAGTTATACAGGGTGAGACAAAATTATTATTGAACATTGGTCACTTTTAAAAGCAAGTTACTCCTTTATTTTAAATGGAACACCCAGTATATTATTCCGGTATCAATAAAGAATTTATACATCTTCAAAATACTATTGGGTTGTTACCCCTCAGATAAAGATTTTCCTAGATATTTTAATTTTTATGATTTTGCGTCAGTAGATCTTTATTATTTGATAACATCTAGGTGGCTGTGATATGCCTTTAGTTAATCTATCAAAAATTAAAGGATGTAGAGTAAAAATACTCAACGGTAATAAAAATATATACATTTAAAACATATTTCAATTATTACAGAATTAAAAATAGATATAAACGTATAATTATGTGACAAAAATTAGCTAGATGAAATCAAATGCTCAAAATGCTTTTTTTCCTGCTCACTGCATGCATAAAATGATTCTCTTTTCAAAAGATCTATTCATATTAAAAGGCACATGTTAAATTCTACTTCGTAAAGCAGCTACAATCACTTCTTTCATGTTGTTGATAATAGTTGGTCGAGTTTTGTAAACACTGTCTTTAAGATATCGCCATAAAAAATGTCAAGACTATATAAATCTGGAGCATTTAAGTATTCTATCAATTGGTTAATGCACACTGCAGTCACCAACTAATAGAATCATATCAATTCTCTCCAATTTACGACAAGTTTCCATTTTCAACAAATTTTTAAGATTTTTTTTTTGTTTTAATTGACCCAAAATTATAACTAGTTATTAAAATTGAACTAATTTGACAGCTATGTTGAGATAACGTCAGACATATCACAGCCACCTAGATTTTTTCAAATAATAAACATCTACTGACACTAAATCACAAAAATGAAAATATCTACAAAAATCTTTGTTTGAGGGGTAGGCAACTTAATAGTATTTTGAAGAGACATGAATTCCCCATTGAATATCGCAATAATATAATGGGTGTTCCATTTAAAATAAAAGAGTAACTTGCTTTTAAGGTTGGCCAATGTTTAAGATTATTTTTGTCTCACCCTGTATAAGTTTCTGGATCAAGTATTAATTTGATTTAAAGTAAACTAGTTACTTTAACACCGGGTAAATTCCAATTTAGGTAACTTTTATTGAAATTTAAAAATTGTTCTTCATTTTTAGAAAATGCTAAATATGCCAAAAACCTTACATTTTAATCATATACTTCTATAATGACACTTACCTTTAATTTTCTCCCAGAATCCGAAAATCAATTAATATATAGGGTGTTCCATGAAAAAAAAACATAATTTTGATGTGTACTTTTTTTGGAGACACCCTGTAGAACTCTCTATATTTTTAAAAAAATGCTCTAAATTAACCTACTTATGCTCACAAAATTTAATTTCAATACAAACTATCCTTCTTCTTGGAGCCTCCGCGTCGGATGAGAGGCACCACCCTGTATATTTTTATTAAACCTAAAATGCTAAAATAACATCTTAAAACCCTAGCAATAAATTTAAATTTAAGGATTTATATCAAGATAAACTAGAAATTAACAAAGCATCGCGGTGTTCAGTGACAAACCAGAAATAAATAAAGTTTATCGTTGATAACAGTGAAAACATGCAATAACATTATAAAGTTACTTGCGCAGACACTTAAATCCTTCGACCAGAAACGGGTACGGAATATGTAATTACGAAACCAGTTTATATTCGATTAGCGAGTTGTTTTGGTTGTACGGCACTGAATCTGGCCGAAAATTAGCAGAAACCTTAGTTAAAATACCGCAGATTAGTGTAATAATTATACTGGTGTAATTACGATGTAAAAATAAATGGTGCAATGTGCAACAAAGAGTGAATCGCTGGTTAAGGATTATTGTTCGAAAACCTTGGATACAATCACGGTAAATTTAAAATTATTATTCACAAATAAATTACTAATAGTTACACATTACATTATACAGGGTGTTTCAAAAAACATGTGCCCTCTCTGATACACGTGATTGTGCTTTGTTTCCTAGCTACAGGGTGTTAAATTCTTAATATTTTTTCGACTTATTATAATTTTCTTCCAAGTACTTTTAGCGTTTCAAATGAAATTTTGAGGGTGAAAGCTACTATAAATGCGACATATTTTAAGCCTAAAAAAGTGTCGCCATATTCACCAGGGACGTGCATATGAGTTATCACTGGAATATTTTTTTCAAAAAAAGTATGTACGCCACTGATTTTTTTTCTTTTGTTTGCAAAATAGTGTAAGCAGTTTAATGCCGATTGAAAGTTGTCTCTTGATATTTTGTCGATTTCGGCCTCCTTGATGAGAAACGCAATTTTTTTAATTTGTCTTGATCCAAGTCTAATAGCAATCTTTAAAAATGTTTAATATTATCACTTGTTATGCTTGGAAATTTGAATATCACAATCTTTTAATATTCACTTGCGAAAGTGTTCAATAAGTAGGTACTCATTGATTCCTCATCAAATATGAAAATGAATATGAAAAAAAGTTCCTATAAACATGGGTATGGAAATGCATAGATTTAGAGTCAAAGGATGTTACAACTTTTTTAAATTAGCTTTTTTTCTAATTATCTTAAATACCATATTTTTTTATTTGAAATTGCTTTAGGTTGGACTAATAGTAATAATATTTAATAATAAATTAGGTGAAATATATAATTTATTAATTTCATTTTTCAAGAGATCACTTTTAATTAGCATTTAACAGCCTATTCAATTTTGATATCAAAAGAAAAAAATCAATGGTACACATGTTTTTTTTTTGAAGATATTCCAGTGGTAACCCATATGCACGCCCCTGATGAATTTATCGACACTTTTTTAGCATTAAAATATATAGCACTTATAGTAACATTTACTCTCAAAATTTCATTCGAATCACTAAAAGTACTTGGAAGAAAATTATAATAAATCGAAAGATTATTAAGACTTTAACACCCTGTAGCTACGAAACAAAACAGAATCGGACCTATGTTGATATGAAAAATAAATCTTATTTTTACGTAAGGAATCTTCCCACGAGAGATGGCACATGTATTTTGAAACACCCTGTATATTACACATAGATTACTATACAGGGTTGTTCACCACATACGACGCGGAGTATTGTAGCTAAACTCTTAGATTTTTGCAAATTGTACGTTTTGGGTTCATTGAAGGGCTATTAGAGCTACAATTTAAAAATATTTTTACAAGATACAGAGTGGCCCAGATAAATAAAAAATATCAAAGTTATATTTTTTTAAATGGAACACCCTGTATATTATTACATTTTTAGTTTCTAAGATTAAAATAAAGGTAAATTTGATTAAGGTTTACCGCATTTTAATCTACCCTTTTTGAAATATTTAGGTTTTTGTCAAAATACAATAATAATTTTAATGCTTTATTTCTCCAGGCGTATTTAAGTTTTTAAAACCAAATATTGTACTGATATTGTCTATTTATTAAATTTTGTGTTTCATTAATAAAAATTATACTACCTTATACAGAGTGTCTAAAATTTTATTTTAAATAATAATTAGCTATAAACGGCAATAACTTGTTTAATTTAAATGGAACACCCTGTATATTTTACAAGAATCAGATGCACAATTTAATTGTCTATCAAATTGTATTGTATCATATTTTACCTATGACTTCAGGTTTTCGCAGAAAACGCATTTTCTTATAATTTAGACCTCAAAAATCAATATACCCATGGAATATTGACATTTTTGATTATTTTTAAACATGTAACAAACTTTTAAATGGTACAGATACTAATATTGTCGATATAGTTCGTTTATGTTATTAAAAATTAAAAAAAATGTTTAAATATTTGTAAAAGAGAACAAAATAATATGATTCCAGTATTCAAACTACATTAATTGACTGTTTGCGTTTATTAATAATAATTGCTCCAAATACTAAAAACCTTAATTTTGTATGTGTATTAGGCAGCGTGGTAAAAAGTAACACCTTAAAAATGTTATTTCACTTTTTGACGAATGCTTATTTATAACAACAGAGATGTTCATTTTCATAACTTATTATTATATAGATTTCTGATTCCAAATCCACATTTATTTAGAATAATTTATTAACTAATACAATTAAATATGTAATTAATTAATATTTTGGCGGAAATAATGGCGGTATATTTAATTAATGTTTCTCTTTTATAAAGATATAAATAGTTTTATTTTTGTATACCAATACTGGTATAATATTATCGTTTTTAGCACCTGTACATTTGTTGCTTTAAAAACAATCTAAAATGTCAATATTCCATGGGTATTTTGATAAATGAGGTCTAAATTATAAGAAAATGCATTTTCTACGAAAACCTGAAGGGATAGGTAAAAATGGCATAATACAATTGATGAACAATTAAATTGTGCATCTGATTCTCCTAAAACATACAGGGTGTTCTATTTAAATTAAACAAGTTACTGCCATTTAAAGCTGGAAATTATTTAAAATAAATTTTTAGACACTCTGTATGAGGTAGTATTATTTTTATTATTGCAACACAATAACTGATCAATAATTAAACTTCAGTAAATATCTAGTATTAAAAACTTTGATACCCTTGGAGAAATGAAGCCTTAAAATTTTTACCGCAATTTCACAAAATTGAAAATATTTAAAAAACGGTAAGGTTTAAGGGTAATAAACCTTAATCAAATTTACCTTTATTTTAATCATAGAAACTAAAAATGTAATAATATACAGGGTGTTCCATTTAAAAAAATACAACTTTGATATTTTTTATTTATTTGGGACACTCTGTATCATGTAAAAATATTTTTAAATTGTAGCTCTAATAGTCCTTCAACGAACCCAAAACTTACAATTTGTAAAAATCTATTCGTTTAGCTACAATACTCCGTGTCGTATGTGGTGAACAACCCTGTATACACAGAATAAATCCACTAAAACAAACAAAAAGAGAAATTCGTCTCTTTTAATAAAAAAAACCTACTGTGACAGTAATAATAAGTGAAACATAAGTATAACTAAAGTGAATAGACGTTTTATTTTAAGAGGGAATATGATAATACAGAAATCAAACAATGAATATAAAAATATACAGGGTGTCAAAAAAATAATGTATCTTACTTCGGTAGGTGATTCTACAGATAAAAATAAGACAAAAAGTTCCTATAAACAAATGCCCTAAAATGCTTCGCGAAGAAGTTACAGTCCTCGAAAGGGTAAATAAAGATATGATATTTTGTTTATTTTTAAAATCATTGGTAAACCGTTTTTCTTGAAACTTGGTACTCTTACACACATTTTGACGATTTTGAAATGACGATCGATGACATTTCCCATATATGTATGTAAATCTGCATATAAAATGATACCGTCATCACTGAGGCCATTTTTTATTATATTATATTTTATTGTTGTTTAAAAATTATTTGACGTTTCAAGGAACGCAATAACAAAAAAGTTTCAGAATAAAAATATTAATAACAGAAAAGTTAGTTTTTAGGTCGAGTTTACTACCATTGATGAAAATTTTGTTAACAATGATTACTTATTAATGATATCAGTCATTTATAATCATAAAGTAAATTACAGAGTGAATATTGTTCTTAATTTACTAATTATAAACATTTATTTTCCTTGTTTCATTTAAATTAGAAATAAGAAAACATCAAGAGATGACTGCGCAAATTCTTTGTTTGCAATTCTTCGTTTACAATAATTATTGTTAGATGAAATAACAACTGATATGAATTCCCATCTTAAACAGCAATCTATAATCTATACTAATATATAAAATCCTTAAGTGACTGACATTACTGATTAATCACGATCCTGCTCAAACCACTCAACGTAAGAAGCTCAATTTTGGCATACAGGTTGATTCTAGGGTGTAGAGGTTCGATAAGAAGGGATTTTTCGAAATTCCAGTTCCAAGAGGGTGAAACCACCCCTCAAATATTACAATATTTTTTATTTAAAAAACAATCAAGTTTCCGAAAAAACGCTTAAATACGTATATACTTTATTTTGTTTTTTACATATTTTAAGATTTTTTAAAAATGTATACAGGGTGTTTCGAAAAATCTGGTCATTGATTAAGCACGATCCTGCTTAAAGCGCTTGACGTAAAAAGCTGATTTTTGGAAAACAGATTGACTTTAAGGTGTAGAGGTTCGATAAGAACGACCCCACTTGTTATAGAGGCCTAAGCATTAACAGTTCGGTCAGCAGACTTTTTGGAAGGTGCTACAGGGTAGGCTCAGGGACAGTATTGGTGACAAAATCTCGGAAGACCAAAGCGGATTCACACCGGGAAAATCTTGCACAGATAACCTTTTTGTCCTGCAGCAGGTGATGGAGAAAAAGATAGCAGTAGATCAAGAAGTCCATCTAGCATTTATTGATTTGGAGAAAGCGTACGATTCTATTCCCCGCAGCAAGATATGGGAAGTATTGAATATCTTAGAAGTAGATAGACCTTTGCTTAAGATAATAAAATAGCTATATAAAGAAAATGAATCGTACGTTAAGATAGGACACAGGCTATCTAATCCAATTAACACCACAAAAGGGTTGCGACAAGGATGCAGCTTATCTCCTCTGATCTTCAACGCTTACGTCGAATTAGCCCTTAGGGAATGGAAGACGAAATATCAAGGTATGGGAATACCCATTGGGGACAACACACTATTTACCCTGAGCTTTGCAGACGATCAGGTCGTGATTGCGCAGGACTCATACGATCTAGAGTTCATGACTAAGAGGCTTTATCAAGAATACAACAAATGGGGACTTCAGGTTAGTCTAAAGAAGACCGAATACTTAGCTGTCAATTCCAACGCTTGTTTTGAAGTCTTCATTAATGAAAACGTCCAGATTCAACAAGTAGACAAATTTAAATACCTGGGTGCTACTATCAACAACGAGGGTTTGGGCAAAGAAGAAATACAAACCCGAATTCAGCAGAGCAAACAAGTTATTGGATGTCTTAACAGCCTCTGGTGGGACCGAAACTTATCTGCAACAACTAAAAAGAGACTTGGAAGAACATTGGTGGAGTCAGTTCTTTTGCTATGGTTCAGAGCTGTGGACTCTGAGTGCAGACGCGAAGCGCAAAAATCAAGTTGTTGAAATGGACTACCTTAGAAAGAAGTGCAGGTATATCTAGGATGGAAAAAAAAGACAAACATCGAGGTCAGGCGTATCATGAATGCATCGGAGGAGACAGTACTGGATCGAATCGAAAAAATCCAGCTTAAAATGGTTTGGACATGTTCTGCGTATGCCGGAGAACAGGTGGCCAAAAGAGTTTTTCAATGGGCTTCCCAGAGCAGAAGAAAGAGGTAGACCTAGAAAATCCTGGAACGGAACGGTTACGGAAGCAATGGAAGCTCGTAACCTAGAAGCTGATGACGCTCTAAATCGAGATGTGTGGCGTAGGGTAACGGGAAGGCAGCAATAGGCTGTAGTTGGAAATGAGTATTAAATACTTAAACCAAATCCCGTTTATATATAGGTTCGATAAGAAGGGATTTTTCGAAACTCGTATTCTAAGGGGGTGAAACTATCCCTCAAATATTAAAATATTTTTTATTTAAAAACCGGTGAATTTTTCGGAAAAACTTGTAAACACGTATATTTTATTTTGTTGTTTTACATGTTTTAAGATTTTTTATAAATTTATACAGGGTTTTTCATAAAATATAACCTGAATGGTCATATTAATAGGTTATATTAATCGCAATTCTGCTTAAACTGCTTGACGTTTAAAGCTGACTTTTGGCAAACGGATTGACTGTGGGGTGTGGAGGTTCGATAAGGAGGGGTTTCTCGAATGTCAAATTCCAAGAGGATGAAAACGCCCCTCAAATATTACAATATTTGTTATTTAAAAAACGGTTAGTCTTTCGGGAAAACGCTTGGACAAGCATAATTTATTTAGTTTTTTTATATATTTTGAAATATTTTAAAAAATCATACAGGGTGTTTCAAAAAGTTGGGTAATTTCTTAACCACGATTCTGCTTAAACTGCTTGACGTAAAAAGCTTATTTTTGACAAACGGATTTTTTGAAAGTCAAATTCCAACGAGATGAAACTACCCCTCAAATATTACCAAGTTATATAATAATATCGCCATATTGTTTTTTCTCATGCTGACATAAATGTGAGAAAATTTTATCCAGTTTGTGTGTTAATGGAAATTCTTGCTTTGCGTTATCATCACCATTACAAATGATTAATTCGACGCAAACGAAGTCGCTGGTACACGCTAGTTAAGTATAAAAATCCCACTTTAACAGTTTGATCACAGGAAAGACTATTTTGCGAAAAGTTTAGCAACAATTAATATAAAAAGATACAAACGCCTTTATGAACTGTTTCTATAGGGTAAACCAAAGAAAACCAAGGTTCCAGCCCCCAACTGTAACAGTTTCTCTTCAGAAATAGTAAAAGATATTATTTTATAAATCTTACAGGCTTCGGCAATAGTGCGTCGCGCATCTGTAGCTCCTAGAATAAAAAACTTGAAAATTTTGTTTAAGTGTAAACCTAAAGTATGAACGAAAATGTATTTCTGGAAAATATTTTAACTTCTATAGGGTGGCTAAAAAAGTGTGAGTGGATCGGGATGATTTTTTAAATGGAACACCCTGTATATTATTGCATTTTTGGTTTTGTTTCATATCACTTTACATAACCTTAAGGTATCAGTAAATAGATTTTGATAGTTTCAGATATATTAATAAATAAATAAAAAATATATATTTTTCAACCTTCCTTAAAGAAATGATTACAAATACAAGATCTGTGTTGAAATCAAAAAATTATTATATATTTTCTTTAGATGGTCTATACTTACTTTGCTATAAATATCACAATTTTAAATCATATAGAGTGTTCAAAATTCTACGCCAAGCTTTTTAAAATATGTAATAATTTTCCTTCGTTTTTTTTTAATGGAACAATCTGTATATTATTTTTTTATTAGATGGCGAGTTAAAAAATGAGCATTTTTTGTATTACAGTTTTTCAATTCTTAATGGTTTTGCAGATACACGCAGTATTATTTCATATGGCTCTTTGAACGGTAAAATACGTGCGAAAAATCTTTGGGTGGCTTTAATAAAAATTTACTGTGGAAAATGCCATGTGAAATATAAAACTGTGAATATCTGCGAAACAGTTAAACATTTTGAAATACTGTTAATACAAAAATTGTTCATTTTTAATTCTCCATCTATTGAAAAATTGATATACAGGTTTTTATTTAAAAAAACGAAGAAAAATTATTATATATTTTAGAAATTTTGGAGTAGAATTTTGAACATACTGTGTAGTTTACGATTACCATATTTATAGCAAAGTAAGTACAGACCACCAAAGAGATAGTTACAGAACAGTTTTTGTATTTTTAATATTTTTTTTAAGAATGGCTGCAAAATATGTATATATTTTTTATTTTTTTTTATTAATATCTCTGAAACTATTAAAATCTGTTTACTCATATCTTAGGGTTGTGTAAATTGATCTGACAGGAAGCCAGAAATACAATAAAATACAGGGTATTCCATTTAAAAAAATGATCCTGCTCCACTCACACTTTTTTGAGTCACTCTATAGAAGTTAAAATATATTTCTGAAGGACATACTTTCGGTTAGCACTTAAACAAAATTCTCAGATTTTTTATTCTAGGAGCTACCCCAAGTAACATTTTAAGTTCCTTTAGGTTATATATTCTCAAGGTTTAATAAATGTCTCATTGGTATCTTACAGTGTTTTGATTTATATAAGTGTAGCGGTTGGTTACTTATCACTAATAGTAACCTTGAAATGTTTATCACTTTCCTTATAAAACTAGAGGTTCTTGTTACTAAAGGTTTCATAATAAGGTTTTATAAAGGTGTTCACATCTATTTTATATAACTTTTGGTATTAGGTTTTATAAAAGTACGCAAAATATACACTATATAATTAAAGGTGTTATTAAGAACCATTATGTAACCAATAATACTACAAGTTATATAATTGTTCCCCCAAATCGTTTTTTTGCACCTTTCAAATGTTTGCATGCTTTATATAACCTGTAGTTACCGAATATCAAACCTAATGACATGACCTCAAATTTTTAATATAATCAAAACAAATAATATATTAGCAAGCAAAGCAATTCGATATTATAATGAATAATAAAAAAATAAACTGGGACAAAACACAAAAATACATCTACGTTCAAAAGAAAGGTTCTTCAGAATTTTTTAAAAAAATAGGAATAATCCAAACTTCATTCAAACTACATCTACCAATATTGAAAGCCAACATGTAAATTTACCATCCACAAGCAGAGATCAGGATCAACCTGAGATATTTCCAACAGAAAGTTGCCAAAACGATCAGGAACAGGAAGATGCCTGGTTAAGTCATTCTCTAACATAAGAGAATGAGCTTTGCGCTTTAACATTACACATTCTGCACTTAAAGAGCTTTTTTCTATAGTCAATTCATTCATAATTGTTCTACCAATGTGCCAAAGGACCCTAGGACTCTTTTGCAAACTCCTACCACTTTAAATATAGATCAAATTGAACCAAAACAGTATTATTTTAATGTTATGAGGTTTTCTGCACATTTTTTGTCAAATTGCTGTAATGTCAAAGTTCGTTCGCAGGGAGTCGCTACAGTCGACACCACGGGTTACATAAATGTTTTCTGGGTGACTAAAAGTAGCCATAAATACCCCGGCATTTATAATGGTGATTTGTATCACCTTTAGTTGTATAAAACACTAAAATTGGTGTTTGAAATAACCCAAACTCATTTACGCAGCCTTAAGTAACCAAATTTATATAATGGTTGATGAGTATGTTATAGACCCTAAAGTAATATATAGCACTTTAAATATAATGGACGCCATTATTATTAATGTCTTCATTTTTGGCTACAATGAGTATTTCTAAGATAACGTTGAAAATTGGTACAAAACTATATTTTGGCCAGTTGCCAGTTATTTCTATGTATTAAAAAAGTCGTTGTTCTATTATTTATATTAATAAATTTGACTTTCATTACAAAAAATTTACCATATTTTTTTTGTTTATAAAAAAATCTATTAAATGATTCTGCTTTTGGGGGCGCATGTGTTTTTTGGAGGTAAAATTGATTTTCACACAATAAATTTAATATCGCATATGAATTTAGTACTCTGGCTAGGCACAATAGATTTTATTAAGCCAGTAATTTCTATAAAGTCATTTGCATAACGAAAAAGCTTTTGTAGGGTATGACAGGGATGGCATCATTTTGTCTCTTGTGTCTGGTCTGGATTATCTGCGTAGGACAACTTGGAGCAATAAGATCATATCTGCTTTTTTATGTTAAAAAAAGAGGCAAATATTAAAGTAGTTAGTCCGACAGAAACAAGTTTATCTTCGAAAAACGCGCATGCGCGATATTTCTCTGGAGGTAATCTCGGGGAACCTTCTCAATACCGCTATATAACTATTATATACCCTTTTTCAGTTTTATAGCGGTAACTCGATAGGATATACAGGGTGTTTCAAAACAAATGCGAAAAACTTCAGGGGGAGATTCCTTGTTCAAAATAAAGGGTAGTTTGCTTCATAAACGTTGGGTCAAAAGTCAACCATTAGGGAGATATCGCGGTACAAAGATGGCGGAAAAATAATGTTTTTATTTTTTATCTTGAAAACGAAAGAGATAGTCTAATGAAATTTTATGGGAGCATTACTGTTACGAAAACACACTTTCTGGTAATTTTTTCACTTCTTTAAAGTGAGTGGAAGGGGTTGAAATAAACTACCCTTATCATTCTTGTTAACGAAATTTAAAGAAAAATCTTATCAAACACATGCAAAAAAAATGATTTGGATAGCTTGGTTTATTTAGAAACTTTTTTATCTCTTGTGTTTCTTTGATAAAACTAGCCGATTTGAAATTAAAAAATAACATGTAAAGCATTACATGTCAGGATCAAAAACATTTTTAGATAAAGAATCTAGTGATAATAACGATAATAATAAGAATCTAGATAATAACGTATTGCAGTAGAGTAATGTCAATAAAATAATATTAGAAACATCCTAAAAAGTGACAGCGGCCGACTAGATTTTTTCCTAAAAAAATTAGAGCAGCCCACTAGATTCTTTATCTAAAAATGTTTTTTGTCCTGACATGTAATGCTTTACATTTTATTTTTTAATTTCGAATCGATGAGTTTTATCAAAAAACCAGAGAGATAAAAAAGTTTCTAAACAAACTAAACTATCCAAATGCTTCCATAAAATTTCATCAGTCTATAGTTTTTCGTTTTCAAGATAAAAAATAAAAACATTATTTTTCCGCCATCTTTGTACCGCGATATCTCCCTAATGGTTGACTTTTGACCCAACGTTTATAAAGCAAACTACCCTTTATTATGAACAGGGAATCACCCCCTAAAGTTTTTCGCATTTGTTTTGGAACACCCTGTATAAAGGTGTTGACAAAGTTTTCAGGACTTTGGTTGCACACCTTGAGTGTTGAGGATTACCACAGGAACAGAGTTATAAAAGGCACCGTTAAGGCATATAAATGTTATATAATGGTTACCAATAAATCACGACAACCATTCTAGATGCGTTTAGGTTGTATAATATGGTGTTGGGAAGTTTCCTAACACACTTATAAAACAAATAATGTTTCTTGGGACAGATGCCCGACTCACTATTGCCGGACCCTGTATAATATGTCCTAAAATCTAGCTAATTTTTGCGTCCTCAAAAGTTATTTGAAAAAATTTAAATATTTATAAGAGCTTCGTGCGAACTATATTCTATGGTTATTTAAAATATGACAATGCTATTATAATGTAGGTATGTTATGCGCAGAATGTTTTACAGATGTTTAGATAATTTGATATATGACCCGACTATTTAACATTTCATTATTAATTGTGGATATCGTGAATCCCTTCGCTGATTAACTCATATAAACATAGAATTAATAAAAAAATATAGCTTATACTTATATAAAAGAACGTGATACCAACTGACAAGTGTGCAGTTAAACACAGTCTAAAGAAATTAATTTTCCATGATAAATAATGTTCTATCAACATGTAAAGGACAATGATTAAAAAAAATACTAATAATACATTTAATTTCCTTGTTTCTATATACTAGAAACAATAACAAAACATCAAAAAATTACCGCAAATTTTTCGGTTGCAATACTTCCGTTTATAATAATTCTTAAATGAAATAACAACTTTGATGTTAAACAGTAATTAGAATGTAGAATGTTTAGGAGGGGAGTTAATCACCGCGACCCTACAGATATATTGTGTGTTCCCCTTTCTTACAATATCAGGGCTTTAACAAAAGCCAGTATATCAGACGGCTCCACAGAGACCAGCTCTCCATCCTCGACATCAGCCATTCGAAAGTTCAGGGCACGAACAGTCGTCGTCTCGGCGCACTCAGTGATAAGGTGTTTTGGTGTTTCCCCATTTTCCCCACAAAATCTGCATTCGCTGTTGTTTCTCAGCTTCAGCCTACTGAGATGTTTGTTGAGAAGGAGACAGTGCCTGAGACAGTGTCCTGTTTGAAACCCCGTGACAATTTGACAATCCGAAGATTGTTTTTACTTTAATCAAGGAAAACCTTTGATTTTTCTCAGTCATAAGTTCTGAGCTGTCTGTTACTCGCTGACGAGTATTCGACACACATAAAAAAGATTGTAACGCAAGGCGTTTTCTTTCATGAGCTTTTCTGTTACTGAAAAGCCCGATACGTGATGTTATCTGCCTACCGCACTCCGGACATTCAAAAATCTCATTGCTTTGTTGCCTCTTTACTTTTTGGTTGTCGCTGTTAACTAAGTTTACAACTCTTCTCCATTGAGTTCTATTGTGCCTTCTGTCCCTTGATGAGCAGACACCCAGTGTAGGAAGACTTTATTTTCTTTGCCTAAAACAGTAATTATTAACAATAACAACTCCATTTTGAACAGTTTCAGAGCAGAAAATAAATGGCTCTTTTGCAAAAACTTAATAACAACAATACAACAATAAAGATTTTATGAACTATATCTGATTGTAAATAGTTAAGCTAATAAATAGTACTGAAGAAAGAAATGTTATACAAAATAAAGGGATGACCCGGTATTTTAGAAAACGCTATATCTGGTATACTGGGGGAAATGCCAGCGCACATTTTAATTTTTTTTAATAGTTATACAGGAAGATGTCAACATATTTTTGTACTAAATTTGAAGTTTTTTAAATAAAATGCTATATATTTTTTTCTCGTTAAATGAATCTGTCATAATATTTCCATTTAAATCTGCTTCGACTTATTTTATAAAACACATAGTTATTGTATTTGAAATAACGAAGTTTTTATGTAAAATAAATATTTAAAATAGGCCAGCAATTTTTGATACTCCTGTATACATTTAAGGAAGCAATAACATTTTTAGTAAAGTTTTATTCTCTGGTTTCAAAGTCAGTACAATAATTAACTCTGAAAAGTAATGTACAGGGTCTTGACAAACTTTTTTTTTATAGCATGCATATTTAAATACCTTTAAATATCTCAAAAACCAAAGGTTTTAAACATATTAAACCCTTATAATAAATGCCTTATTTTATGCCCAAGAATCGAAAAATGAAATAAAATACCGGGTGTTCCATAAGAAAATATATAACTTTGGTATGGATCTTAGTTCTGACACACCCTGTACATTTGCAAATAATTTTAAATGATTTACATTGCCTCCCTACATATACCCATAAAAAATTTTGTTTCTACATTTTTTCCTTTTTATATAATCAACCGAGGCAAATGAGATGCGCCACCCTGTATATTTATAATTAAATCTAATAATCTAAAATATCTAACAGGAAACCAATATAAAGCATTCTAGAAACACGGGTCTACATTGTGTATTAACAATAAGAGTTACAATTACAACGATTCTGATAGTTTTATCACTTTTAAAGGCAAAATAATGATAAGTCTAGAATATTTCTTGGAAGATGATACGAAAGCGATTAACAAATACCACGAAAGCATACCACAACTGTTTGTTGATAAAATTTAAAGGACTATGACTTTATCTAATGAAACAAGTGACAATTTTGACAGATGATATATCTAAAAATTGATAGGAATTTTTTTTCCAGAAAGTCAGTCAATATTATTACAGAATTGGTAATGTGTAGATCCGACTAAAAAATGTTTTGATCTAAAAATGTGATAGATTTGTATAATTTTTTAATGTGCTATTAATGTTCCCGAATAAATGTATATTTAGCAAAAAAAAATGTGTGGCGAGAGAAAAGCATAATGTTATCAAAAATCTCCTTTATAAATTCAGTTAATATTATAAAAAAAAACGATATTTCAAAATTATTTTTTATGACATAAAATACTTAACCCATATCTTGGTCTTATCCTGATCTGTAACTTAAAGTATCACGTATTATTTACTTTACTTGTTTTTATCTATAAAAAATAAATTGTATATTTTTAATATAATTAATCCTTTATATCTTTATTACATCGAATGCCGCCATTTTTTTAATATGGTTACGTTTTGCTGGGATAATAAAAGTCTACCTAATTCAACTAACAAAGTTTATTAACACTGTGGAACAACACTAAAAACGATTTAATACTATTTACACTTTAAAAACTACTAATATAATAACTATTTATATGACGAATTTATGTCTAATTTATTTGACTATCTTCGTTCGAAAACTCTCACGTAAAGTCAAAAGTTCCATACCATGATCTGCAAGTGCACGGATTACATGTGCACACGAACTAGCTTAATACAATGTATACCACTTGAATAAAAAAGAATATAAATGAAGTATTTTTAAATATTTTTTGCACTTTGTGTTTTTCTTTGTATGAATAACCTTGAATAATGGCACGGGCCTGTTAATAAAAATTCAGTTCTATTTTTGAGATAAGTACTTTAAAATACTGATAAAGTTTATTAACTTACGTTATAGATAAGTTTAAGATGCTGTTAATTATATTATTCATCTTTCTACCTCCTGTAAAATTATCCTTTAATTGATTTTTGTTTTTATTTCCGATCTGTAAATATAATATTTAATCTTTTATAGGAATGATATTTTGTTCCCAATCTGTTATTTTAATCTGCTTGTTTTCTGATGATAGAGTTAATAGCCACTATATTGTATCACAGCCTATTTAATTAGACTGTAATATTACTTTTAGGAAAGTTTTAATTGTATTAAACTACGCCACTGTAAAAAAATGTACTGCATCTAAATATGTAGCTCTTTACTTTTCGACACACTCAACAATAAGAAAAAGCTTGGATTCTACAAGTATTGGAGACAAACGTTCCCTAAAATCAAAGTAGCAACTTTGAGTCCTCAATATTGGTGGCAGCGGTGGGATAATGATGAGGGAATTAATATCTGACAAACGAATCTAAAACAACGGAAGGAATTCGGGCAAAAAAAGTCGATGTTGTCACGTTTAATTATAGAAAAGCAAAGTTGCTCGATATTACCTATAAATTGAATATATTTTAGTTCATTTCAGCATACATAATTATATATATGCTAATATGTTGACGTAGTTCTTATTGTAATAATGTATATTTATCTAATTAACTGATTTCGTTCATTCTGCCTATTATAAAAGGTAAAGTATTTCCTTAAGGTAACGTCCGCTTAGGGTAAGCTGGCAACGCTGACAAAATTCATCATGGCATCCCGGATTCAACAAGTCTGATTGGTGGAGTTTCTCGCACGTCTTGTCGCCATTACCCACACCTTTATGCCCCTCTCTAGGAATAGTAGAAACAGTCACTACTATTCAAAAATCCAGTGGCGATGTTATTGTATTGTGTTTTATATGTTTAACTTGATTTGTGTTTATTGTAATTAGTACACGCGTTTTAACAAATATTACTATATTTGGCAAATGACTAAACAAAATGTAGGTACATTTAAAGTAAAATAATATTATAAACTTTACTGGAAAATATTATAAAAATTCCTGATATATTTTTATGAAACCCCGCACGCTCGTGGATATTTTATGAATGAAATCGGTCATGATTTTAGAAAATTGCGATCCCCTTGCCGTTGCCCCGTTGTTTCAGATCCGTTTGTCAGACTGTAAAGAGAGAATTGGAATTAAAGAGTGTGTCTTAAAGTGTTAAGAGTGTCGAATTAAAGAGTTAGTTACATCTTGGAGCTTAAGAAATTAAAGAGGACAAGAACTATTTTTCAGTTTCTTAGTTCAGACTACCCAATAGCCAGAGGCGTACAATACAATTTTAATATTCTTCAAAGTAACGAATGTAAGTACAAAGGTTATAAAATTTTACAATAGAAACTTAAATAATGTTTCTTTTCGGTTTATTGTTTTTAAGGATAAAATGTTTTTAAAAGATCTTTTTAGTGGGAAAGACTGGTTTCAGATCTTTTTTAAATGCAGTTCAAAAATTTTTACAGTGGCATAACTTAATACAGTTAAAACTTTCCTAAAACTAGTATTACAATCTAATTAAATCTAATAAATATTTCAAAATTGTATTTTAAGACAAATAGACTTAAGAGTCTTATCCTCAGCCAACATTGGAACAGATCACAAACTTGTGCTAGGAAAGATACGAATAGGTGCGCCGCTATCCAAAAAAAGACCATCGATAAAAACTGAAAAACACAATATAGAATCCCTCAACCACGAAAGCACTAAACAACTTTATTCAAACAGATGCCAAACACATGTCACTCTTAACCCCATAGTACAGTTTGATACTCCTAACACAGCTTGGAACAAACTGAAAGAAAACATCTGCAAAGATGCTAAAGAAGCTTTAGGAACACGTACTGTATCACACAATAGAAGACCGAACATTAAACCTTGGTTTACATTAGAAGTCAAGAACATTACAAGGGAACAGAAGAAAATACTTACAATACAAGAAATCTCCAACACCGGGAGAACTGAAATATCTATACCAAAATAAGGAACAGGACTAATAATAGAGTACGAGAAATTAAAGAAGAATATTGGCAGCGATTTAGTAGCGAAATGGAGGCGGATATGTACGGAGCACAAAAACGTATTTGGAAGATGTTGAGGGGTTTGAAACGAGAAACAAATGAAACAATACAACTAAGAACAATTGCAGAAGATACGTGGGAAAAATATTTCAGAGACTTATACGCAGAAACAGATGAACCAATGGAAGCACAAGAGACAAGCCAAAGAGATAATACAGAAGATCATGCGCAAATCACTTACAAGCAAGTAGAAGAGACAATAAGGAAACTTAAAAATATAAGATCTCCTAATCAAGATAAAATACCAAACGAGCTAATAAAAAACGCAGGCACGGCTATCATAGAGGAATACACAAAACTGTTTAACATTATATTACAACATAAGAAAATACCAGAAGAATGGAAACAAAGTATAACAATACCCATTTTAAAAAGGGAGATAAAACAGACCCAGCAAACTATAGAGGAATAACATTACTGAGCACCTCGCTAAAACTTCTGACTAAGATCATTGCGGACAAAATCTCCTCAATAGTGCCAATAAGCGAGGAACAACAAGGATTCCGAAGAAATCGATCAACTACCGATGCACTATTCATACTCAGGCAACTAGTTGAAAAACTTAGAATATAACTCTCCAGCCTATCTATGTTTTATAGATTTAACAAAGGCCTTTGATAGAGTCCAACTAAAAGACATCATCACCATCTTGGAAAGCAGTAATGTCTCAAAAGAACTCACAGAACTTATCAAGGACTTAAACACAAACACAACAACCCAAATAAGAACAAACTTTACCTTAACGCAGCATCTTCGAACTACAACTGGTATTCGCCAAGGCGACAGCCTCAGCCCTCTGTTATTCAACACTATCATGGATCAAGTAATAACAACCGTCAAGAATACTGGATTAGGATATCAAATGGGAATGCATAAAGTAAACATATTATGCTATGCCGATGCCGCAGTACTTATTGCAGAGTCAGAGGACGACCTCCAAAGAATGCTACAAGCTTTTAACAGACAGGCAGAAAAACTTAACATGCAAATTTCCACAAATAAGACCAAATACATGACCATTACAAAGGAGCCTCTACGGTGCAAATTGGTAATAAAAAACAAAACTATTGATCAGATAATGTCATTCGAATACCTCGGATGCAAAATTACAAGCTCAGGATTCTTGGAAGAAGAAGTAAGAAAACAAGCCAATAAAGCTGCCGCAATATCAGGACATCTTAAATATCCCATATGGAAAAACAAACATTTGAGTACAGACTGTAAGTCAAGAATATACAAAACCTGCATACGACCAGTGATGACATATGGTGCGGAAACCAGAGCTGAAACATCAGTAACAAAGATAATCCTACGAACTACTGAAATGAAGACCTTAAGAATGATAACTGGATACACATTGAGGGACAGACAGAGAAATGTAGACATAAGAGAAAAGTGCCAAACAAACGACGTTGTCAGATGGATAAGGCAGAGAAGAAGTAAATGGAACCAGCATGTCAATAGAATGGGCCCCGACAGAATGGCCATAATAATTCGCAACAACGTACCCCATGGCAGAAGACCTACTGGACGACCACCTAAACGTTGGCAAGACAGTTGGCAGTCAACCTCGCAAGAGTTGCTTAGACGAGGAGGAAACCGGAACTAAACAGGCGATACGCCTTCTAAAAGAAGAAGAAGAAGAAGAAAATTGTATTTTAAATATAGCAAAACCAATGCGATTGTTAATATTAGCTTGTCTTACTAACAGTATTAGTCAGTATTTATTATAATATTTACGTGACTAATTTAACACAGTTGATTATTTATTTTGTTTATAGTGAATCACTGCTGATAACTCATATAAATATTTGATTAATCAAAAATGTGTCTGATCCCCCTTATTATACAGGGTGGTCCGAACTGTATTCCGGAAACTACGGCAGCATATTCTGCAGATAAAAATATGTAAAAAAGTTCGTATAAATGTATGTCCGAAAATGCTTACTTTCGGAGATACAGGGTGTAGAAGTTTCATTTTTATTTCGATTTTATCCAAATAATTTCTGAAGTAACGTCAATATTTGGATAAAAATTGGTGTCTGGAAGTTTTTTGACATGAGAAATTTGATTTTGATGTCAATATGACTCCTTTTTATAGGGAGCGTCACCTACATGTATTTTAACTGTTTTGAAGAGTAATAACTTTTCGTCCGTACCTGTATAAAATTACTGATTGAAAAAATATACATTACCGTGACTTTTTACATAAAAAATTTCTCTTGGTAAAAATCGATACGAGCAACCGTTCTCAAGATATTTAGAATGGGAACAGTCAATACATGTCATTATTGGCAAAAATAGCATGTCGAGTAGATAGTTATTTCACTAAATTGATAAATTTGGGAAATTTTTATTTTTTTTAAATTAATCATAAATTTTTCTTCGAAAAAATGGCACTAATTTTAATTTAATAATTTTAATTTAAAAATAATATTTCCGCCAAACCACAACACAACCCATCGCATCGACGCACTGGCGCATCAAATCGACGCATAGACTAACCGCATCGGCGTATAGTGTATGGGGCTTGAGACTATGAAAAAAAAACAGAATTTAATAAAAAGTATAAATATTTATGCTTACGTTAATTATTTCAGATTTCTCCGAATAACAACTGCGTCAAATATCTCAGTAACACTAACAAAAACCCAGACATAGTTAAACAATCAGTCTTATCATTCTTACTCGTAAAATGCTTTAAATGTATACGAAAGTTTTCTTGTTAAATGAAATGTTGCTAAATTTAATTTTTTAAAAGTTTGGCAACCATAAACATAATAAATCTAGAAGCAGGAAAATATTACTTTATGATTTTAACAACAAACAACAGTGACATGACGGCGCGTGGTTCATTACTTTGGGAATACAGAAACCATAAAATTGTCACGCGATCACGCTCAATAAAACTTATTTTGGGCTATCAAATAATTAATTTAAAAATGCAAATTACAGAATCTTATTTTAATAAAAAAAAACTAGAAACCCTGTTTACTAATTTTTTATGTAGATTGTTAATGGTCACCACGACCTTATAGATCTATTGTTTCCCCCTTTCTTGAGTTATAACTCACCATACAGTCTCAAGGCTTTGACAAAAGCCACTATCTAAGACGGTTTTACAGCGGTTAGTTCTCTATCTCTAATATCAGTCGTACCAAAGATTATGGCATGAATGGTTGTTCTCTCGGCGCACTCAGTGACGAGGTGTTCTAATATTTCCCCATTTTCCGCTTAGAATCTGCATTCGCCGTTGTTTCTTAGCTTTAATCTACTGAAGTGTTCATTGAGGAGACAGTGTCCTGTTGTTGTATCCCTGCCTAGATTAATTAGATTATAATATTAGTTTAAGGAAAGTTTTTATCTGTATTAAGTTACGCCACTGTTCAAAATACCACTGTTAAAATTTCAACATTTCAAACTACACTTTTCCAAAGAGGTCCTTCAAATCCTTCAATCGAGCCTTCAATTTAATAGCTGTTCAAAAAAAATCACTTCAAATATGCGCACATAATTTTTTGCACATACATTTTTTTATAAATGCTACTGTATTATGATGTAAACAAAGGTCAACTCTCAGTGCCTTTCTACCTATAAGCAAATTTGACTACCATAAAAGACTATTAGTTTTTAACTTATTATTAATTAAACCAAAATATAATTTTCAGGATGCAATGATTTAAATCAACGGATTTTTTTTTATTTTAATCATGGATTTAATCAAAAAAATCAACTTGTTTTTATTATCACTTAATAATAATCAATTTTAAATATCAAAACTTAATAACTATATAACTAATAATAAATCGAAAGATAACTGTAAAAATTATAAAAACTTTTCCTATAAAGCTATAAAAAAGTATTCCTATAACATCTATTCATCAAATACAGTTACGCTTGTTGTTGTAACGTTTAATACTTTAATAGAACGGAAAATAATTGTAAAAGATTATAACATCTAACACATATCCCTAATATCTATTTTTCTATTAAAATGTTGGACCGATTTTTACCCGTGAATCCATTACACTCTGCTAAATGGCAGAGATTATTTTGAAATTGTGAAGTGCTAGAAATCCGGTATTTGAATACATTTCATTGGCATAGAGTTTGCCAATGAAATGCAGAACTAGTTTCTTCTGATGGCAGGTTAAATTTTTATTCCCGAGGACTAATCAGTGTCAAAAGATAAGCTGGAATCGAGGCTGTTTTATAATTTTTTTGAAACAGCTGAATCTTGATCAAGCTAACTTCTTCCTGCCCTAATTTATCTTCTAGTTCATTTCAAATCTGTACCGACATTGCGCTTTGCAATAAGTACTTTGCACTTTGAACATTAGATGGTACTAATTTTATTCTCGACTTAAGACAGTTATGACTATTTCCAAAAAAAATCCCTGTGATGTAAGCAGCCGATTTTTTGCAATAATAAGGGCATCGGCAAGAGTTACAGAATAAAATATATCGGTGACCGATGAGGAAAAATAACACGCGCCGTAAAAATGATAATATTGCCAATATCGGGCAGAGTTACAAAGATTTAGCCATTTAATATAGGACTTTAAATAGAAAATTGATTAAAATTAAAAAAAAAGTCCGATTGAATTAAAAAAAATCTAATTAAAATAAAAAATCATCATATTTTGCACCCTGATAGTAACGATTTACAAAATGTAACTTTTTTGGATTTAAGAGCTAAGTTTCAAAACTCAGCCTTCTTTCTGAAATAAACCCACCACAAAACTATATTATATATGTATGTATATTTTTTTTTGTTAATAGGTATAACAGAGAAACAACAATCAGAAGAGAACAATAAAAGTATGATAATACGATTATACCGACTAAGGCTATGACCTTAATAGCATCACCACCCAACATTCAACACAATTTCGATCCAAAATCAGCCTTAGACTACATATCAGAAGAAGACAACCGAGTGTTCCGCCACGATGAACCTAACCAGATCAAGAAGTACAATCCCACGGGAGAGCTCGTACAAAATCTGGGATATATGGGACCAGTGAGCCAACCCATAGCGCCATATATTGAGAACGTGTCCATCGAGAACTCTACTGACGTCCATATAGGTGATAAGAACATTTACAAAGGTCCGGTAACCATAAAGCAGGTCGTGTACGCGAATAATGTGCCGGGTTTGTTGGACGTGGACAGCCCAACAGTGTCGGACGCTGGATCGTACGAAAATGAAGTGGACAGTGGGTATAGAACAGACGGTGGTCATTTAGGTGAGAAGTATATTGGCGGTGATAGGAAAGTTTCTTTCGGTAAAAGCGATCCTGAGAATGGTGATGTTTCTGGGAAAGGTTGGTATAATTTTTATATTATTTGTCAAAATTGTAAACTGTTACTTTTATTTATATATCATCATCATTTTCACCTCATTCAAACATTTCCAATTATGGTGTAGCCTTCCTCACATATTTAGATACTCTCTTTGTAGTTGGGCCCATTGTTGTGTTTTTTTGTAGATGAAGAGGGAAAAAATCTTGCATAAGATACTCACAGTTGGGTAGTGCCGGATTCCTACCGACTAAAAAGCCCTCCTCCAACTACCACTTTACACTGGAATCCGTTCCCGCATTGCTGCAGTGCAAAGGGTGTCGTGATTTACTTCACATGATGCTCATTGTCTCTCTTCCCTCTCTTTACAGCTTATTATATTTCGGACTATCCGATATATTAGCTTTCATTGTTCTTCCCTTTTAACTAAGTACATCAATAATGCGGGTAAGTCAAAGTCTCAGTTGCTTTCTATACAGAATTGTTGCCTAAAAACCTGCCATCGTTCACACGCAAACAGTGTATGTTCAACATCATCACAGTAGACATATGATGTCAACCCTACGACGATCGTATAAATATTTTCAAAAACACCCATGGCCAGACAATGCTTGACTCATAAAGTAATCGACTTTTCCATATTGTCTGTTTAACCATAGTTGTATGTCGGGTATTAACCTGTATGTCCATCTGCCATATATTCCGTTATTCCATTTCTCTTGCCACTGTTGGAGAAGTTTTGTCCTTGCTAGATGTTTATCCATTGCATGGTATCTTTCATATCGTTCCTGTATGAGCAGATCAAAAACTGCACCGGGGATATTTATCTTTTTCTGGTCAGTAATACTGTTTCCATTTAATGTGAAGCTACGGTTAACAGATTGTTCTCCATTCAAGAATACCTTTGTTTTCTATTGTTGACTATGCGGGCCCAAGTTATCCCTGCTAATTTCCTAATATCATGGTCCCATCTCAGGTTTGGTCTTCTTCTAGGTCTCTTAATTCCTCGTGTGTTCCATGCTGTAATTATTGTTCTGGTTCATCTGTTGGTCGTCCTTCTTGATAGATGTCCTGCCCATTGCACACTTGAGGGATTTGATTCTGTGAATGACATCAATTACCTGGGTGTTTTGTTGTATCCACCCTATTCTTTTACGATCTCTCTGGGTTATTCCCAGCATATTTCGTTCCATTGAGCGTTGTGCGACCTTCAATTTCCTTATGATGGCCGTTTTAAAGTGTCCAGGTTTCGCATGCATAGGTCATGACTGGTAGTACACATTGGTAGAATGTTTTCTTCTTTAGATAGAGTGGCATTCCAGATTTGAAGATGATTGAGTTTCTCCCATAAGTAATCCATGCTAACTTAATTCTTCTGTTAATTTCTGGTAGTAAAGATCCCGAACTGTGTATTAGTTGTCCCAAATATATGTATTCTTCTACTATTTCCAGCGTTGTGTTTTTTATTAGAACGTCTTTTCTTTCCACTAGTTCGTTGTGCATTACTGTAGTTTTTGCTAAATTCATTTTGGGACCCACTTTATTGCTGGCTGTATTTAGTTCGTTAATTTGTGCTTGTAGTTCTTCGGCACTATTGGCAATTAGGACTACGTCATCAGCGAATCTTAGTTGGTTAAGATAATCTCCATCTATTTTTAATTCTTTGTTGGTCCAGGCCAGTTGACGGAAGATTACTTCTAATGTTATTGGGGATATCGCGTCTCCCTGTCATACTACTTTGACAGTTGGGAACTCCGAGGTTGTTTTATATATCATTACTCTTGCTTTGGCTTCTTTTATTGCTTATATATTGGCGAGAGTTTCTATACATGGCCTGTCAATACCTTGTTTCGCTAGGGCTTCTATTATTGCCTTAGAATATGGAGTCGAAAGCCTTCTCAAAGTCTATATATGTATATGTAACAGTATTTATATATAACAGCTTAATTTAAAAAGTTTCTGTTATTTTTTTATTTCATTTTTAAACATCTAAAAGAACATAGTCCAAAATGTCGTAAAATCTAAAAATTTTCATATTTTTTCATGATAATAAAGAATAACGTAAAATCTAAAATTAATAAACAAACCTAGGTCAGTTATAATTTTTTGAGCATGTTTATTATTATTAATAATAAATAAGTGTTACAATAATACAAATTACAAAATTACAAATAATAGTGTTTTAAACACTTATAATAAGTATTACTGCAAAACAAAAAAATTAAAATCTAAATAAATAGATATCGAGATAGATATACAGTATATACAGGGATGTTCACCACATACGACACGGAGTATTGTAGCTAAACGATTAGATTTTTACAAATTGTAAGTTTTGGGTTCGTTGAAGGATTATTAGAGCTATAATTTAAAAATATTTTTACAAGATACAGAGTGTCCCAAATAAATAAAAAAGATCAAAGTTGTATTTTTTTAAATGGAACATGCCGTATATTATTGCATTTTTAGTTTCTACGATTAAAATAAAGGTAAATTTGATTAAGGTTTATTACACTTAAACCTTACCGTTTTCGACATATTTTCAATTTTGCGAAATTGCAGTATAAATTTTAAGGCTTCATTTCTCCGAGGATATCAAAGTTTTTAATACTAAATATTTACTGAAGTTTATTTATTGATCAGTTATTGTGTTGCAATAATAAAATTATATACTACCTTTATACAGAGTGTCTAAAATTTATTTTAAATTATTACTAGCTCTAAACGGCAATAACTTATTTACTTTAAATAGAACACCCTGTATATTTTATGAGAATCGGATGCACAATTTAATTGTCTCTCAAATTGTATTATACCTATTCTTTCAAGTTTTCGTAGAAAATGCATTTTCTTATAATTTAGACCTCATTTATCAATATACCCATGGAATATTGACATTTTAGATTGTTTTTAAAACAACAAATGTACAAAATGTATACTCTGTTTTTTTTCTCAGGTAAGATTTCGACAGACGATGACAGAAGAAAAGCAGATGACGTCCCATACCAATCTATTTATTTTACTAAAAAAGTTTCTAATAATTTTTAAGTTATCTATGGATGGGTTTAAATATAAATCCGTCATGCGTCGTGTCTAGTTGTTTTTAACCAGTTTTATTGGTTTATTTAAAAAATGACAGATCGTATTTCAATTTTATTGGTTTGACGGAACGATGAACGACAAACGGACGCCGATGCGTATGAACTCGCCTTTAGATTTTTGTCATTTTTGACGCTTGTCAAAGTCTTGCCAAATTATTGGTTATAATTTTGTGTCAACTTTTGTTAAATACCCTGCATTTTGAAAGATGATGCATTTTGATTCGTATTATTACGTGTGTTTTGTGTCTTTTGAAGTCAAGTGGAGGAAAAATCGAGTGAAAATTAACTGTAGGCCCAGAGCACAGTTTATGGTTAATACACGCTGCCCAGGCAGAAAGTCTTATACACCAATGAAGTTGCCATCGATAAAGTTTGTATACCATTTCGTCGTAGATAAGTGCATTTCGTATATAAGGATCAAACTAAACACATACTAAAAACTGGAGTAGCTGTAAAATATCGACATCACACGATAGGTAAATAATGGATTTTAGTACTGGTGCAGAAAAATAATGTCAAAAGGTACTGGTTTAAAAAAATTAAGATTAAAGGTAATTAATCCACCTTTAAGGTATAAAATTTGGTAGGTGTTATTATTAATAAAATAGTTGTTGTATTTACCTATGTTGTTTTATTTATACCTGTGGAATATTACAAATTTGTATTTGTACATAAGTTATATTGATAAATATAATCATAAATGCGGGTAGTTTCATAAAGCTTGAAAGTAAATAATAGTTATTTTTTATATTTTTTTGGTATGTAGTGCCTTGTTCTTGTTTGTTTTGTATTAACACATACCGTTTTTATTAAATAAAATAACTCGATTACATTTTTTCAGTTTTATACAATTTTGAAGTAATCACTTGTCATCTTGTCAATCAAATTTTAAATATATCGCCACAGATATCGCTATGCGTTCCAGTTGTACCAACTTATTTCTTTGTAAAATAAAATAAACTAGTTTGAAATTAAAATGACAGACACATCTATCACTTGTCAAGGATCTTCAAGCAATTATAGGTTAGTAATATTATCGTTTTAGTAAACAGATAATATTATTTTGCCCAGGCAAAAAGAAAACCATTTAAATCTTTACAAAACAGTATACGATTACTCAAATATACCACCAGTATTTCCGCCCAAATACTAATGAATTCAATCAAATTTTAAATATCCTGTTATGCGTGTCCAGTTGTACTCAACTTATTTCTCTTTGTAAAATAAAATAAACTACTTTTGAAATTAAAATGACAGACACATCTATCAATGTCAAGTGATCTTCTGCGACAGAATATATAGGTTAGGTAATATTATCGTTTTTAGTAAAACGATAATATTATTTGCCCATTTGTATGCAAAAGAAAACTATTTTAACTTCCTACAAAACAGTATACGATTAATTAATATACCACCAGTATTTCCGCCCAAATACTAATTAACTACATACTTAATTGTGTTCGTTAATAAATTATTCTAAATAAATGTGGATTTGAATCAGAAATCAATATAATAATAAGTTATGAAAATGAACGTCTCTGTTGTTATAAATAAGCCTTTGTCAAAAAATTAAATATTATTTTTAAGGTGTTACTTTTTACCACACTGTCTAATACACATACATAATTCAGTTTTTTAGTATTTGGAGCAATTATTATTAATCAACGCAAACAGTCAATTAATGTCGTTTGAATACTGGAATCATATTAATTGGTCCTTTAACAAATATTTAAACAGTTTTTTCTTTATTTTTTTATGAAATGAACGAACTATATCGACGATATTAGTATCTGTACTCTTTAAAAATTTGGTACATCTTTAAAAATAATCTAACATGTCAGTATTCCATGGGTATATTGATAAATGAGTTCTAAATTACAAGAAAATGAATTTTCTACGGAAACTTGAAGAGATAGGTAAAAAATGGTATATTACAATTTGATAGACAATTTAATTGTGCATCTGATTCTCCTAAAATATACATGGCATTCCATTTAAATTAAAGAAGTTATTGCCGTTTGAAGCTAATAATTATTTAAAATAAATTTTTAGACACTCTGTATAAGGTAGTAAAGTTTTTATTATTGCAACACAATAACTGATCAATAAATAAACTTCAGTAAATATTTAGTATTAAAAACTTTGATACCCTTGGAGAAATGAAGCCTTAAAATTTTTACTGCAATTTCACAAAATTGAAAATATTTTCAAAAACGGTAAGGTTTAAGTGTAATAAAACCTTAATCAAATTTACCTTTATTTTAATCGGTAGAAACTAAAAATGTAATAATATATAGGGTATTCCATTTAAAAAAATACAACTTTGATATTTTTTATTTATTTGGGACACTCTGTATCTTGTAAAAATATTTTTAAATTGTAGCTCTAATAGTCCTTCAACGAACCCAAAACTTACAATTTGTAAAAATCTTGTCGTTTAGCTACAATACTCCGTGTCGTATGTGGTGAACAACCCTGTATATAGGTTGCAGATTTATGTTGCAGATACATATTATAGTTTGCAGAAAGCAAATGGTAACAATAAACCTTCTCAAAACAATTCTTTTAACAGTAGCTTGATCATGCCAATTCTCTATAATTCAGTTGTTAATAATTATTATTTCATTCATATTTATATATTCCATGTTTTTGGTATTTTATTAAAAATTTGTCTACATTTTTCAGCTGATCGAAAAATGGCTCATAAGTATAAAAAATATAAAAACATATCTTAATCAGTATTCTTTAGACTTCCATCGACCAAATCTGCTTTTCCTTAAACCATTTTCTTGGTATTAGCTATTTGAATCAGCCTGTGCTTGATTATCGATTGAATGTTTTTGCAATTATCTTTGTAGTAAAATTTATAAGCTTTTATTATTTTTTCTAGAATTCTTATTCACATTTAATGTGAAAAATTTACCACATTTTATATAAATTTGCAAATATATACCTATAAATGATAAATATAAATATACTGAATATTGAGAAATTCAGTATTTCTAGATGATTAGAAATAACGACGGGTGTACGAGTATAAATCATCAGAGGTAACAAAAAGTAAAGATTACATCTAATTTATTATTTATGTTACATATTGCTTTCCTATTTTATTATAAATGGTATATGAGAATATAATTAACATACATTTTTTTGTTGAAACGATATTTTATATAAAATATATAACAATTATAAAAAGGTAAATTAACAATTAAAACTAAAAATAATCTACATATTTCACTTGATACGACTAACGTTTTCGAACTATTCATCTTAAAATGTTTAGCACGTATTCGGTAGTTTTTTATTTATCCAGTAAATATTTAAACTCGTGTGGTTTTAACTATACAATTTGCCATTGATAATAAAATTAATTAAATTAATTAAAGAATATTGAATCATTTACCTGTCGGGACTCCAGCTAGGATTGTTAACAAAGTATGCGAATTTCCTGTATAGATCGTGATCAGTATCTCGGATAAATGCAAGAAAACCCACCAACTGAGATTTTTCCTTTATGTAATGCTAAATTAATATAATAGATCAGTAATATACAAAATGACTACATCAAACAAAATATGTATACATAAAATTGAATAATTTATATACAATACAATCAGAATAGTTTTTTAAATAATATTAAATGTAAACTGGTATACAGGGTGCTACAAATTAGGGTTCGCCATCATGCTATTAAAAAACTTTAAAAATTTTCTAGGATTGCTGTGTTTTTGAAAATAATTGATTTTTTGTAAAATTAATGTTATTTTTTCCTATCGTTACTTTTGAGAAAATCGAAAAAGGAATTGCCTTCTCATAAATCCACTTTATCAGGGTTATCTAATCGTATTTTTAAATTTTTAAATTAGCTTAATTCCACTTAATTCCATCTTCTTCTTCCTACTCTATATTAGGCAGATTGCCTGTTCATTCTTGACATCATGCCTACAGTTTTTCAATCGATAGTAAGGTTATCACACCATCTTTTTCTTGGCCTTCCCGTACTTCTTCTTCCCAATGGTGATTTGTCTCGAGCTGACCTTACTATTCCTCCCTCGTCCATTCGGCTTATATGTTCATTCCATTCGCGTCTTCTGCTCAATACCCATTCATTAATGCTATCCACCTTGCATGTTTGCCTTATATTTTCGCTTCGTTCTCTATCTAACAGCGTTTTACCTGTGATTTTGCGGAGGATTTTCATCTCGCCTATTTCCAAGAATCTTTTTGTTTTTGCTGTATCCGGTCTGGTTTCTGCCGTGTAGGTCATTAAGGGTCTGACGACAGCCTTGTATATTCTTGACTTAACCTCGACACCTATGCATTTATTTTTCCATATGGTGTCGTTCAGACATCAAGCTACTCTCATTGCTTTTGTTGTTTGTTGTCTTACCCCTGTTTCGATATCGCCATAACCGGATAACTCTATACCGAGATATTTCTTGCTGTATTATCATGTTATAAGATTTTGCCACTAGATTGAAGCGATATACTAGTCTTTGTAGGTCGTCCTCATTTTCAGCGAATAGCACAGCGTCGTCGGCATAACATAGAATTGTCATATTACGGTCTCCCATTTTGGATCCATTTAAATGGCGCACTTGTTTGACTATTTCGTCCATGATAATATTAAAAAGAAGTGTGCACTAATGTGGCACTAATGCCACTAAAAGCAGTGGCCTTGTCGTATGCCTTTCTCTGCAGGTATTGGTTCAGTAAGATCCCCGTGGATATTAGCTTGGATTTTGTTAGCACTGTATATATTTTCTATGACTTTAATTAAGTTATGGGGTATTTGTCTGTCATAAAGTAAATCTAAAACATCTTCTAATTGAACCCGATCAAATGCTTTCTGCAGGCTATGAAACACATGTTTAAGCTGGTCTGTTGTACTCAATCGATTTCTCTGCAATCGGTCTTATAACAAAGACCGCATCAGTGCATGATCTTAATTCCATAACCGTCCTAAATAAAACATTTTTTTTTTTACTAAAACACAAATTATTTTATTTCAATTTGAATACCATAAAATAATCAATTTAGGTATAATGTATCTAAGAAAAGCGCTGGAAGTAGGAAGGCCAATGTGGCGTTGTCTTATTGCATAGACATACAAGGATACAGACAAATGTTTCAGTGTCATCAAGATTATATGTATGACATTTATGTGTTTATTATTGGTACTTACTATCGTGTGATTTATTTGCGATATTCTGAGAACAATAAAACAGAACGAACCTGCCGCAAGGATACAGACATTATAAAGTTTAGTGTTTGCTTCTCTGATAATACATATACGAATAATATGTGCATGTCCCATAACCACAATTTAATTTTAAGTTGCTAGAGATCATTTATTTTCTATTTTTAATATTTTTAATCTGAAAAGTTATATTAAAAATGTAAAAAATTATATAAAATAATATAATCAATAGTTTTTTACGCCTTGTTATGCGCGATTCTCGCTATACGTAACGTCACGGTAAATATATTCTTAAATTACCAAAGTGGAAGGCAAAAATAACTCGAGGAAGAACTACGATGAATATAATGAAGTTAAATAATATAAAAACCAGAGCCGGACTTGAAATTAGTTTATACAGTGTTGTTAAAGTGTCCAAATAAAAAAAGAGATCACTTTTAATTGGAATTAAACGGCCTACTCAATTTTGATATCAAAAGAAAAAAAGTCAGTGGCGCACATGTTTTTTTTTTTTGAAAAATATTCCAGTGATAACCCAAATGAACATTCCTGATGACTTTATCGACACTTTTTTAGCATTATAATATTGTAGCACTTACAGTAACTTTTACCCTCAAAATTTCATTCAAATCGCTAAAAGTACTTGGAAGAAAATTATAATAAATCGAAAAACTATTAGACCTTTAACACCCTGTAGCTAGGAAACAAAGCAGAATCGAACCTATGTTGATATGAAAAATAAATCTTATTTTTACGTGAGGAATCTCCCCGCCCACGAGAGATGGCACATGTTTTTTGACACACCCTGTATATAATAGGTATATATTGAAGTGAGCCTCCTTCAAGAAACACTTGGTATACAGGGCGGCCTATTGAATGCCGAAAAATGGCAAAAACTCGTAGTGAAGTTAACGTTATTAATACTTACTTATATTTTCCTAAATAAGGATAACAAAATGAATCCGTGAAGGAAAACTCTGATTATCTGATACAGGGTATTTTTTATGGCGTGGCCAACATTACAGTATTTATAACGTTATATTTTTTTAAATGCCGCACCCTGTATATAATATTTCTTTTAGATGCAGAATTGTGTACATAAATTTTTAACGGTTTTGCAAATATTCGCGGTTTTATATTAGTTGCGAATTGCGACTTATAGACGCAACAGAGTGCTTTTATGATTAATATTGTCATTACAACGTAAAATAATAAAATTGGTAATTCTGTTGGCAAACTCTATTAACCTCAACAATAGACATTAATCGTCATACATAGTTTCTTAAAAGTTGAACAAACTTTATCTTTTGCATTGTTATTTTTATTTCGTATATATCGTTAAACGGGAATAGTAAAAAATTATGTGAAAGTTTATAATCAGCTTTGAATTACTTATGAATCTTGAGATTTTTTTTTATTAAATTAATTATCGTTTAAAAAACGATTCTTTTGTTCCCAGACGTATTTCTGTGAAAAAAAATTATCTAATATAATTTTGTTACGAGATAATGAGGTAATTATTAATGCGTACTAGACTGTTTATAGTTACTTCTAGTGGATACATTGGAAATTTAGGTAAAATGTCTAGATAGATATGAATCTCAGACGTTCTCTCTTTAATTGTACTTTTATATTATTAGGATATTTAAAGAATCCAAGGACAAATAACACCCGAGAGCAAATTGTGCCGATGTCACCAAACAGTGCCGTGGCACTTATTTTTCTTAACGTAGCTGTTTGAAGCAATATTTATATTTTTTGATAATTGTTTTAACTACGCCTATGGTCTGTCATCCTAATTAATTACGAAAAAAACGTATTAAAATTTTAACAAATGGTACAAAACTAGTATCGACGTATAGCACATATCTAGTACATATAGATGTTAATTGAAATTAAAGAATAATTATCGAATTCAATAAGAAAACGCTAAAAAGTTGGAGTGGACTGTTTATTTACCTATGAAACGTATGTAACTCCTTGCTCTTTCTTATCGCTACTGCTTTTACACTTGAAAGCTGAACAACTAATCACCATTGATATAAAGTTTATACAAAGTTTACTACACACAAACTATTAAAAATCGTTAAAATTGTCGCTGGTGACCAAATGATGACTCATTGTTTGCACCAAAAGAAAGGTCTTTAAGGTCACAAATTCTGCTGCAGTCCGTATAGGGGCGTTACATGTCCTTATATTCTTTAGTCATTGGTAATAACTTATAATTTTGTAAACAAAAAAACTAGTGATGGTGTCATGTCACGGCCTTGAATTTTCACTGCCATCCCGCGTAAAGAAGTTTCACTTCAATAAATCTAATAATAATATAATGTCCAGACAATCGGACGGATACTGCATAATTATAATTATTCTAGATTTACTATTAATTAGAGATGAGCAACAAATCGCAAACTGCGATTCAAGCACAGCGATTCTAAAATCGCAGTCGCAAGCTGCGATTGGCTCTCATAGAAAACTGCGACTGCGAATTTTTCTATTTGCGATTTAGGCAACCAATATTACTATAGTTGCGATTTTGCTGCGATTTGCGATTTTGTTTTTGATTGTGATTTTGCTAAACTAGGACCGTGATAACCTTCTATCTGCGAGTTTGAATATTTAGGAGTTGCGATTTGCGATTTTGTTGCGAATGTAAGTTTGTGGTCCATTGAAGCATTTTATAGTAAACTGCGATTGAATGTTTTCTCTGATTTTATTTATTTATAAAGAAGATTTTATTTTCTAGGGCCAAGATCAATAATATACCGGGTGTTTTTTAAGAGTGATTTGCCTCTATAACTTTTTTATTTTTCCTGAAAAAAAAAGAGATTTGGTATGTAAGCATATGACATAAATTAGGATTGATTGACGTATTCATTTTGTTTCGATCACTTCCTGTTTCACCGAAAATAACTACAACTTTTGATTTATTCGATAGAAATTGACACTCTGTATAGAATGTCTAATACAATATTTTAATATTAAAAATCGCAATAATATCGCAGTTTACCAGTCGCTTTAAAATTCGCAATCGCAGTTTCAATTGCGATTGGAGAATCGCAGTTTTGCTCATCTCTACTATTTATAAATAAGTGTATCGTATTCTTTCTTATTTGTTGGTAAAATAATTAATTACTGTGTGATATCTTTTCTACGCGTGTCTTTAATTGTGTTATCTATAACTGTGTGCCTATATTTTTTAAGTGATGGAATAATGACGACATCGACATATGTGTCTAACCAAACCAAAACAAAGCGCAAATGATAAGAAAAAGACACAATTAGAATTAAAATGGTCTACTCGATTTTACTGCTATATCAATAATTGAATAGAAGATAATAAAATTATGAAAGCCAGCATTTATAAACGACTTATTCTAAAAAAAAACAACAAAATTGTTAATTTGTTTGTTCGTTAATTTAATTTCTTGATAAAAAAACTTGCTATTTTGGTTTTGGTTTAGTTGTGGTAAAGCCGAGTCTAATAAATGTATTATAACTCTGTTACAGATAAAGTCTATATCATAATATATTTATTTTCATTTAATGGATTTATATTAATCGCTTATTTAAAAAAAAGCATATAGTCTGTGAAAAGGATTATCCTGCTAATTCCATTTTTGACTTAATTAAATAATACGTTTATTCATTCGCCTCGGTTGATTATACGAAAACGGAAAGATGTAGAAACAAAATATTTTATGGGTATATTTGGGAGAAAATATGCACGATTCAAAAATTATTTTGAAATATACAGGGTGTTTCAGAACTAAGATCCATACCAAAGTTATATTTTTTCTTATAAAACACCCGGTATTTTATTTCATTTTTGGATTCTTCGGCCCAAAAAAAGGTATTTATTATAAGGGTTAGATATGTTTAAAATCTTTGGTTTTTGAAATATTTAAAGGTATTTAAATTTGCATGCTACAATAGAATAGATTATTAACACCCTGTACATTACTTTTCAGAATTAATTCTTATGCTGAGTTTAAAGATAGAGAAATAAACTTTACTGAAAAATGGTATTAGTTCCTTAAATTTATACAGGGCTATCAAAAGTTGCTGATCATTTAGTAAAATCGATTCAAAATTAGTTTGAAGTTCTTCACGAGTCTTCCATGCTGCCAAACACATACGATAGTACAGTCTGTCCAACGACGAGATCCTTGACAGTGATAGATGTGTTTGTCATTTTAATTTCAAAGTAGTTTTTTTTTACAAAGAAATTGTTGGTACAACTGGAAAGCAAAAAAGTTGGTACAACAGGAACGCATAGCAGGAAATTAATATATTTAAAATTTGACTAGTAAGTGATTACTTCAAAATATCGTGAAAAAAACTGTATAAAACTGAAATAATGTAGTCGAGTTATTTTATTTAAAAAACGGTATGTGTTAATACAAAACAAACGCAAGAACAAAACACCACATACGAAAAAAATATAAATAAGAACTATTTCTTACTTTCAAGCTTCAAGAAACTTTCCGCATTTATTATTATATTTATCAATAGGATATCTTATGTAGAAATACAAATTTATAATATTCTACAGGAATAAATAAAACAAACTAGTTTATTAATAATAACACTTACCAAATTTTATGCCTTAGAGGTTGAATGTTAATTATTAACTTTAATCTTAATCTCTTTAAACCAGTACCTTTTTGCCATTAATATTGTGCAGTACTAAAATCCATTATTTACCATATTATTTACCTATCGTGTGATTTTGGCAAGACTTTGACAAGCCTCAAAAATCTAAAGGCGAGTTCATACGCATCGGCGTCCGTTTGTCGTTCATCGTTCCGTCAAACCAATAAAATTAAAATATGTTCTATCATTTTTGAATTAAACCAATAAAACTGGTTAAAAACGACAAGAGACGACGTATGACGGATTTATATTTAAACCCATCCATAGTTAACTTAAAAAATATTAAAAAGTTTTTTTAGTAAAATAAATAGATTGGTATGGGACGTCATTTGCTTTTCTTCTGTCATGGTCTATCGAAATCTTACCTGAGAAAAAAACAGAGTATAGTTGCCAACCAAAATCATATTATTCTCAAATGTAGCCACGGGTAAATCGTTAATGTAAATTAAAAACAATAAGGGCACTAATAATGAGTCTTTCGGAACCCCCTATGGGCCAATGTTATATAGTTGATATCGGTTTATAAGATAATCAGCCAATAATTGCAAACTCAAATTATTTACTCCATAATATGACACTTTCTGCAAAAGTATGTTGTGGTTAAAACAATCAAAGACCTAGGTGAGGTCACAGAAGACCGAACCAACAAGACCGCTCTCAAAACCCTCGATTATATTATCTTCCTTCAAATGAATGCAAGCCATTGTTGTAGATTTTTCCTTGCGATACCCAAACTGATTCCCTATTAACAAGTTATTAGATACAAAGTAATGTGCTAACTGATGTTTCAGTTAATATTGAATTTTTTTTAAGTGCTAGTATTAAAAGTGTAGGTCCATAATTATTCACACTTTCAGGATCACCTTTTTTAATTGCTGGTGCGATTTTTGAAATTTTTTAACAACTGGGATATGTTATATGTGCCCTCCTTATATCTTCTCATAGCTACGTTACCTTCATTCTCTTCTCATATACGAGTATCTGTAGCTAGACGATTCCTAAAAAATGAAAAATATGAAATATGTATACCAAATTTATTTTTTCAGGTTTTCGTCTATGTCAGAGCATATCACAGAGGAAGCCCTGGGAGATGTTGGTTTTAGTTGCAGTTATGGCACTACTCCTTGTTGGTCTGACGACTATTTTGGTTTTAAGAACTTCTTCAGGTAAAGCGGCTGCGTATTATGAAGAGCCGAGTATTATACAACCTGTATCATATGATCCTGGTAATAAGACCTGCAATACCTCTTAATATTTTTTATTGTTAAAACTTAACTAAACGCTACTCAAATAACCAATGTTAGAGTTTGGAAAAAATTCAACTGTATTTTCATGTGTTTTTAATTTTCTCTAAAACGGTATGGAAATTTGGAAAAATATGAACGGAATTAATTATTTCAGATCTAAAAAAAAATTTAATGAAGAATGCATTTTTCTCAAAATTTCAATAATAAAAAGTTCAAAAAATTTAACTATATCTTCATATTTTTTTTTATTTTCCCTTAAACGGTATGGAAATTTGGGAAAGTATAAACGGGATTAAACATTTTAGAACAAGCAAATTTTTTTACAGAGAACGCATTTTTCTCGAAATATCAATAATAAAAATAATCATTATCTTTAATATAAAAAGATGAAAATCTTTAATTTTCTTTTATAGATATCACGGCTGAAAGCGAAAAAAACAATGCCAAAGTACGGATTACTTCTAGACAAGAATGGGTAGCACAACCACCAACTAGAGCAATTAACAAACTCGCTAAACCTGTGCCAAATATAGTTATGTATCAGACAAAAACAGAGAACTGCTCCTCCCATGCCCAGTGTGTATTTAGAGTTAGGTAAGTAAATTTAGAACAAATTGTTGGAGGGAAAATTATCGTTATAGAAATAAGTATTCATGATTATTATTCGTCGTATTTTCCTGTTTTATTAAAATAATCAAATGATGCTCAGGTTATTAAAAAAAAAATGATGTTTCACAACACATGTTTTCTCATTTAAACTCTAGTGCACTTTTTTACTTTGACGACACTATAATTTTTTAATAATTTTTTTTTTTGCTTTTGGTCCTAGTCAACAGACCTAGTAAGTTCTGGTCTCGAAGCAGATCTTCTTGGTATAAGATTTGATTTGTTTAATCTTCCTCTTACAGTACTTTCACTTAGTGCGGCGTTACACGGTCCGTTTTTGCAGGTCCCGCACTGCGGGTCCCGTTTTGCGGTATGGCAATATCGCATGAGATGGCGTGGCAGATGTAACACCATCCGTTTTTGCGGGATGTGCGGCGACATGCTGCCGCAATGCAGGATTGCGGGATGCGGGAACCTTGGTGACGACACAGTCAGTTGAATGTAAACTGTAGCACGGTACGTTTCTGCGGTATGCCGCTTTGATCGCGAAAAGCAAAATATGTTTGATACGGACCAATTTATCGAGCTAATTCGTGGGCTACCTGCCCCTTGGGACAAATCAAACCCTGAATATTCCAACAAAGATGCACGACAAAGGGCATGGGTGAATCCTCATTGTCGTGTTTTGTTTCGTGATGCTGGGTCTCAATATTTCAAACAATACATCAAAAGATTTTTGAGACATCCGATAATAGCCAAAGAATTTATCATTGTCCTTTCGAATTTTAGAATAAAATATTCAAATCTTCGTCTTCTTTCGCGCTCGGAATTAAAAGGATGAACCCAGGTTTTACGGCATTTCGGCTCTCGTAATAAATTTTTTAGCTTCAGTAATAAAACAATGTTTAATTTTGAAAGGGACATAGTTCCTTCGCCTCTGCCACACAATATCAAAATGTGCGTAGTAGCTGCACGAAGGTCCCGCAATCCGTTTTTGCAGGATCGTATAATTGGAGGCCACGATCCGTTTCTGCGGCATCCTGCAAAACGGGATGCCGCAAAAACGGAGCGTGTAACGCCGCACTTACAGGTACTTTCCTTAAGCCAGGTCTCCACCAAAGCAACTAGTGTTGTCGATAATGTTGCCGAAAATTCAATAAAGTCGTCGACATTTTATGTCGCAAATTTAAGTCGCCGACTTTGTTTCATGTTTCGCTTGAGTAGCGGTACATCAAAGAAAAATCGTGTCGACGACAATGTTTACAAACATGTCGAAAGACGTCTCCACCGAATGAACTCCTATCAGTAGTACTCCTATCACTTTATCGGGTATATTTTTTTATTTTTTTACTTTGGTCTTATTTTTGTGTTATGAATACTTACCTTTAGATTTTCCTTCAGTTCAGCTATTAGTGCATCACATACTTCTGGTATTATTTTTGAAATCGTCTGCTTTCCACATTTGAAAAGATAACCAAGGCTAGTATATGAATCCCCAGAAGCCAAAAATCTAAGCGTAATAGCAAGACGCTCCTGAACAGGAATTGCATCTCGATAATTTGTGTCCATTTTACAAATCCTGGGACCAATCATTTGGAGCATTAATTCACTGCTTATTCTTTCAATATGGAGCGGATTTAAGTCATCTGTACAAAGATCAGTGAGCAAGTCACTATCAATATATAAATTTCTCTTCCGGAGGCTAGGACGTATCCAAAAACGACGTTGCCGTCTGGCTTGACGACGCTCATTTCGCGAAATAATAAGGAATGCGGCTGAGATTATAATTACATCCTCGTCGTTCCTATGAAAACACTAAATAAACTTTCGCTCTTTAGTCGAAAAATGAAGTCGAGCAACAATATTTCTTTGGTAGGTACGATCTACATTTCTCGACAATATTTATGAAAATAGTAACAAAAGTTGATGACAATATCTTCGACATATGTTGCTTTGGTGGAGACCCGGCTTTAGGTGCAATTCAGTTTGGTAAAGTTGATAATACGAAGGTTCCCTGGTGCAATTCAGTTTGGTAAAGTTGATAATACGAAGGTTCCTGAACGTCTAGCATACGATCTTGTTCCAAAGAAGCAAGTGCACTTCGTGCGTAAATCTGTTAGCGACGTAATTTTGATCCCTGTCATCTTCAATTAAAGCAACTATAGCGGATACATCTTCTGGACTTAAAGCCATTTCTGCTAGAGTACCTGCCCAATAGACAATAATAATATGAGTTTTCAATAACAATGACATTACATAAATCATAAAGACTACATAAATCATAAAGACATTTCATAGGTTTATTGGCCAAAAGCAAAAGCATGGTTTTAATGTAAAAATTATGAAAAAACATTAGTGTCTTGTTAAAACGCGAATATCTATCTCTTCTGTTCAAAATAATTGAGTAGAGACGAGATAAATTGCTGATTCCGCCTATTTAGTGGATTTATTGTAAAAAAAATTAACTAAACAAAACGCAAGTTTATTTTCAAACTTCTCATAGAACATTCAGAATAAGATTGAAAATTGCAAATGTCAGATTTGAAAAAATTATTAAATTGAAAATGACAAATAAGTATGGGATGGGATATTCCCATCCCATACTGAATTCGTTATGCACTGCGGCCCTGCTACAGTCAAGTGGATTAAATTCTTCAATGATATATTAGAATCCGGGAATTTACCTAAAGCCTTCAGGAAGACTAAGATCGTGGCCTTATTGAAACCGGGTAAAACAGGAAAGCTAGCCGCTGACTATAGGCCCAACGCGCTGCTGAGTGTGTGCTATAAAATACTCGAAAGGTTAATCCTTAATCGTATTTCAGAGCGAGTAAATGAGCATATCCCCATCGAACAAGCTGGCTTTAGAAAAAACAGGAGCTGTTGCGACCAAGTCCTCTCGCTCACTACGCATATCGAGAAGGCTTTCCAAGCCCGTCTCAAAACTGTCACAGTTTTCGTCGACCTGACTTTGGCTTATGATACGGTCTGGAGAGATGGAATGGTATCAGGTCATAAGTTCATTAAAATCTTCCCTTGCAAAAAGCTGGCCAATTTAATAAACAACATGCTCTCGAACAGAAATATCCAAGTGCATTGAATGGTCTCCCGCAAGGCTCTGTACTTGCCCCTGTTCTTTTTAATATCTATACCGCCGACCTCCCTGCTACAGTCTCCAAAAAATTTATATACGCAGATGACATTGCACTTTCCTGCCAAACAACTGATTTCACTAGAGGCGAAAATATCATGACTTATATCACATGACTTGCAGAGGTTAAATGACTACTTTCGTAAGTGGAGGCTTCGCCCAAACATTGCTAAGACTGAGGTTTCGTGCTTTCATCTTCGCAACTTACAAGCCAAGTATATACCGCAAGTCAAATTTGGGGATCAGCTGGTAAAATACAACTCTCACCCAAAATACTTAGGAGTCACATTGGATCGGTCTCTCACGTTCAAGCCACACCTCGCCAAGACGGCTGCAAAAATAAATACTAGAAATAATATACTGCACAAGATCGCAGCTAGCAGCTGGGGAGCAAACGCCAGGGTACTTAAAACAACTGCAATGGCCCTCACATATTCAGTGGCAGAATATTGCTGCCCTGTCTGGATAAATAGCAATCATACTCATCTCATTGACACTCGTCTTAACAACGCGATGAGAATTATAACGGGCACTATCAGAAGCACTCCGATCCAGTGGCTCCCTGTATTATCAAACATTACTCCCCCTCATCTGAGAAGACAGGCGGCCCTAGTCAGAGAGTGGGAAAAGTGCACCAGCAATGTTCATCTGCCCATCCATGATGATTGCGAAAATTTCTTGAATCGCCTGAAATCCAGAAAACCGCCATGGGTATTAGGGCAGCAGCTACTAAACTCCAACTTTCGGGTTGAAGACTGCTGGCGAGATGAATGGTCACAAAATAATCCTGACCTTCATCACTTGATAACTGACCCAGTACTCTGCCCTCCCGGATTCAATTTGCCAAGAAAAACGTGGACAACACTCAATCGGTTCAGAACTAACCATGGCAGAACCCGCTTCTGGACACACAAATGGGGACTAACCGACAGCCCTAACTGCGATTGCGGACATTCTGAACATACACCTTTTCATATCGCAACAGAGTGCCCATTAACAAAGGCGCAGTTCTCTTTAAATCGTCTTCATGAGGCTGACCTGGATGCTATAGAATGGATCGCAGAGCTAAATCTTGTAGTGTAAATTTATAGTTGTTCGTTTTTACTGTAACATTGTGATATGTCTCTTACACATCTGATTGTTGATCTTTGAATTGTTTGTATTATTGTATTAATTTCTTGATATCATGTGTACTCTTAATACGCCATACGAAATATATATATGTATAGTATCAGATTTACAAAGAAAAATCTGATGACAAAAAATCTGATGACAACCAACGTTTACCATGACTACCAACATAAAACTTTTTTATCGGCCAATTCGTTTACTTGATGCGACAGATGTTTCATTTTAATCATGTTTTTAATTTTAGATTCCTACAAACATTTGACATTGAGAGTAAAGGCTTGAGCGATATTGCATACAATTTTCTAGTCGGTGGAGATGGAGCTATATACGAAGGCAGAGGCTGGAATTATGAGGGTGGTCATTCTGTCGAGTAAGTATAACATATAGCTTGATTAACTTAACAAGCTTAAAATTGTAACTTTTAAAAAGTTTTTTAAAAATCTCTTTAATTTCAGGTACAACAGTAAAAGTTTTGGAATTGCGTTTATCGGAACTTTTACCAACACGAAACCAACCGAGATTCAAACTGTGATATGTAAAAAACTGATCAAAATGGCCTTAGAAGATAAGCATTTGAAAGAGAACTACAAACTGCTGATCGACAAGAAACTGACTGAGGAATCGGGTACTGAATTGTACGAGGAGTTAAAAACTTGGTCACATTTCTCTGGAGTAGCTTAAATTTAATATTTAAAAAAAAACGGTTTCTTTAATTTACAGGGTGTGTCAACAATAGTGAAGTTTATGATATACTCAATAAAAGTTGCAAGATTTTCTAAAACCTACTAGAAAAAGATGATATAGTATCTATTTGTGTCATTGTATAATGTAGGAAAATGTCAAAGATTAAAATAAGTGTTCTAAATTAAGATTACTTAATTTACGATTAACACGAAATATTAAAGTGTATTTTCAACACTCTGTATCATTTAGTTTAAATTGTCTCTACGAAGCTCATTTGTTCTTTTTTCTTTAACTGTTTTACCTTTTTACTTAATTTTTCAGTAAAATATTTATTATTAATACAACAAAACTTAATAAAAACTATGTACATTTATATTAATAACAAAATTACTTTAAATTTCAAAAACAACATATTAGTGAGTAGGTACTTAGCTTTCGCTCTGAAGGTGTTGTAATAACACTTTTTTGAAGCGCTTAGTATAACTCAAAAATAATTTTAAAATTTATGTATTTTAATATACCTTATCTAACGTTCACGTTTACTAAAACTATTCTATTTAACTTTTTTTCCGTAAGTCTCAAAATAAATGACATTATCAACTTTATTGTTGATTCGCCCTGTACATTTCATATAAATAAGCATTAATATTATTAGTCTCGACTCAAAACTTAAATTATGTACCTTATCAAAAAAACTAAGATTTATTTTTCCTATCAACATGGGTCCTATTCTGCTTTGTTTCGTCGCTACAGGAGGTTAAAAGTGTTCTTGTTTATATTTATTATAATTTTCTTCCAAGTGCTTTTAGCGATTCCAATGCAATTTTCAGCTTACTATGCATGTTAATACTACATATTTTAATGCTAAAAAAAGTGTCAATAGATTCACCAGGGACGTGCATATGTGTTATCACTGGAATATTTTTCTAAAAAAGACACGTGCGCCACTGACTTTTTACTCTTATTAGTAAAAGTAGGCCATTTAATGCCGATTAAGAGTTGTATCTTGATATTTTGTCTATTTTGATCTCCTCGATGACATCAACGCAATTTTATTAATCAAAATTAATAAATTATTTTATTTAAATAATTAATTAATTAAAAAAAAATGGAAAATTGTAAATTGGACTTTATATAAATCCCACAGTTTATAGCTCCTCTGTACGAAGTTGTGTCATTTTTTAGAACTTATGACAATAAAATATAAGAAAAATATTATTATTGGAGAACTTATCTGATAAAAATTACTACAAAACACATAAATAAAATTTTAAATTTCTAAACTGTGTAATTGTAACTTATAAATTTTACAATAAATATGTTGATACTTTGAAAATCTCAGATTTGTATTTAGATATAAGACTCTCAATATAATTAACCTTGTGTTATATTCAATTGTGTTATATTCAAGTCCATTTTATATGAATTTAAAATAAGTGATTATTTGTATATTATGTATATATTAATTTTCATTGTATAAGGTATGATGAAATACGTAGTAAGTCCCTTAATGATGAGACAAGAAACTTTATATTTGTATACCGAATTCAACATAATCAACAAAACTTTTAATAAAACTAATATTAAAAATATACCTTGTATTCATGTTCAATAGATATTGTATATCTATATTTTATATCTGTGTGTAATAACTCTTAGTTACTTGTATAATAAATATATATTTGTCATATAAGCAATATTTTAATATCATCACAGAGTAGAGTAGTACTGAAATATAAAATAAGTATTACTTTATTTAATTTGTAACGTTTTTAGTTCGTTACATGTCTTTTTTATATATAATATATGATGTCTGGCCTATCATCACCGGATTCCCACTCGTTCAGACCGGATAGTTTATTTGACGCGTAATTTTACGTTCCCTAGTCGCCAACCCTGTGATCGTTCGACACAACCCTGTTACTCTTCTGTGGAGGCGCTGTCAACATCGCTTCTGTCAACTTTCTGTGCTGTCGACTGATTTTTTGCTTTTAGCGCTCTGTTGCCTAACCTAACCATCCCAGCTTTTTAGAAATGGTGATTATTTAAATCTTGCTGTATAATCTGAATCAGCTGCTATTTCAAAGCAACAGGTAAAAGATGAGATATTATCCTAACGATTTTATTTAGATTACTTTTAAACTGAAATTATTTACAGCATAAATAGATTCCATTAAATGCATACACATGTTATATATTGTCTTTGTCAGATCAAATGAATAAGGAAAAGCTTTAAAACAGAATTACAACAAGAAAACATAATAATATGATTTAGTTACATTTACTTTACCTTTAATAACATTCTTTGTCACAGAACTCAAGAACCAAAATGATATCAATACGTCTCGAATGGTAGTCTAGATGCTATTATCTAACAACTATCCTCTCTGGTCGTCGCCTGATTTCCCTCTCTCTAGTTTGTGAATAATATTTTAAAAATCAATAATTTTATTTATGTATACAAAGTGTCTTAAAAATGAATATTTTGAATTTAAAGAAATATGTCTATTTTTAAATAGGCGGTTCATCTCAAGACATAAAATAATATGATAATCAAAATAACAATTATTTATTGACTTGCTTCATTACAAATAGCAAGCATAAACGTAAAATATATAACATAAAACACGCAAAAAAACAAATTAATAAATATTATTCAAAAACAAAAATAATTAATAATAATGAAAAAATCAATCCGTATAACAGTGATTACAGAATATTTGTGTGTACTCAAAACATACGAAATTGTGACACTGTACAAAGAGTAACGAGTTGGTCTGTTTTTCCGCCTATTACAATTCTGTAGTGCCAATCGTCTGGTAACACTGTATTCAGTGCTTCAGAACTTGAAATTTATTTTTCAGTATTATAATTTATTTTCGACCCTTGCCTTTCTATAATATCCACTTCTCGTTCTTTCTTTTCATCGTCATGTTCAGTAGTTAATTCGTCATCTTCGTTGAAACAGTCTTGCATGAGCTGTTGGAATATTTCTTGCAGTAAAAAATTGGAGAGAAGAAAATTTGCTACCACATAGATAAAGAACCAAAATTTTTAGAATTTCAGTGGCGCAGGTGCGAATTCTTTAATTTAGGAGGCTTGTTTTAATAACCCACCATTCTGTGTTATTTCAAATGAAAGCATTTTTGACATAAATCTCGAGACCAAAAAATTTATTAGGATACAAGTTCCTATAAAAACGATCTTTTTAATAAAGGTAAGTTACCAGTGGCGGAGATAATTTTTTTAAACGTGCGTTTTTTACATTTTAAAAACATTGAATAAGAAAAATTGCAGTTTTACAAATAATTTCCCAATATTAAATAAAATATTTAGAATATAGGTATATTGAAAAATTTATACGTTTAATAACAAAATAAGAAAAACCTTGGCTCAAAAATAGGATAACTTATCTTAAGGATAGTCCTCATTCACTTCCACATTTGTTGGATTCATACATGTGATGCCATTGCATTGACCACATGCCATAGTGCAGATGAGTCCCATTCGCTTGCATGTACATGCTTTTTTACAGCCTCCCGAAGAGCAATTGCAAATTTTTTTCTCTAAAACCCATTTAGGAGCAATGGGCTGGTCAGAATGTATTGGATTCATCTCTCGATTTTTCAGATTCCAACCCCAATCTTGAGGTGGTAAATTGTTATTTAACCAAGCCTGTACCTGTAAGTTAAAAATGAGTATTTAGTTTAACATTTCAATGCAACATAAATGCAACTTACCTGATGAAAAACTCTAAGTCATAATAACATTTCGCACTATTGGATGTAGGTGGTAATGATGCCAAGTTGAAGTTGGTATTAAGACTTCGTTTAGCTACGTACTGTTGATAAGGCATGTATCTGGCACTATTCAAATCTACTTTTTTTGTCGAGTTTTTAACATATGCTGCTATAAAAAACTGGGATGTAACTTCTTCTAACTTCTCCTTTGCAGCATCGGGATTATAAAATTCTTTTAATAGCTCACATAGCTTTTTCTTCTGGATGGTGTTCACTAAATTAATCATTCCTTTATTGAACACAGCAGACGTTGTGTCACAACCAGATATAGCGTGGACACTAAGAATCACATTCTTCAGTTCTCCCAATTTTTGTTGTAAGGCCGATATGTCGATTATTTTATTTGGTTTTGACACCATTCCCGGACGAATCATAAACAGTCTCTTGTGGCAATAATGAATCAGTAACACTATAATGTCCGTATATTCGCTAACTACTGCTACGGTCCCTTCTTGTAAATTGTCACTTATTGCGACCGCTGTAGGTATCGGCATCACCATCAGCAAATTTAACATTGATTCCATTTTCCAACAATACTTTTTCGAGCGCACGAATAAAGTTGCTTTTGTTGGTGTTGTTTGACAAAAAATCTGCCTTTGGTAACTTCACTGCAGATAAATTGGAGATACAATAATTGGTACCATTTTTTTACCTGCAGATCTGCGATTCTGCTCCACAATTTAGGTCTCTATCTCTTCATAGCCATCAAAAACAAGAGTGACATTTTTACCATAGTGATATGTTATATAATTATAGTATTGAGAAAACAGATCTGAAAATATCGCAGGGTACAGGCTTGGTTAAATAACAATTTACCACCGCAAGATTGGGTTGGAATCTGAAAAATCGAGAGATGAATCCAATACATTCAGACCAGCCCATTGCTCGTACATGGGTTTTAGAGAAAAAAAATTTGTAATTGCTCTTCGGGAAGCTGTAAAAAATCATGTACATGCAAGCGAATGGGACTCATCTGCACTATGGCATGTGGTCAATGCAATGGCATTACCTGTATGAACCCAACAAATGTGGAAGTGAATGAGGACTATCCTTAAGATAAGTTATCCTATTTTTGAGCTAAGGTTTTTCTTATTTTGTATGTATTTAACGTGTAAATTTTTCAATATACCTATTTCATGGGAAATTATTTGTAAAACTGCAATTCTTCTTATTCAATGTTTTTAAAGTGTAAAAAACGCACATTTAAAAATGTTTTCTCCGCCACTGGTATATAGGAACTGGTATCCTAATAATTTTTTTGGTCTCGGGATTTATCTCAAAAATGCTTTCATTTGAAGTTAAACACAAAATGGTGGGTTATTAAAACCAATCCTCCTAAATTAAAAAATTCGCACCTGCGCCACTGAAATTCTAAAAATGTTGGTTCTTTACCTATGTGGTAAGAAATTTTCTTCTCTTCAATTTCTTACTTGTGACTTTTTTTCTTAAAATTCGTAGTTTTAGAGTTATTGAAGAAAAAGTAAAAAAGGGCCATTTTTACCCCTTGTAGGGGTGGTTTTGGGGTAACGGGCTCAACGGTTCATCGCTGGAGTTTCAGGATGTTAAAAGATCTACAAAATGAAGCTCCATGCAAAATCGCAGCTCGTCTCTAATTTGTTGAAGGTCACCCATGTAAAACGATGTATCGGCCCTGAGCTAAGAGTACAAAAATAATATTTATTTAATAAAAAAAGTCGATTATTCACTTTTTTATCACAATTTGCTCATTTTCAGTTAAAACAAATCAGTAAAATAACTTACCTTGTTCATTCCTTGACATTATAAAATTATTGATATAAAAATAGTATCACAAACGGTCGCAACAAAGGCTCCGCATATGAGTATAAAAAGATACTAACTACTCTAAACGATGTGCAAACGTACAGTTCTCATAAAATATATTGAGACAGGAAGATACTAAGCGGCGCAGCATCTGATGTTTCCAGATTTTCGAATTATCGGGAAAAATACGTACCTGCGGACTGTGAGTCCGCGCGCGTACTAAGTTAAAATCTCTTGTTTGCAACAGTTGCTCCCTTAATATGCACTAGACTAACACTCTTTGAACTGTAGTTCTGAACATAAATGGGCAAAATTCTATATATCTAAAGAAAAAGGGAAATTAATCACCGCGGCCTTATAGATCCATTGTGTATCCCTTTCTGGAGTTAAAATTTATCAATTTTTTTATAACAGTCTCAGGGTTTTAACAAAAGTAGAGTATCTGAGACGCTTTTACACAGGTTAGTTCTCCATCTAGGCAACTGCCCAGCTACGTCGAAACACCGCGCACCGGTTCCCATTAGAACACCGAATTTAAGCGACGCGTAAGTCTATGCTAGTGGATGGACGGGTGACCGGTTCGAAACTCTGTATCGTGCTGTTGTCCAAAAAAAAGGCAAAAGTGTAAAATCTATTAACACACACTGCTCATTCACGCCGCCTGTTCGAGGCCGGATGAAATCGGATATCTCGTGAGTAAGAGTCGATTTAGACACTTGCCAAGTCGGTAGGCCATTGACCATGATATGGACGAGGACCGCGGTTCGGATTCCGCGTAAACAAAGTAGGCCCCGTCCAGATTAGCCCCGGCAGCAAAAAAGAGACGTTAACTGAAATTTTTACTTTACTTTACTTTAGTTCTCCATCTCCGTATTCAGTCGTATCAAGTTGTTTCTTAGCTTCAATCTAACGAGGTGTTTATTGAAAAGACAGGGTCCTGTTAAAAATGTCCGTGGCAATCCGAAGTTCTTACTTAAATCAAGGAAAATCTTCGATTTTTCTCGGTCGTTCTGTAAAATTTCTTCGAGTGTCTTAGACCGTTGGAAGATTTCCATTCCAAGTTACGGATGGATACAGGTTCTTCAGTTCTGCTTTAAGTTGGTTTCCACTTGGGAAGCTTGGGTTCTGGTCCAGTTAGTGGAGTGTTCGCTCCTTTTCTTGCTAGATCGTTATCTTTTTCTTCTATCCCTTGGTGGGCTGAAACCCAGCGTAATAGGACTTTATTTTCTGTGTCTAGTTTTTGATGAATACGACATACCTAGGCCTACATTTCGACATACCCAGGCCTGAGCGATAAAACTGGGCATCTGTGGTGTCCTTTACGAGATTTAATTTTTATATTTTATGCGTTTTTGTGGATATGTAGTAATCCAAAAACAATATGAAATAGCGTTTGTTTTAATTGAACTTTAATTAAAACTGATACAATAATTTGATTTATGCTGTTCGAAGCGGGAGATTTACTGACGGCTTTAGTTAAAATTGAAACAGATTAATTATGGAAGGGACCTATATATGTTTCGCTTTATTCGCGTTAAGTAAATTTTATTAAACAAAACACATATCCCAATTGATTGTAAAAAATATAGTGAGAGATTAAACAGGATTTTTCCGATTCATGCATAACAAAATAAAATAAAGTTCAGAGCGTGTATTATTAAAAAGTAGTTATTAACAATTAAACTTTATCGGGATGTATTTTTGAAAAATCAATAATTTCAGTTGATTATTTTTTATAAACACAACCGAGGGCGAAAATTAGTTTATTTGTTGCTGAATTAATATAAGCTTATATCGCCTTGGTTACGCTAACCATAAATAGAGTCATAACCAGTAACCAGCAGCAAAGCTTCCATTGAACGCATCCCAAGAACGTTAAACTAATAGGATTGCTCATCCTCATAAGACGCAATGTTCGCCTCTTCCGCGCTTCAGCTGACAGTTATGACGTCATTGTAGCCCTTTTCAAAGCCTTCGTGGCCTCATGATAGTGTGTATTATTAGTTGCGTATAGTTACAAAAAAACAGCTGAGAAATTTGAGTTAGTTATTTGTCAATTTTTAAATGTGAAAAAAAGGTTCTTTAAAAGTTTTTAGAACTATAGAGGTATAAATGTTTATTTTGTAAGTTGTGGATTGTGACAAAGTGCATACTAAGTGCCCAATGATTTTTTATTACCTTCTTAAAGCAAAATATGGAAGTACTCTAAAAGAATGCTTGCAAAAGGTGCTGGGAACTGCTGTTCTTAAAAAATGCATTATCCGAGTATTTAATACAATTTATAGTTAATTTTCTATACTGTATACATATAAGGTGTTTAAATAAATAAACTAAATAATGAACGGTTTGTATTCTCGGCAAACCAATAATGCACGTGTGTGTATTATTGGTTTGCTGGATAAGGACCAATAACCATGATCAAGTGGGCTACAATGACGTCACAAAGCGAGTGGTTTTCGCATGCACCTGGCGGACACTTTTGACTGAATGAGCAGTCCTTATTAGGTTAACTGTTCTTGAACGCATCCCTTTAAAATATTGTAAAACGTTTTTATTTAAGAAAGTCAGTGATATCTCCCACAAATTAAAATTTCAGTAAATTTATTCAAATACTTAAATTACCTCAATTATTTAATGTGTGTATTGGTTGAGCTTTTACAGAGAAACTTTGATTAAAAACACTACATCTAGAAAGTGGTTAAAAACTAGAGGGAATTTATATTAACTTTATTAATACTTAGCTATATTTTCCTAAACACCAAGAATAACAGAATAAATCCGCGAAGGAAAATTTACATTACCTTATACAGGGTAATTTTTATGCCGTCGCCATTGTCGCCAACATCTCAATATTTAAAATGCTATATCTCATTTTTTTTAAATGTAACACCATCTATATTATTGGCTCTCCCTGTACAGAAAAATGGTAGGTGCAATTTGAAAAAAACTTTATCATACCTTTTTTAGGACAACCTGTATACTAAAAACTATTTTTAGGATATGCACCATTATAAAACCATGAAACATCTGAAAAAATCGCTTTTTATATCTTTGTCAACAACAATGACATTGGACCGAGTATTGGACTTCCTCGCACTAATGGGTTACAGTGTATATTTCATATATTAATAATAAAATTAATATTACAGGGATTTTATGTTTCAGCAATATTTCCGAATTGATAGAGGACGTTGAAAAAACTTTAAAATTAAAAATCGTTACTAATATGGAAGATCTTGTCAAGAATACTTTTAAATGGGACAGGCATTGTCCGCAAATAATAACTTTTCACTCTTGTATGAGAGAATCATTAGCCAGAAGTAAATTTCTAAAAAGTCATTTACTAATAGCGCAGGTTAGTATAGAAGAAAACATGTAATTTCATAATTTAATCATAGTAGAAGGAAAAGAGTAGTTGCACTTTCCCAAATATTTTCTGCCAGTTTTTACAATCTGTCGAATATCGGCAGATTACAGAACGTTTCAGTTGAGTTCACAGAATATACTAACGAAAAAGAAGCCCAAGTTCCTTGTAATAAATCGGTTCCATTTTCGTAACGCCATCTCTCGACATAGCTGACATTATAGGTTAGCCAAAGGGGTGCGGGGCCGGGGGGAATTGTAAAGTACACTTTTTTATTTTAATTATTTTTATTCGCTATTTGCAATTTTATTTTTAAAACATATTATGTGAAACAATCACATAATATGTCTTAAATAAAATTACAAACAGAGAAACAAAAGGAATTAAATAATCTGAAAATCTACAAAGTTTATTGATAAAAAAGTTAGGCTATGCAAATTGATAAGTATATTAAGTATAACCTCTTTGGTATAACATTGTTAAACAAACATTAACAAATCATAACATATCAGATCATAGAACTAAAAAAAGTACTATTACATAAAAACAGGTGATACAATACTTCAAAATTAATTTTAACATCATATCAAAACCGAAAAATCAAACTGCAAACACAACCACACTTATCACAACAGAAATTTACACACACTTCCACGGCAAATGTCCAAGAAAGACTGATCCACAGACTGATCATTCTGATTGGTCCTGGTCCGGTCGTAGCTCATGTCGTATTGTCGGTAAGCAAAATCCCTGTCCAAAAATTTTGACGATCAGCGCCATCATCCGTCATAATTGGGAAACTTTTGCTGGAACCATTTTTAATATTTCACTTACATGGCCCTGGTTGAGTTCCGTCCGTCGACGTGCGAGGTTCGAGCGTTGCGTTCCAGCACAGAGACGGATCGACAAAAAATGAGTGCCTTACTGTGTACTGCTATTGGTTGTAGTAATAATTCAACAAATTGTCCTTTGAGTTTTTTTGAGAGTCATTTGTGATCATGTTTGTGTTCAGGTTAATTTTTTCATGACTGATTATTACTTAATAATTGGATATTATTTTCATTTAAACCTCAATTTTTTATCGATTTTACTTTTGACAACCATCCCTTGCTTGCTGTTTAATGAACTGCAGCATCATTGAACAAAACTTTGCTAGTACCGAAGTACCAAAAAAATTGAAAATCCCGGTTCCTTAGAGGTATGGTACCGAAATTACCGGTTCCGAAAAACAATTCCGGTTCCGGAAACGCAATAACGTACCATAACCGTGAATCGCCCTATACAGGGTGAGTCTTAAATAAGTGCAAATATTTTTTGGGGTAGTATATTTTGGCCCCAGAAATATGAGGATTTTTCTGCGCAATTTAAAAAAAAAATCTCGATTTTTTTTCAGTTTTTAGTTAAAAAACTTATTAATAATATGGTAACTAGGGTTCAGAACCGGAAATTCCCGGTTCTTTCGGTACCTTCGGGACTCGGTAACAATAACTACGAAATTATTCTTTCTTTTTTATTTCTCATTGTTTTTGCTTCTTTTCTCTTTTGAAATTTCTGTAATGTTTATTAGCAATTATTGAAGTTTAAATATGTTATTTTATTATTTATAATGTGTTGTTCAATGTATTAGTTATCCAATGAAAATCACCTAACCAATATATTACTACAAAACAAACACATTAATGTTAAAATTAAACTTGTTTTAAATTAAAAAAAGTTGTAGAAAACCTTTCTTGTTTTGTTTTCTTTTCAGATACAGAAGAATTGTTACTTACACGAAATGTGAAAATATTCTGTTTTCAAGCAAATTTTTACTCGATGATCATTTTTTTATTTTATTTTATTGTGAACTCATATTTTCCTAAATACATCTCTGTGAAACTATGACGAGTGTAACGACTATACTTTGCCTAGTTATAGACCACGACTTAATAACCTTGGACCATGACTATACAGCTACGTTAGTGGTCACGGGACGCGAGAACAAGGTCATATAAAGTTGCAAAAAAAAGAACAAAGAATTTGACAAGGAGTAAAGCTACTAGTTTCCTTATATGTACTATGATTTAATCGTACATGGTGACACTATAACCGAAACCCGAAACAAAGTGTGATAGTGTGATTCTCAATCTATTGTGCATGAAAACACTATGATCGAAACATAATGTCCACAATTAAAATATTTTAGATTAGATTAGATAGATATTTTAATTTTTAGTAGTACACTTTATACTCTTTTTGTTAGATAAGATTCTTTTGTTATGCCGGGTCGAGATCAAGCAGACAACATAACGACAAGACTAGTAGTGGGAACTATCGAAAGAATACTATCGAAACATTCGATAGTTGCAATTCATTCGAATAATTCGATAGCTAGTAAGAAAACATTCGTTGAAAACTATTCGAATAAAAATTATCGAATAGACGCGTCATCTGCCTTGAAATATTGTATTCTAGTAATTCGGCAGCAAAAACCATTTATTTATAAAATTCAT
>NW_022146705.1:0-5231 GCF_002938485.1 Sitophilus oryzae | reverse complement strand
TAAGAAATTTATAAACTCACTTGATCGAGTCCAACTAATTGAAGCAATCGCAGGATATAACGATCTTAAGGAAAATTTGGGCCAGTATTTGAAAAAATTTGCGGAAAATAAGAAAGTCGTACGCGAGGAAGATATTAAGGAATTCTTTGAGGGCATGAAAGCACGTAAGAAAGCTAGAGTTGAAATTCCATATAATTGTCGCTAATAATTTACTGCATTTTATTTTTTTTTTCTGTCAAAACATTTTTTATACGTAGTGTTGTTTTAAGTATATCATAATTTCATAAACCTTGATTTCACTGAAAGTACTTAAATATATAATGTATGTAGCTACAGGAATTAAATATCTTTTTTCAGTCGTCAATTTTAATTGTTTCATTACCTTAACAACTAAGACAGGCTACTTGATGTTTCGATTTGTTTCAACAATAAGGGAAATGGTTATAAACTAAATTTTAGAGTAATTAAAATTAAACAAATGACATAGAGTAAAGAAAATTATTTTATTAGTGTGTCTTTTGTTGCTACAGCTAATCTGAACATCTTAACGGTGTTTATACAACACCATTGTATAATTTATTATACTACATGATTGAAAAAAATTAGTCAAGTGCGAGTCGGACTCGCGCACGAAGGGTTCCGTACCATTCATTATCTATACAACATTAGATACTCTATTATTATAAACTTTTTTTCCGGTTTAGCTGAAAATTTGAATGCGCGAATAAATAATTAAAAAAAAATGAAGAAACACATTACTAAAAATTGTATTAATCATATATTATCACGAGACCTATAAATTTAATCGATTAAACTATTCAAATATATTTTGCGCGTGATTTTGCTTGGAAAATAGTTGAATGGCACAATAATTTAACAAAACCCGAGACCGCGAAGCGGTCGAATGTTTTTATTCTAAAATTATTGTGCATGAAACTATTTTCTAAAAAGCAAAATCATGCAAAAAATTATTTGGGTAGTTTAATCAATTAAATTTATAGGTTGAGTGATATATGGCTAGATTATTTCCTGAATGAATTCATTGAAACCGTGAATTCATTTTCACAACAGCGGTAAATAAAATTTAAATACGTTTCAAAATGATGTCTCGTAAGTAATGTTTGTGCAAAGTGTTTGTGCTTCTGCTACCTTGGTTACGCACCCCAACAATGCATCGAGGACCGTTTCGCATGTCAACATATCAAATTCTAACGTATTTTTCTCCACTTATTTGTTCAAAATAATATCGAATAAGGGGTTTTCACCCATTAAAATCGTTATTAAGTCATACATATGAGTTGTAAATCAATGTTTTTAAATGAACTGTTGCCAAAATCTCTCAGAATTAGTGATAAACGACAAAAAGAAAACCCAAAAGGAAGCCGAAAAATAATCGCGGTTAAACTGGTCTTGGGATTTAATCACTTATCTAAACAAAATTTATTCGAAAAATTAGATTAGCTGATTGGTCCATTTCACGATGAGGGAAATAATCAATAATAAATATGTAAAAAGTAAAAATAAATATGTAAAAATTAAAAAAAAAACGATTAAAAAAAGAGTCGCCTTGACTAGGATTCGAACCTGCCTTACTACGACTCCAACGTCATAGCAGCGTAAAGTCCTAACGCTTTAACCACGCGGCCACCGAGGACTTGAAAGATTCTATGATTCTATGTAAAATTCTTACTTAAAAGATAATGTTTAGTGAAAGAACTTTTTTATTTATAAACATTTATTTAATTCTGTTTTTAGTATTTGTTCTTACATAGCGGCAATATACTCGTAGATACATTATCTGTAAAAATTTCAACTGTCTAGCTATAACGGTTCATAAGATAGACCTTTGTGGCAGACGGACGGACGGACGGACGGACAGCAAAGTCTTAACATAGGGTTCCCTTTGGGTACGGAACCCTAAAAACGGTCGTAAAAAACGGTTGGGGAATGATAATCAATAATTTTTGGGAGGTCAAGGCCTAGAAGTAATTTACTTGGCACGTTCTTTATTTTTTAATGACGTTTACTGCCAGTAGGCCTTAAAAAGGTGTAATTTATTTTTATGTTGAAAAAAAGTGATTTTTAAATGGTAGGTATATTTTAAAATTCGCGAAAAAATATTTTTTTTTTGGAAAGAGGTTCGTGTCCGGAAGTGTTTTATACTTTTTTAATCTTTTTTATAATTAGTGTTGATTTTTGACAAATTTTATGTCAATTTTTAGTAAATGACGTCTAGAGATTGACCTCGCCAAAATTATCATCGATTATCATTCCCCAGTCGTCTTTGACGCCGTTTTTATTTTCGACATTACAGGTGAGACAAAAAGTAATTTTTACGAAGTTGCTGTTTTTTTCAAACGTTCACAAATAATTTTTTAAACAATTTTAAACGTTCCAAATAATATAAAAAGATTTAAAAGTATACCTTGTTAGTAATTATATCAAAGATTATTTCCCTCATCGTGAAATGGACTAATCAGCTAATCTAATTTTTCGAATAAATTTTGTTTAGATAAGTGATTAAATCCCAAGACCCTTTTAATCGCGATAATTTTTCCGGCTTCCTTTTGGGTTTTCTTTTTGTCGTTTATCACTAATTCTGAGAGATTTTGGCAACAGTTCATTTGAAAACATTGATTTACAACTCATATGTATGACTTAATAACGATTTTAATCGGTGAAAACTCCTTTTTCGATATTATTTTGAACAAATAAGTGGAGAAAAATTCGTCAGAATTTGATATGTTGACATGCGAAACGGTCCTCGATGCATTGTTGGGATGCGTAACCAAGGTAGCAGAAGCACAAACATTACTTACGAGACGTCGTTTTGAAAATGTTGTCCGAAAATATTAAATTTTATAGTTAATACAATTCTTATAGTTATTTGCTTCATCCTAAGTCATTCGCTTCATTCTAAGTCATTCAGGAAATAATCTAGCCGTATATCACTCAACCTATAAATTTAATTGCTTAAACTATCCAAATAATTTTTTGCATGATTTTGCTTTTGAGAAAATAGTTTCATGCACAATAATTTTAGAATAAAAACCCTCGACCGCTTCGCTGTCTCGGGATTTTATTAAATTGTTGTGCATTCAACTATTTTCCAAGCAAAATCACGCGCAAAATATATTTGAATAGTTTAATCGATTAAATGTATAGGTCTCGTGATATAATATATGATTATATTTTATCGTGAAACTATGGTTACGATCGTTGATTTTGACACTTTATGCCAGTTTAATAATATATTTTCATAGTTTTGTGCTTAAGCTTTATTCAGAACCATGGATAAAGGAAATAAACTTAGAATTGAATGCCCGTCAAAAAGCTAATTGTTTTGGGCGCTGCTATAGCGGTTGGCTAAGATCAACCGCCAAACAAGAACAGAAATAATTTTCTCTTGCCAAAGTCAGAATCTTCATAAATTTTACAATATTTTAAAATTTAAACCGCTCTCATTGAAAAAATACCGAAAAGTGTTTAAATCGTCCATTTTCAAAATAATTATCGCTACCTTGTGAGTTTAATTTAAATTTTATTTACTCAAACCCGTGATAATTGTGAAAAAGTGACATTAAAAAACTTAAAAACCTGTAATGTGTGTACTGTAAACTTCAAAAACCATCTTGGCATATCGTCGGTTTCCAATGTTCCACACATGTACTTATATAAAATACAATTTCTTATATTCAACACACTGTATTTTATTTTTAAATTAAAAGAAAATAATAATAAATTTGAATAAACAATATTTGGCCACATAATTCCAGAAAAGGCTGAACCGCTCCGAAATTATCGAAAGCTTTGTGTCGCGACCACTGCAAGAATAGCGCCAAATTTACATTGTCCTTATGGGCACTTTCCAATCTAAACTTATTTTATTTATCTATGATTCAGAACCTCGCAATTAGTGATATAAATTAGGGATTTCAATTACACTTTATACTTTTTAGTTTACGATCATTCACAATGTTTAAAAAACATAAGTAATTAAAATTAATAGAATATCCTCACAACAGCTTGCGTTAGTCAGTTGTATCTATAGAGAAAGCCTAATATTTAGCTTATAAAACAAAGAAAACAATCAACTTTTGATTTCTAACCACAATTTCTCTTGACGGAAGATAATCAAAGGCAGTGGCGGCTCGTCAGGGTAGACAAGGTAGGCGGGCGCCTACCCTAAGATTTTGGCAGGATTTAAGCGGTTTATTACATTACATTATTTACTATTAATGTTGCCAATACATAAAAATACTGTTAATACACGGAAGTGTGTTTTAATAATCAATATTATTCTAATATTTGTAGTCTTGTATATTAAAATATTCACTACCGCTGGCGTACGCTGACTGTGCCGCTGCGTTAGAAAACAAAATAATTTGGACCGTTGGAGTGCCTTTGTTCGGCGATTTCTACATCGCCTACTATCAGAGTCGATATACGACGCACGGCAGTTTTCTGTTTCTAACTCATCGTGCTTAGCGACGCGACGGCGACGTAAGTCGGAGTTGTATCGTATTAAGGCGGGGCTTAGGCGAAATCTCCGGTCGCCTTCGTATGAAGTCGTGGAGGCTTGGTAGGCTTAAGGGGATATTCCCGATATTTTATAAGGGGATATATCACATGTCGTTAAGGGGATATTTCATATGATTCATTATACATTTAAAACTTTTATATGAAAATTCAAAAATGTTTAAAGCAAATTGGAAACATTTTTCGGGTTTGTCCGAGATTATTAAAAATGATATAGGGTAAAGAAAATAATTTGTTGTAATAATACTTTACTTTACTTTACTTATTTCAGAACACGCCACAGAAATATAAGAATTCGAAATAAAAAAGCGCGTTATTTTATTCGGTGCAAGAAGACGATACAACAGATATAGAAAAGTCTCAATGGGCTGTTTCAATTCGATATGTTAATAAAAGCGGCTAAGTCAAATATCTTTGCGAATTTTATTTTATGAAATATTAGATAACATTGTTATACATTTAGAAATAAGGTTTGCAGATAGGTACTCTCATGTCTCAATTATTTTTATTTATCTCTTGCGGATCCGAGATTTAAAGAATCCTGTAGCGTTTTTTTATAAACATTACCACTGCGAACGGCAGCTTTTCGTTGGTAGAGCAGTCGTGGATAAGGTATTTCACTGGAAAGAACTAATTAACAATAATAACTCGAAATTATAAATATTGGGCGCCAGGCATGAACAGAGAAAGAA
>NW_022146704.1:0-9943 GCF_002938485.1 Sitophilus oryzae | reverse complement strand
ATTTGAAAAAATTTAGATATCATTAAAAATACGATTTGGGCATGTTTTAACCGGCCCACGGACAGGACAAGATACTAAAAACATTAAGCGATGAAATCTATTTTTCCAAGGCTCCGTGATTAAAAATTAGTGTTTTATAAATTTAAAATACAACTTGTTTTTGAGCGACGATGTCAAAAGTTGACATATGATATGTCATTTGATTGAGAGTGTCATTTTTTATTGAATAAAGTAAAAAAATACCGAGGGTGCCATTTAATAATCTAAAGTTGTAGTAATTTCCGGTGAAACCAAAAGTGACCGAAAACAATTGAATACGACAATCAATTCCGATTTATGTCATATACTGACATGCCAAATCTCGTTTTATCTGAAAAAATAAGAAAGTTATAGAGGTGAGCCACTTTTAAGACGCACCCGGTATACAAAGAAGACAAAGCAAGAGTAATGATACATAAAATAACCCCAGAGTTACCAACTGGCAAAGGAGTACGACAGGGAGGCGTGATATCCCCAAATCTGTTTACAGCAACATTAGAAGAAATCTTGCGTTAACTGGACTGGATCAACAAAGGATTGAAAATACATGGAGAATATCTTAACCATCGAAGATTCGCTGAATGACATAGTAATTGCCAATAGTCCTGAAGCACAAATTAATGAACTAAATACAGTCAGCAATAAAGTGGGTCTTAAAGTGAATTTAGCAAAAACTAAAGTAATGTAAAACAACGAACTAGTAGAAAGAAAAGATATTCAAATAAATAACACTGAAACACAGCTTGAGCTATCTATTACCAGAAATCAGCAGAATTAAGTTAGCATGGAGTATTTATGGAAGAAACTCGATCATATTCAAATCTATAATGCCACTTTATCTAAAAAAGAAGTGATGACCTATGCATGCGAAACCTGGACACTTAAAATGAACATCATAAGGAAACTGCAGGACGCACAATGCTCAATGGAACGAAATATGCCGGAAATAACCAAGAGAGACGGTAAAAGAATAGAGTGGATACGACAAAAGACCCAAGTAATAGATGTCATCCACAGAGTCAAATCCCTCAAATGGCAATGGGACACCTGGCAAGAAGAACGGACAACAGATGGACCACAAAAATTACAGCATGGTGCCCACGAGGAATTAAGAGACCTAGAAGAAGACCGAACCTGAGATGGGACCATGATATTAGGAAATTAGCAGGATAACATAGGCCCGCATAGCCAACAATAGACAACAATAAGCCCATCTACAAACACAGTATGTGAGGGAGGCTACACCATAATTGGAAATGGTTGAATAAGCTGATAATGATGATGATGAACTGTTGGTTAATAAATTACCTTGTCCTAAGAACTTCAGAATTTCTAAAATTAATTAATTAACTTATAATAAATTAATAATAAAATAATATTGATAATAATACAAGGATTACAAGGATTTTTTGTTTTGCTTTATTGGTGTTTATTCTTACGTTCTTCCACGTTTCCTCTGCTTTTTCTGATGCCTCATTTTAGCTCGGCGCAGTTAAGGACATATAGTGCTAATAAAATTAGGAGCAGGGTATGGCCAAACAGACACACCAAACTGGATTAGCGACAATTGTCATTTCACCGAAGGGAAGAATTAAGACTGAACGATATGGATGGAGAAAACGCCTTCGGGGGAATTTTTGGAACGACTTCTGGCCAATTAACCGATCTGTTAGGTTAGGTTTCTCTGTTTAGTTGGAATTCTCAGCAAGAATGTATTCCTTTTTATAACTTTTAATAGTCTAAAAGTATATTAGAAGTTTACTAGGATTTTAAAAGGAAAAATATAAAGACAACATCTTTAGAGGGTATTTAAATGGGTCAAAGATTTCATACTCTTTTTTCACATTACTATAAGGGTTTCTCACTGCAGCCGTCCTAAGTTTTGAGGTTAGGAAAAACTTAGAAGTTTGAAAATTTTGAGACTTAGGGTTATTTAACCTTTTCCTTTCATTTAAAAATATTTTCAAGGTCACACCACTTCGGTTACACCGGAAGTCGCCATTAATTCCTTATTTTAAATGGAACACCCTGTATATTATTTTATTTTTGGATTTCTAAAAAAATTTTATGATGGAGTTTCATTAGGTTTCCCTATACCTATTTTCAACTGTTTCTCAGATATCTTGATTTATTTGAAAATGTTTACAGACTTACCCTATTTTTAACTTAGTCGGTCTTTTACTCATTTTGAATCGGTGATAAACGCTTCTGCGGCAAACCGAAGCAGAGGACTAATACTTTCCGAAATCCATATTGACAATTAATTTATTGCCTACAGGGTGTCCAAAATTTGATAACTGATTAGATTATTTTCAAACTCAAAATAGTTAATTTATTATATTATAATAGTTCTCGACTAACATTGACATCCCCGTTGCTTGCTAACGGGTTTTCGTTGTCAGTCAGAACTATTCACCGTATGATCTGTATAATGTTTATAATGTACAAATAGAAATATAACAAGTCGTGTAATTGGTATGTTAAAACATACAGGGTGAGTTTTCTACGATGTTCTCTATGGGTATCTCGGAAATATATATATTTTTCGATAGTTGGATGCAGAATTTAATTCTGCATCCATTTCTTATAACTTTCCCTATACCACATTTTGAACGGTTTTCTTGTTAATTCGTATTTTTTACTTTACCCAATTCAAATTTTGGCAGAATCCCGACAATATCGTTTGTGTTTTTAAAAGAAAATAATTATGTTAAAGTACAGAAATTGAATGTAATTAGAACATACGAACAAAACAGGAACAAAGCAAAAGTGAAAACGTATAAAATATAACATAACATAACAAAACAAACGTATTTTCAACAGTAACGGTGAGGCATTAATTATTAATACTAGACGTTAGTGTATCCCTACAATAATAAAAAAACTCAATAATTACAAAAATTTTCGTTCATAGAACTAGTATAGTTTCGGTCACTTCGATCAATAATTTTTGTAATTATTGTGTTTACTTTTTTTTATGGTAGCGATACACTAACGTCTAGTGTTAATAATTAATGCCTCACCGTTACTGTTATACGTTTGTTTTGTTATGTTATGTTATATTTTATACGTTTTCACTTTCGTTTTGTTCCTGTTTTGTTCGTATGTTCTAATTACATTCAATTTCATTACTTTAGCATAATTATTTTATTTTAAAACACAAACGATATTGTCGATTCTGCCAAAATTGAATTAAGGTAAAATATACGGATTAAAAAGAAAACCGTTGAAAATGGGTATAGGGAAAGTTATAACAAAATCGATCTGAATTGAATTCTGCATCCAACTATCGAAAAATATATAGGGGTGTCTCATTTGAAAAATGGTCTTTTTTGGGTTTGAAAATAATCTAATCAGTTATTGAATGACCGATGAGTTACTGAATGACACCCTGTATGAGATAAATTAGTTGTCAATATGGACTTCGAAATTATTAGTCCTTCTCCAGTTTACTGCAGAAACGTTTATCACCAATTCAAAATGAGTAAAAGACCCTACTAAAAATAGGGGTAAAATGTAAAATTTTCAAATAAATCAAGATAACTGAGAAACAGTTGAAAATAGGTATAGGGAAGTCTAACGAAACTCATCATAAAATTTTCTGAGAAATCCAAAATTAAATAATATACAGGGTGTTCCATTTTGAAATAAGGAAGTTAATGGCGACTTCCGGTGTAACCGGAAGTGGTATGACCTTTGAAAATATTTTTTAAATGAAAGGAAATTTTTAAATAACCCTAAGTATTAAAATTTCAAACTTCTAAGTTTATCCTAGCCTCAAAAAACTTCTAACGAACGGCTACGGTGAGAAACCCTGTATTAACATTGGGCGAAGTTGACAGAAATTACATACTTTTTTGCTTCAATTAGGGTCCTTAATTTTGATAACTCAAATAAAATAAACATAGGTGGAGGTACGATAACGCCTTATTTAACTGGTTGTAAATTGGTTTTTGCTGATCGTTGATTTCCAGCTGGTCTCAAACATGGTTGTGTACTATACTTCTGCGCACGATCAATCGAAATCAAGTGAATCCTGTGAAGACCACAGGGAATAACGATATAAGTCACAAAATGAATATTTCGAGAAAAATTTATTTTAACGTTAGGTGAGTAGTTTAAACGTGAAAAAGGACATTGTAAACAGGATTATGTTTTACTAAATTTTACCAAGAAAAAAATAAAAATATTTTCTGTATTCAAAAAATAATATGGAAGAACGATCGAAGTCCAATTAGAGATGCATGATTCCTGGAACATAAAAAATAAAAATATGTTTTTGTTGTTAGGTTATCCTTTTAAATTGATCAGTTATTAGATTAGTTGTCCTTTTAAATTGATCAGTTATTAGAAATAGTTTATGACATAATTTATGTGTGGGTGTAGGGATAGGGAGGGGTGTTGTTTTTATAATTTTTTTTGCCTAAATATACAGGGTGAGTCTTAATATAATTAATATTAATAAGTGCAAATATTTTTAGAAGTAGTATATTTCCACCCCAGAAACACGATTATGAGTTTCTTTCGCGAAAAAAAAATGTTTGATTTTTTTTAGTTTTTAGTTAAAAACATAATTCCTTGATAATATGGCAACTTAGGTAGTAGATTAAATTTACAAGAAAGAAAATCCAGAAAATATCTAGTGTTCGCAAAATTTAAGCAAAAAATATTATTTTTAGGAAATTTTCAAAGTAAAATAACTCGGTTATTTTGGACTTATGTATTTGGAAAACGGTAAAGAGGTTGGTTTTATCAAGATCTACCAGCCCTGAAAAAAATTGCACTTATTTAAGACTCACCCTGTATATATATTTTAAATTGAAGTTACTAATTTCTTAATAATTATGACCATCCCTAAGGGAGAACCGGGATGAGGAGGGTATAAAAGCAGTAGTGTATCATTTCTATGATATTGTTACAGCAAAAAAGTAAAAAAAAACACGTCTATAATTTTCATGTGAGACGTTGATACAGAAATCGATGAACTTAAATCACCGGTAAGAATGAACATGATAAAGTCACAGCCAATTTAATAATATAAGTACTTTATGATAAGTTTTAGTATAGTGTAGATACTACTAGATTGTTACATCTATTTCATCTATTTTACCCCCATTAAAAACCCATTTCTCTTCACTATTACCATCACAAAACCCATCATCTTTCAATACTGCGGTCCAATATTTAATCCGGCCCGATGATCGAACTCAAACAGAAAACCCATTCTGCGACATAATCACCTCCGCTCGCCCGATAAGGGCCGCGTTGCTCGCCAAAAGGGCCCCCAGATAGGACGGACCTCGATTACCGCGCCACGTGGACGCCGCGTGGCTTGGCAAAGAAGAAACGGTGGCGGGATGGTCGCGCCCTCGCCGTTTCCTTATCGCAAATCGGGCCGAGCCGATCATCAAACACGGGCAACAACGCTTAATATGCAGCGGCATTATGCAACGTTATCGTTCCTTAAAAACATAAATCAGAGGATTTATATCATATTTCATTTTGCTAAATGTCTCTTTTATTATTCTTCGGTATCATCTGAATTTATCTTTGAAATATTTCCTTATGCCTATCGGTCACTTTTCTTATACTACGTCTTTTTGGAGAATTTTAACAGAAACCGGTATGATTCTGTTTATGTGGAATAAAGCACTCTAAAAACTTGAACTTATTAGGCTATTAGTACTTAACTAGGTTATATTATTTTATGATAATTAACAGTAAATGAGTTTTGGAAATGAGACTCAGTTTTTGAAACAAGACTCTCCACAAAAAAAAAATTATCTTCAGTATCTAGCTAACATTCTGTATCTAAATATGGAGAATAAAGCCAAAGCAAATCAATCCATGTTGCTTTCACCCTGAGAAAAGCCATTTGCACACCAATCCACTAAACAGACAACAAATTCCACACGACATTACCACGATACGTAGGAATGCATATGGATAGATGGCAGAAACACCTGGCAGAAACATAGCTGGAGCATTTGTAAACATTTTTACATTTGTAACTTCGATCCATTGGCTGATTGGTCCCTGTCAAGTATCTGTTAACAAACGAAAGCAAATAACAATTTCCAAAACTATTTTAGAGCCAATTTGCCCGAAGCTTAAACTACTATCAAAAATTAACAATACATGTTAATGTTCTGATGGATGACATACCAAGAATATTCAACTTTGAGAAATACCTCACTGTAGTATTGACTGTAGTACTCTTGCCCAATGCAGTATTGTATTGGTATAAAAAGGATTCGAAAAGAGAAAGTTTGCTCAGCAAATAAGTAAGTAAGACCATACCATAATGTGGTAAACTGATGCTTCCAAAATCAAAGAAGGGATAGGAATGCGAGTATTTGTGCCGAAAACTAGATACTCCGAACCAACAGGCACCTACTCCAGCATCCTTCAGGCAGAAATCTACGCTATCGAAAGGTTCGGCCAAGCTTAGATGGAACTATCGGAAACTGGAAATAGCTATTTTATCCGATAGTCAAGCTGCACTAACCAAAGCGACCAACTCAGTAACCATCAATTTGAAGTTGATCCAAGAATGCCAGGGAAGTTGAAGAAATTAAGCAAAGAAAATAAAGGCTTCCTACTCTGGGTACCAGCCACCAAGAGATAGAAGGCAGTGAAAAACAAACGATCTAGCAGAAAAGGAGCGAACACTGCACTAACTGAACTAGAACCATTCTGCTTCCCACGATGGAGAAAGATCAAAAATTTTCTTGATTTAAGTAAGTACAGTCTTCGGATTGTCACGGAGTTTTTGACAAGACACTTTCTCATTAACGAACACCGCAGTAGATTGAAAATGAGAAACCACCCAGAACACCTCATCACTGTGTGTATCGAAACGACAACCTTTCATGCCATAAATTTTGGTACGACTGATATCGGAGATGGAGAAATGGGATCATGAAAGTGGGATACACAATAGATCTGTAAGGTCGCAGTGATTAACTCCCCTCCCGAACATTCTACATTTTAATGCTCTGGCTGCTAAACTAACGGGTTCTGAAATTTTCTCAAAACTGAGTACGAATAGCGTTTCAAATCTGATAAAATGGTTCTCCAAAGTATAGTGAGAATGAGACATTAATCAGACAAAGAAACAGCAAAATATCCACGATAGGTTTCCCAGTTTAGCGGAATACAGAAGTAAAAAAATATTTAGCCTCCTGATATAGGTAGTTTAAGAGGTTTGATATGCCTCCAAGATCTTATAGATCTGGCATGTTTATCCTGGAATAATCATATATCTTGATCTATCCTCTGAGGCTTGTTCAACAAGAATGTAAAAGCAGGAAAAATTACGATCGTCTACTTCAAATGTTTTTACAACTGAAATTTTTATTTCTCTGCTTTTTTTGACATTTCAAGTTTCATCAATATTTATTTATATCTTTGTACTTAATTTGAGTACTTGATAATTATTATTAACCGCGAGGTTGGGATTTTATCTGCAAGTCACACTATCATTTTCAAACTGTTCTTTCCTTCTGAAATGCCGTTTTAATCATAAAACCCGAGAACACCATATTCGCCATTATTATTTTATGCAAGCATTAATTTAGCATTAAGTACTCTATTATAAGGGCTACTGTGTTTCAATTATCACAATAAGCTACCATTAAGTAACTCGTAGTCTACTGTTAGTTCTATTGTAGTAATTATCTATTCGTGTTCTGATTGTGCTAAGATGCAGAAAAGAACGGATTATTAAAGAGATAGAAAAAAAAGCGATATTATTGAAAATGCTGTCATTACAACTTCATGTTTGTTTACTGACGAAATAAATTTATTTGTCAATTTAACAACAAAAACTCATCATTATGTTTGTTAAAACAAATTATTAAAAATATTATAATATATTTAAAACACAAATCAATAGAATTCGTGTAAAATCTAGTGATTTTTAATATTTACAATCCGTCAACAAACTAAACGCTACGCTAAACACAAGTCTGCATTAAAATTCTATCGCACATAACTCGATTACAAATTTGAATTGACACCCTTTGTTAATCTTGTTTATTATAAATGGCGGCTAAATGTAAATTTTATTAGTCGTCTGTGAAACTGATGCTATTGGATTATTCTGCAGAATTTGTCAGATAAATCAATTGTAGTGGATAACTTTATTTTTTTAACCAATACGACTTATGATTTATTTTACGTAGAATATTTTCGTAATATTTTATATGCCACCAATAAAAAAACAAAATCAAACACTAATTTACCACCTGAACTTTTTCGAGGCATTAGCATGTGACGTTAGGGGAGTAACCGATGTTTAGAAGATATTTTTAAACAACCGACCAGTCTTGGTAAAGTAATTCGATAAGAATATAATCTGGGTAGTATTCATGTTAATGAAACAGTTGATCTCCCCTCCCGAACATTCTACATTTTAATGCTCTGGCTGCTAAACTAACGGGTTCTGAAATTTTCTCAAAACTGAGTACGAATAGCGTTTCAAATCTGATAAAATGGTTCTCCAAAGTATAGTGAGAATGAGACATTAATCAGACAAAGAAACAGCAAAATATCCACGATAGGTTTCCCAGTTTAGCGGAATACAGAAGTAAAAAAATATATAGCCTCCTGATATAGGTAGTTTTTACTTGCGGGAATATAGTGGAAACAACGGATATGCTGCAAGAAAATTTACAACTTAAAAGAAAAGGAGATGCCTATTCAAATGATTCCAACCCCCTTTAGAAGTTAGGATCACACGACAACACATTCCAATCTTTCACATAATGTTGTTCTCCTACTCTGGGTGCCAGCCCACCAAGGGATAGAAAGCAATGAAAAATCAAACGATTTAGCTGTAACCATCAATGAGTACACTTCACTAACTGGACCAGAACCGTTCTGCTTCCCTAGTGGAAACCAACTTAAAGGGGAACTCAAGAACCTGGAAGACTCCATCCGTAGCCTGGAATGGGAATCCTCCAACGGTCTAAGACACTCGAAGAAATTTCTCTGAACTCACGACCGAGAAAAGTCAAGGATTTTCATTGATTTAAAGTAAGATCCATGGGACCCATCGTCGGATTTTAACGGGGTTTGTAACATGACATTGTCACCTCAATGAACACCTCAGTAGAATGAAGCTAAGAAACAACGGAGAATGCATATCCTGTGGAGACAATGAGGAAACACGAAAACACATCATCAATGAGTACACCGAGACAACAACCGTGTATGCCGTAAACTTTGGTACCATCGATATCGGAGATGGAGAACTAACCCGGGCAAAACCGTCACATTTGTCAAAGCCCTGAGACTGTATGATGAGTTATAACTGAAGAAAGATACACTAAGATAGCGGTGATTAACCCTCCTCCCATATATTATATATTTACAAAATGTCTAAACACCTGAAAGCGGTTAAAAGAATAAATATAAAATGACAGTGATCTTCATTTTCAAGTCCTTCAGTACTGACATATTTTTTTCGATCTTATGGCGACATATAGTATTAGTCCCATGCAAAGATATTTAAACCCGGGAGATACAACGATCCATTCATAAAACGCTGTAAACCTTCATCACACACTGGTTTGCGAAAATCAACGAGTGCGAGAGAGAATGGACAAACAAGGGAATAGGGTATCGGCGCAGCGGCGCAGCGGCAACAATGTAGTTGTTTACGTGTGTTAGTGGCGTGCCGATCGACCGACAGTATTTTAAGGAAATTAAAATAATGTTAAATAAATTTAAAAAAATAATAATAACACTTACATATTTGTCGCATTGTAAAAAGTTGAGGGAGGATATTAATAGGAAAAAAATAAGTTGAGGGAGGATAGCGAAATAAATAAAAACCGGCATAATTTTTTATTATAAGATGGCTTTTCACATAAGAATAACGATTAAAAAAATCAATAAG
>NW_022146703.1:0-7341 GCF_002938485.1 Sitophilus oryzae | reverse complement strand
TCAAATCAAATTCAAATGTGTCAAATGAATCGTCAAACAGAACTGTCAAGGATCCCCACCCTAGAGAGCTTTTATGGTGCCTTTTCCGCCCACCATGCATGAATACATGGATAGCATTATGCTCCTTCCTTAGTCTTCTTATTCAAAGGATTAAACCAATGCTTATTCAAGATCAGTCGCATGGTTATTGAAAAGTAATATGACTTACCCAGTAACTTTCGATAACTATAATTATAGTACTTCTCCTTACCTGAAAGAAAAAAAAAACAAATTGTTAGTTAATGTAATCGTAGGCAATAAAAATATAACATAAAAATGATAATTAAATGGATATACAGTGTCACAAATAAATATCATATGGGATTTTTTTATTAATTAGATCAAATTTAGTTTAGTTTTCTGCTTTGAACACATACAACAAATTAAAAATTATATAATAAAATCTAATTTGTGGATCTCGGGACTTTTGTGTATCTGTCAAATTTGACATTTAAACTAATTAATGGATGAAAAATAAGTCAGTAAAGTTGGTCAAAAATAGCTGCCGATTCTCTTGGTATGAGTAAAAATATCTGATGATAAAAAAATCTTAAATTATATTAATTAAATTAAGTGATGAATAACTTCCCCATTTTCATAAATGGGATAAACAGGGTGTCCCAGAAATAAGTACAGATATTCTAACTGTACTTTTAAACTACTATTTGGTAATATATTTCGATCCCAGATATTTTTGGTATTCTTGATAATATTTCTTCATAATATGGCAACATAGGTAGTAATAGGTAAGAAAACCCAGAAAATATTCAGTGGTTCTCAAAATTAAGGCAAAAAATCATTTTTTTTTGGAAATTTTCAAAGTAAAATAAGTCGGTTATTTTGAACTTATTTGAAAAACGGTAAAGAGAAAATATGTTTCTTTTATCGAATTCTACCGCCATCTTAAAATATCTATACTTATTTCTGAGACACTTTGTATAAAGGTTAATTTAATGATTGAATATTTTTGTTTTAATTTTATTAATTGTAACTAATTAAATTGCGTTTGTCTCATCTAGGAGACCGAAATGGACAAAATATCAAGATACACCTTTTAATCAACAACCTAACCTAACCTAAGCTAACCTTTTAATCGGCATTAAATGTCCTACACAATTTTGCTAAAAAGGAAAATATTCCAGTGATAACCCATATGCACGTCCCTGGTGAATCTATCGACACTTTTTTAGCATCAAAATATGTTCCACTTATAGTCACTTTTACCCTCTAAATTTTATTCGAATTGCTAAAAGCTTTTGGAACAAAATTATAATAAGTCTAAAAAATATGAAGATTTTTACTCCATGTAGCTACGAAACCTATGTTAATATAAAAAATAAATCTTATTTTTACGTGAGGAATCTCCCCACAAGAGACGGCACATATTATTTAAAACACCCTGTATGTACCACCTCCACCTTTTATTTGCCTCATCGGCAATCCACACACAACACACGTGGCTCTTTCTTTTCGCCGCCTTTTATTTTGTTACGTGCCGAAGACGTGTTTATCGTAGACCAACTCTCTAAGCCGGATTCCGTCGCCCCTTGCGGTCGCCCTGCCGCCCCCCTGTTTACTCTACTTTAGCTTTAATCTTGGGTATTGGCCGATGTCGGTCGGCATCGGCAAACACGCCCAGCCCGCTGGCAAATGTTTGGACTGCCGCCGCTGCCTGGTGCAAATGCCAAGACAAAGAGAGTTTGAGGCTTCGGAGGACTTAATGCCTATACCTCAGGAACCGAAATGCGAGATTTGTGAATTGACGTGTGTATACAGGGCGAGAAAAGTTAGGTTGCTGGGGTTGCTTACTCGGAGGCCTTGAGCCCATTGTATTATTGTATAGCAAACCTTTCTCTCATTTTTTCTTTGCGTAAAAGCACTTCCAGTTCTTTGCAAAGTTCCCGATGTTGGCTTCTGCTGCTTCTTCTAGTTTCTCTAAAAAACTGTACCCTAAAGTTTTCCATGGTTTCTTCTTCCTCTTCACATTCTCTGCAGTAGTCGTCGTTGGAAATTTTCCATCTAACGATGTTTAATCCCTTGAGGCAGTTTCCAGTAACGACTAACGAAATAATTTCTGCAGTAACGTCAATATTTGGATTACAATTGGTGTCTGGGAGTTTTTTGAAATAAGAAATTTGATTTTGATGTCAATATGACTCCAACTAGTAGAGGGCGCCACCTACGTATTTTCTAACTGGTTTGAAGAGTAATAACTTTTCGTCCGTACCTGTATAAAACTACGGAGTAAAAAAATATACATTTACGGCGTTTTTTACGTGAAAAAGGTCTCTTGGTAAAAATCGCTACGAGTAATGGTTTTCGAGATATTTTGAATCGAAATTATCAATACCTCATCACTAAATCATCACTGACATAAATTAAACATGTTGACTAAATAGTTATTAGACTGAGATCATAAATCTGAAATGTTTTTGTATCAAAAGTTCAACAAAAACTATTTTATAAATATGATTAATTTAAAAAAATAAAAATTTCTCAAATTTTTATTATTTCAGTGAAATAACTATCTACTGAAAGTGTTTATTTTTCGTTAATAATGGCATGTATTGACTATTTCCATTCTAAATATCTTGAGAACGGTTGCTCGTAGCGATTTTTACAAAGAGATATTTTTTACGTAAAAAATCACAGAGATGTATATGTTTTCCCTTGGTAGTTTTATACAGGTACAGACAAAAAGTTATTACGCTTCAAAACAGTTAAAACACATGTAAGTGGCGCCCTCTACAAGTAGGAGTCATATTGACATCAAAATCAAATTTCTCATGTCAAAAAACTCCCAGCCACCAATTTTCATCGAAATATTGACGTTACTTCAGAAATTATTTCGAAAAAATCGAAATAAAAATGAAATTTGTCCACCCTGTATCTCCGAAACTAAGCCTTTTAGGGCATACATATATACGAACTTTTTTACCTATTTTTATCTGCAGAATATGCTGCCGAAGTTTCCGGAATACAATTCAAACCACCCTGTATATCAAATCATCAAGGTTAAACAAAGACTAATTAGTATCATTAATTTCAAAGTTTAATAAAAAATCCCTGTTCTCAATTAAAAACGATTTGTTTCCTCAATTATCCCTTGCCAGCTCTTAAGCTGCCCTTCTTCCTGGCCCTTCTGTATTCTTCTCAACTGTCAGACAGTCAAAATTAAAATACCAATTAAGTTGCGAAAAAATTCAAGGCGATGAGTCACCAAAGCCTTAATCCTAATTCGTCCTTATCACTGCAGAGGGAGAGTTTTTCGGGGTGAAACGTTAAATAATACTATGAAATTAAAGGTATTTTGATATTTTCGAGAAAAAAACTTAACAATAATATTTATCAATCAATAAATAAATATGTTTTATCTTTTTTTCCACAGCAACTGTTAAAATTGCCTTATATCTATCAAAAATAGTAGATAAAATAGTACTTTAACAGCGAGGATAGGTTAAAAACTTTATTTCTTCTCGCACTAAAACGTAACTCACTATGGAAAAAATATTGTCATATACACGACGATAAAATTAATTATCGTCTCCCGAACTTAAATGAATCGTCTCCCAATTCAATTCATATAGCAATTGCGAATTGTCTAAAATTTCAGAAAAAAGTACAACCTAATTCTGATTCTTTCTCTGTTTTGTTTTTCCGGCAATGTGAGGCTTAAGTCCCTCTCCTGGCTTTTCAAAGAAAAATCGATGGATTTCCCCCCTCGATTTTCCTCCTTTTCTCGCACATAATGAAAAACAAACTCGTGACTGGAATGAAAGGGCCTAATTAAAGACTTAAGGACGATTTAAAGGGCAGAGATGCGATTCTTAGTCTTGCTCGGAGAAAGTAAAAAAGACTTTTGGTTCTGGTTCGATTGCTTGGAAAGCCAATTTCGAGTAGAACAAAGATGTAAAGAAAGAAGTTATCTATTGAAGAAAAGTCCTAATAATAAAAGCCTATAGTCTGTTAGTAGGTTTAATTAAACACACTGTGTGACTAACTTTTATTCAAAGATCCTTAATCCATTAATTTTTTTATTATTATTAGGGGTATAATAAATTATTGGGGCAATTAAAGTCTCTGTTGTTATAAATAAGCATTTATTAAAAAATGAAATATCATAACTATATTTTTAAGGTGTTACTTTTTATCACACTGTCTAATGCCCATACAAAATTCAGTTTTTTAGTATTTGGAGCAATTATTATTAATCAAAGCAAGCAGTCATTTAATGTAGTTTGAATACTGGAATCATATTAATTGGTCCTCTTTAACAAATATTTAAACAATTTTTTTTAATTTTTTAATGAAATAAACGAATTATATCGACAATATTAGTATCTGTACTCTTTAAAAATTTGGTACATCTTTAAAAATAATCTAAAATGTCAATAGTCCATGGATAAATAAGTTCTAAATTACAAGAAAATGCATTTTCTACGGAAACTTAAAGAGATAGGTAAAAAATGGTATAATATAATTTGATAGACAATAAAATTGTGCATCTGATTCTCGTAAAATATACAGGGTGTTCCATTTAAATTAAACAAGTTATTGCCGTTTGAAGCTAATAATTATTTAAAATAGTATAAGGTAGTATTATTTTTATTATTGCAACACAATAACTGATCAGTAAATAAACTTCAGTAAATATTTAGTATTAAAAACTTTGATACCCTTGGAGAAACGAAGCCTTAAAATTTTTACTGCAATTTCACAAAATTGAAAATATTTCAAAAACGGTAAGGTTTAAGTATAATAAATCTTAATCAAATTTACCTTTATTTTAATCGTAGAAACTAAAAATGTAATAATATACAGGGTGTTCCATTTAAAATAATACAACTTTGATATTTTTTACTTATTTGGGGCACTCTGTATCTTGTAAAAATATTTTTAAATTGTAGCTCTAATAGTCCTTCATCGAACCCAAAACTTACAATTTGTAAAAATCTCATCGTTTAGCTACAATACTCCGTGTCGTATGTGGTGAACAACCCTGTATAATACCTTTTTCGTATACTTGCTATTTAAACCTGTGTATTTGTATATATCAGTTGTTTACGATGTTCTCCGATGGTGGCAGCACCGGCAGAGAATGCACCAAATTATAACACAAAAACTAAATGGTATTTCATGTTTGGTTACTTTCTTCTAGTAATTGCTAATTTAAAGTTTGTCTTTTAATAGAATGTTATTTTATCAGAATACAAGTTTCAATAAATAAAAAACGAAAAAATAATTTAATGTCAATTTTTCCTGTAACCAACTTTTAGCATTCAAGCACTCCGAACTTAAGTTATTCAAAACCATCCTCCGTAGGCTTTTCTTTTTTATTTATTAGCTATCGGCACAAGCGAGACGTTATCGCACCTCGAAAACCATAAAATCGACCATAATTCAGGAAATTTATTATCACTCCTGCGCTTATATTACAAACTTTTTAAAAGCAACACCCACCGCACTATCGAAATTCTCTTTAAAGATAACCAAAGACAGCGGCAGCAGAAGCAGCGCTGGCAGCAGCAATAGACCAGGGAAATACGTCCCAGACCGCCTATTATACTGAATTATTCTCGAGAAAACTGCGCGGGAAAACCGAAGACGCGCGATTACCGTTATTATTAGGGAAATTTCGGTAAATTTTCCGTATTACGTGTAATATTTTAGAGAGTCTGGGAGATTTATCGATCCCGAGTCCTTTCGACCGGGGACAGGTATTGAGAAATACCTGTGGGATTTATGGGATTATCGTCTGGGAGGCTTTGTATATACAGACGGTAGGTGTGTGTACCTAGCCGGGAAAATTTGTCGTTAAAATTTTAGAAAATTAATTTTGGAGGTTTATTTTAGGTTAGGGAAAAATGGAATTATTTATTTATCGATTTTTATAGATAAATAATTAACGTAAATTTCAAAAACACTCACGTCAGGAGTTCAAATTTGATAATCATCCAACCCTAAAGCTATTTAAAGAGGATATTTTTTTTTCTTACTGTCTTCTTTCTGTCAAAATTTTTATCCTTTTATTATTTTTAACTGCTTTTCATCATCATCATTTTCAGCTTATTCAACCTTTTCCAATTATGGTTTGGACATTTAAAATAAAAATACTTAAATATTTATTATTTGAGTGTATTTACAAGACAAAACTAAAAATAAATAAATTCAATAAACCCAAAAAAAAACTAAAATATTACACTAAATAAAAAAAAGTTATAACAAGTCTTCAAAAAGCCCACCTTCTTGTGCTAGACAGAAGCCTAGGTGGTCGTAAAATCCCCGTCTGACATCCAGATTATTAGCCCTATTATGACCATACACTTTTAACATAACCCCACAAAAAAAAAATCATTGGGAGAAAGATCTGGTGATCTAGCGGGCCACAAAATATTAGTTCCGTATCCACTAATTAAACGGTTGGGAAAAGTATTGTTCAAATATTCTTGAACAATACGAGCATTGTGGGCAGGGCAACCATCTTGTTTAAACCAGACATTGTGAAATCTTTCTCCCAATAACTCACGAATTCTAGGGACAATCTGCTGCTGTAACAAGTCCAAATACTTTGCAACAGTTAAATTACCCTCTATAAAAATGGACCAATGATATGCTCCCCTACAAAACTACTCCAAACATTTAGCTTTTGAGGATATTGCGTGCGTACCTCAAAATATCTGTGCAAATTTTCCCGAGACCAATATCGTACTTGTGTAGGGTTACGACGACTGAATAAAGGAAAACTTGATTCGTCGTTGAAAACTATACGCCGAATAAAGTTTTCATCTAAATTGACCTTTTCCATTACAGATTCACAAAACGCCATACGCCGAAATTGGTCTTCATGGAAAATTTCATGAGTTTTGCGCGCTTTATACGATCGGTATCCATTTTTTTTAAGAACTCTTTTAACCGTGCTAGGTGAAGAATCTGTTACCTCAGCAATTTGATTACTTTACAACGTGGGGTTTTGATCCGCGGTAGCACAAATGCATGGGCGCCGGAAGAATGAAATTTAAGGGGCAAGGTAAAAATGAATAAAAAATTTACATTTTTGGTAATTATTGGGAAAACTGGAAATCGTCCGATTTTCACCAAAATTGGTATGCACCCTATTTTGAAGTCGTAGATTACGAATCTGAACTTTTTTCTTGGCGGTCTCTTACCGTTTTTCAGAAAAACGGAAAATAATTTCAATATCGAATTTTTCTTAATTTCTCATATTTTTAAGGTTTTTGCTATTTTAAGTTACTTTTATAACCAATTCTATGCATAATAGAGGAAAATTTGCTAAAATAAATT
>NW_022146702.1:0-4562 GCF_002938485.1 Sitophilus oryzae | reverse complement strand
ACTGGCCGTTTTACTAACTTAGAAGGTGTAACCTGTGCCCAGATGGAGGAAGCAGATGGACGAATAATCATGCACGTTAAAGACATGATTATTAACGGAGCCAAATCGGCGTTAATTCGTTGTGCTGACACTGACATTTTGGTTTTAGCTATATCAAAGCTATATCTTTTTTTCCTCAACGGTACGCCTATATAATGTTCAGTCTAATAACATAACTATGGCCAGGAAACTCTTGTTTGCAACTGAAAATAGGCCACTTACGGCTATACCACCAACTCGAGCTGCTCTACATGAAGCGCAGCATACCAGGCGGGTCATATTTGGAGTAGAGCTGACCAAATATATCAAGATGATCTACCTGCTCTAATTAGCTGGGGATGGATGGAGGTTGAAAGAAAATGGGTACCACTGTGGTCGAAAAAAGCACAAGATTGGGAGTCATGCAGGTCACTCGATACTGGGCGTAACACGCAATGTGAAACAATGCAGTGTTCCTGCAAAAAACATGACTTACCGTGTACAATCGCCTGCAGAAACTGCAAAGGAGAGGTAATAGGAGGTAAACGATTCTGAAGAAAGTAAAAGTTATAATAAAACTATTTGTTGTTGCAGCTTGAGATTTCAATGAATTTTAAATACCTAAGAAGCCAGCTTATACTTGTTTTTTATTGTTATTACGTAACTATAAACAAACTAATTAAGATTAAATATAAACTTATTTTTTTATTAAACAAAACGTTAGTCCCAGTTTGTGCAGTATTGCTCAAATTGGTATAAAGGATCCTTGACGGCGCATCTAAGGGAGGGGGGGGGAATAACGTTCCTTCTCCCCCCATGGGTGCGCCCATGGTCTTGCCACAAACTTAATTACATTTTTCCTTCCAAAACTTACAAAAATATCCAGCATTTTGCTTAGGATACGATAAATATGTTAAAGAATGAAATTTTGACACTTAAATCAAATATTACAGCCGTAGCCGTTTTTTTAAATCTTCATGTTCGAATTAGTCAAAAAAGGCACTAAAATTATGAACAAAAATATTGAAATAAATTTGTGAAAAATTTTAACCCCTTAAAAATTAAATAAGGGTTGCAACCCTACCCCAACGGGTGAAATTTTAGGTGCTGCGGGTAAAATAGCTTAAAATGACCTATTAAACAACTGTACAGTACAACTGACCGTATGTACTATATGGAAAAATATAGTATACAGTTTCCCTTATTACATACAAGTTAAAATTGAATATTTAGGGGTAATTCTACAAAGCAAGTATAAATTCGGAATAATTATTTTTCAAATATTATATACTTACTGAACGTAAAGTTTAATAGTTATTCCAAGAATTGGTTATAGTTGGTATATACTTGCTTTGTAGAACCCACCCTTAAAGTAGCAGGTTCGAAATCGAGGAAACAAAAATGGATGAGAGAGACTGTCTTCTCTTAAGGCAGGCGGCCACTGCGAGCTTAATTAAACTAAGCTAAGAATATGAAAACAAACGGTAACTAAACTAAAATAAGTTTCATCGGCCACTGGGAACGATTTTCACTCAGTAGTCAGCTAGGTTAGCTGCGTTTCCGTATTGTATCTCTGCTGTCATAGAACTAATCGCTGCGAAAAATTCGCTGGAACCTGTCACGAACTCAAACGAGCGAAACTAAACTACGATTCGAATCTTCGTTCATATATTTTCGTTTAGTTTCGCTCAAGTGGCCGCTGATGCATTTAAAAGTATAGGAGCTGATTTTTAAAAATCTTATCTTCGCTTGGCTTAGTTTAGTTTCGCTCGCAGTGGCCGCCCGCCTTTAAGCACAGACGGGACCGTTTCTGAACATTTCTCGCGAAATTTATTAACTCAGTGGGAATCAAAGATACCTTCGCATAAGTACTACTAATTCATGGATAGATATACGGGCAAGAATAAGATCCTGTAATCTTCCTCAAAAATAAAATTCATAGGCGTTAAGTCCGGCGGCCTTGACAGCCAACGGCTGAGACCTTAGTTAGTTATCCAATTATTCTCGAAAATATCGCTGAAAATTTCAGCGTTGTGAGGCGGTGCCTTATCTTGCTGGAAACATATGTTTTTGAGTTCCATTAGCAGATCATCAATGAGGGATTCCCAAAGCCTACTGGTTGAAAGAGACAAACTCTTAAAAATTCTGTATTTCGAAGGGGACTCGAACAAAATATCAAATACGCGTTATATTTTTTGAAAGGTAATTTGAAGTGTCCCAAATAAAAAATCAATTTTTCTGTTGATAACTCTTTAATTTTTAATTTAAAAAAAATATGTACTGATACTATTAGTGTCATTATTTGGAAAACACCCAGTAACTCCGAAACGATAACAGATATCGATGTGCGGTTTTACCATCGAATTTTTGATAAAAAATCTCAGACAGCGATATTAGTTTTCGCCTATCTCCTTTAGAGAAGGGTGTTTCCTTTAAAAGTATCAATTTGACCCACCCTGTACAATGTTCTTTTTAATTTTCAGGAATGCTCAAGTATAATATCGGTAATATCCAACGAAGAAGTAAGCATAGGCAGCGAAATCCTGGACAAGGGTTCGTACGTTCCCAGGAAGGGCAGCGACGGCGAAGACGTCAACGGACACATCTGTCACATCGACTCTCCCGAGACAGATACTTATCCGACATCCGACGTGGTACAGGGCGAATCACTTATGGATGATATCAGCTCGATGCTCGGCGAAATTCTATACGGATACGATCAGGACAGTGTAGGAGATACGTACACCGATGACACTACCCTGTTTCATAGTGAGTTGGGTGAGTTATAGATTATGTGTCTATCTTTGAATAAAAAGATTAAGGTTGTATTCCGTTACAAAACCAGGCGAACCAAACCGGTAAACTACGTTAAAGAGTGGCTCCTGAAAAACATCGGTTTGATACGGAACGGTTTGGTAAAATACTGGGAACGTCAAATGTTGACGTTTTCTAAATTGCAATACCTCTATTATAAAATTTATCTTTTATGCATTTTTAATGTACCTATTCTCTGCTTATACGTTTGCTTCCTCTTTTCAATGGAGTTTAATATTGAAAAGTACTTTATTAATAAACTGTTAAACTCGCTAGACAGCTCAGGTGAAGATTTGCAGGTCCAATATTAAAACAGATCAATAATAAATAAACAAATATAATCAATATTTATATTTTAAAATTATATAAGAGTTTCTTGCCTTGAACTGCTAATTTAGAAATTAATTCCACGCTGTGTTCGACATAATGTGGATCAACCTGCTCTCACTACCGGTTTCGGGGCCCTACCCCATCATCAGGTGAGCTTGGTTCGTTTCCACAATATGTCGAGCACAGCGCAGAGTATACAAACACGACTTGTCGTAAAGTAGCGGTAAGATATTAAGCCCCCATCGCGAGATAGCGGCCTGCGTACAATGGTAGTACTTTCGTACCACCGAGGCACAAATATCGATAGTAAATAAAGGCTTTTTTCGGCTAGCCCAAATTATATAATGGAAAATAATTTTTTTGCAGTTTTTAGGTATGTAATAAAATTATATAAGAGTTTCTTGCCTTGAACTGCTAATTTAGAAATTAATTCCACGCTGTGTTCGATATAATGTGGATCAACCTGCTCCCACTACCGGTTTCGGGGCCCTACCCCATCATCAGGTGAGCTTGGGTCGTTTCCACAATATGTCGAGCACAGCGCAGAGTATATAAACATGACTTGTCGTAAAGTAGCGGTAAGATATTAAGTCCCGCATCGCGAGATAGCGGCCTGCGTGCAATGGTAGTACTTTCGTACCACCGAGGCACAACCTATTTTCTATTATATTTATATTTTTATAGCTTACAAAACATTCACGATTACTTGTCTTGTTTTTCATGCTTTCTTTAAATGTTCCTGACTTTAAGAAACAATGGGTGCAAAGTTTAAATGGTCATAAAAAATAATTCCATTTAGTTAATGAAATTTATTTACCTTTACTGCCTACCTCCATTGCTTTTGGATGTAAATACAAAATATTATTACAAATTTTAGAAATCAAATGAGAATTTCACTCGAACTTCCAATATTTGCTTGATTTCTGTTACATAAATGACATTGATTGAAAAAACAAAAACCAGAAAAACAAGCCTTTTCGCGCTGCGCTGGTTAGTTTGATGACAGTTATAACCGATTTTTCAGGAACCGTGTTCCGTAATAAGAAAACTTTCAGCAAATCGATAGAAACGGAACATACAACCATAACCAAGGTAAGCAACGGAATACACCCGAAGAAATGAGTATAATGTCATTCATGTATCCATGCAAGGTAGACAGAATCACATAACATCCCCCTTTAGAAGTTCATCTGTCATGTTAAGAAATGAAAGTAAATTTAAAAAAAACGCCTCTCGTGTTTGTTCGCATACTAATGGCCATTTGCACCGTTTGGATAAACAATGTTTATCTTTTTAAACATTGTTTATACCATTGCCTTGGATTTTGATTATAATCACTGTAAAAGTTAAACATTGTTTATCCAAAACGGTGCAAATGGCCATTAAAATTTCAATTAATG
>NW_022146701.1:0-18209 GCF_002938485.1 Sitophilus oryzae | reverse complement strand
ATTGTCCATCATATTCAAGCTTTTTTGTTATTATTAATAATTTATTATTATTAACTCATTATAATAATGTTTTATTTTCTTATGAAGGAATTTTACAATTTTTTATATCATTTCTGAAGTTATCAATAAAAGTTTTTTTTTAATTTTATATAACTATAACTTATTCAAATTAATATAAAAAATGTCTATTATTTTTTTGTTATGTTACATAGTTCTAAATATTAACATAATTTATGTTATTGTCTGTTTTCTGATAGCTTCAAAAATTGCTATAATAAAAAATTACATAATATATATTTTTTTTATTTAGGCATACATAGGACTATTGCTATTAGAAACCTATAAGACATACTAGCTGCAAATAATATGTATGGTGGTCATAAAAGAGATTTAAATGGAATAAAACTTGTGCAGAAGAAATCAAGGAAAGCCATTTTGAACTGCTGTTACTTAATAGCTGTTAGAGGGGATCCAGTTCTTCATCAATGGTAAGTTATTTATCTATCTTATAAAATTGCATTGGACAGCTTGAATTTTTTTTAAATATATACAAGCGCTTTTGTTCCAATATTAGAAAAGCCAACAACTATTAAAAATAGGCAGGACAAAATAAAATGCTGATACTGTATTACTGGTTGCATATTGTTACGGATTCTCTGTTTGTCCACTAATTTAAACTCACGATAAAAATACTTAACGGATTTATTTTCTCACAATTTATACTGATTACAGCACACAATTAACTATTTAATAAATCCTTCGCCAAATTGTCAACATTCGCTATTCAAAACTGGTTTAAAATTACAGAACTCGTCACACACACATTGACGATATATTAATGTTCCCACTAGAATAAACGCAATAAATACTATATACATATTTTAATAAATATAATTTATAATTAATCTTTTTTGTTTTGTTTTTATTAATCTTGTTTTCAGAAATCTTCCAAAATTAGTATAGTAAAAATTTATTTAATATTTTTTGGAATTTTAGGTATACGCTGGGACAATTGCTGTTAAAAATCCACAAGCCGTACTATCTGCAAATATTATGGTGGACATCAAAAAGCTTTAAATGGAATGAAACTTGCAGGAAAAGACTCAGAAAGACCATTTAGGACTGTACTTAATAGCTGTTAGTGTGGTCGCAGTCCTTCATCACTGGTAAGTTATTTATCTCTTTTTTTTTTCTTACTAAATTTCATCGACAAGCTTGAAAATTATGATAAGTTTTCATAATATTCAAGCTGCACAGGTCTCTGACGTCAACGTCTATTCCTATATGTCATTTATTAAAAATTGATATAAAAACTTGTCAGAAATAATATTTAAATTAAAAAAACCAAAAAGGTTTCAAACATACCAATTATTATTCAAGGGTGAAAACCTTAATTTAAAAAAATATGAGCTTTGAATTTTTTTAACATTTCATTCTTTAATTTTTATACCAATTTTTATAAATGATATATTGTGGTCTACCTGGCAGAAATAATTGTCATCAATTGTTATTTCAAAAGCCACTATAATGCTGTTTTTTTTTCTCATAGGGTATATACAAATTATTAATTTAAAAACATAGTTATTGCATTAATAAAAATATATTTATTTTCATTTTTACATAGATCGTTTTATTCCTTTTTTAATATTATTTTATTTTATTTTTTAGATATCTCTGCATTTTCTTAACAATGGATATCAACAGTTGCTCCTACTCCTCACTTTCCTCTTTCTCTCAACATAAAGCAGACTCAATACTCCTCAATGCTTCACCAAGGTTCGTTAGCTTCATTAATAGTGTTATTGTTTCAATAAATTTGTTTATTGGTTTTTATCCTCTTACTATATAATTATATCAGGCGTCATTTTAATGTTAATTTTTTGTAAAATTTTGATAATCTGGATAGAAACCTTTTTTTCTTAAGTTTTTGCAATATAAAACACTAGTTAAGAGCAATACACCTTATTTTATGAATAGGACCATTATCTCTGTTGATATTGTCTTTATATTTATGCTTTGTGTTGCCTCTAGTTTGAGGGACGTTTGATTAATTTTAAATCATTCAAATCAATGCAATAATCTATATGTTGAGCAACATGATACTAATCTGTTATAATTTTTCATCTCAAGCTTTTTTCAATCTCACCTATCTTATATTTACTTCCATTAGTTCAATCATTAAATTGTTATTAAATAACTATAATTTGTATTCTGGATTTCGTCAAAGGTATTTTTTAAAAGAATTAAAAAACAATCTTTATAGGCTTGTATCATTTCCAATTTATGTTTATCTTGTATTATTTATATTTTCCTAAGCTTCTCTAAGTTTATTCCATATTATCAAAATTATAATTTTTATACTTGCGCAGCTGCGTCACTATAGCCCTATGAACACAAGTATTATTTTGGTTTTAAAGTTTGTTTTTTAATATCTCATTTATTGTATTAACGCAAAACTAAATTTTATATAATTTAACTAACTATATCTTCAACCGGATGATAATTTAATAGTTAATGGTCAATTTAATATTTTTTCATAAAAATGAAATGTGATTATTGAATACTAATGTCAAGCCCCCCAGTAGAAATGATTTATTAGTGTTTATTTTTTTTTTAAATAATTTTTTTACAAAATTAATTTTGGATACTTGTGTTCATATAGTTTTTTCTTTTTGATAATTATTTTTGGTACCCTAACACAGATGTTTTTAATCAATTTATATGATTTTAAAACATTTATGTTTATATCTATTTGGACTTAAATTTTAGTGATAAAGTTTGTTTCTTTAACACAGAGAGCAATGCACTTCATGCATTGTTTTCTTTTTTATGTGCAGAATTTTCTTTATATACAGTATGTCCTCAGAACGTCTTTACAAGAGCAAACGCTTTTTTTATTAACATTTTCATAAAAGATACATTTCTTATTAAAATATTTTTCTTTTTAATATTTTTATTTTAATTTTTTTAACAAATATATTGTGAGCACACATTTTAAAATTATTTTTCGTAGATATACTGTGCGATTCAAGTATATTTATACTAAAATTGTATTTTTTTTAAATACAATGTTTTTTAATGTTTGTACTAGTTAATATACCACTCTAATCCAATCAAAATTGCATGAATTAATTATTTTAGAAGAGTTCAATTGAAAATAAACACATGAATTTTAACCTTTAGTATTACTGGTTGCCTAATCGATTCTTATGTAATGTGGTAATGTTCTTATTATTTGAAAAAAATCTTATATCCAGTAGTAATTTTTTCTCTCAATTTTAGTATTTAAAATGTCTCTATCTTGTCATATTTATTTAACATATCTATTAGATCTCTACGACCCTTCATCTCTGAAAAATACAAACTGCTGTTTGCTATGTGTTAATAAAATCGTTACACTTGCGTTTAAGATAATTAATTACATCTTATCTTTTTAATTGCTATATATTTTATTTATAAAATATGAAACAAACTTTATCTCCTAAAATTTATGAATTTTACATATGAAAATATGTAAAAGGGGGTAGGGTATATAATATATTTATTGTAGGATCAATTGAAATATCATAAGTCATAATATAAAAATTAACATTGTATATACATATTTCTTAAATATAGAATTTTAAGATAAACACATTTTTACACAAAAATAATAATTCTAGTTTTATATGTGTCATATATCTTTTTTCAGTTGGTCCTTCAACATTTAAAATCTTTTGACATAGATTTCATTCCACTTAAATGTCACAAAAAGATATATTTTAATTCTAATTTTGTATGTTATTTGGTGTATTAGAATTTTATAAATATTGTTTTTAATATTTTGTTAAGAATAGTGAATATTTTCAAATATTTTTTGTTGAAAATAAATACCGTATGATCGAGAAAAAACAGCGTCAGCGATGGCTATGAAATGAAGATCACTGTCAATTTATATGGGAAATGTCATCGATCGTCATTTCCCAGCCAACTGGAGGCCGTTTTTTTCATCATACGGTATTACTTTATAACATTTATTAAGCAAAATAAATTTGAAGATCCCTATTATTATCAAAGAGATATCATTAAAGTATTTCAATACAATATGTTTTTTCAAACGTCACAAAACTACTAATTTTTGCGACATGATGACAAAGATTGACATATAAAAAGTAATTTTTACGCTTAAACACAAAAGTGCAAAAATTATTATCAAACTGACTTTAAGTGTCAAATTTAACAAGCGTAACCATAGTTTCTCGATATATAATTACTTACAACATATTACTTTTAAATATTTTAATATTTTTTGCAACGTTTGAAATTGTTTAAAACCATTTAAAACATTATTTATAACGTTTGAAAAAAGAACATGTTCTGTTCGAAGTAAGAATTACTTTTAGTGTCTCGCCGCAAAAAGTATCATTTTTACTCATGATCAAAAAAAAACGGCGTCCAGTTGGCTTGGAAATAACATCAATTACATTTCCCATATAATTTTATATAAAAAATGACAGCGATCTTCATTTCATAGCCATCGCCGACGCCATTTTTATTCGATAATATTGTACTATTTCTGTACAAATGTTATTATCTGTTTTCTATATATTATTGTGATCTATTGCTGTATTTTTGTTATAATTTTTTTTGTATACATCTATATTTTGTAAGCGTTTTAGAGATTCCTAGCACTACGTTTACGTTTTTTTTTTCATTTTAAATATTTTTTTGGCGTGTCTAATAATTAATCAGCTAATTAAGAATCTTTTTTTTTAGTAGGTAAAAAAGAATAATTTATATTACTACAGAGTGGCCCAATGTTCCAAAAATAATTATGTTAGGTCTTCAGTTTGAGATTTTCACTGATTTTTTTTTATAAAACCTACAAGTTACAGTAGACCATATTTTAAAGCCAGTTCTTAGATATACACAGGTTGTTTTTAATATATTTTTGCTTTATATTGGTAGTATTTAAATTAAATGTTATTCAAGTTTTAATTCTATTGTTATTTTAGATTTTTCCTGTACATTTTTAAAGCTTTCACAATTTTATAAAGGCATATTTTTTCTAATTGAAAATATTTTATATAACAGAAGATCAAAACAAATTATACCAAAATACTTTATATGTTGGTAACTAAATATAATATAATGTCTTTCTCTGATATTTAAATAAAACACCCTTAATTTTATAATAATATACTTTATAAATAACAAAATTGTGGCATTGTGAATATTTAGAAATTAAATATATCTAGATATTTGAAAGTAGAATATATTAAAAAAAAATTAATGGCAGGTAATTACTACTTCAAATTACTCGACACAAATAAATTACATTAAATAACATTCTTATATTTAGATACTGTTGCTTTGTATGCATCTCGCAAGCTTTTTCTGGAATAATTTATTTAATGGCACTTATCAATTATCTGAACTAATTTTAAGACTGTAAACTGTAGTTTTGGAATCTTTAAATATTTAGTCAGTGATGGGATTAAGATTTGTAATTTGTAATGATTAATCCACCACTGTACTCCAATAGAAAATTGCGTAAATTAATTATATAAAGCTCATTTTACATAGAAAAATCATCTGAAAATAGTTATCTCAATTTCTTTATATTTTAGTATTACTGGTTGCCTAATCGATTCTTACTCATTCAAACACCTTAAAAGTTAATTTTGTAGAATATATTATATTATATATAATTAAAATGCTGGTAATACTAGAGCACATATTAAAGCCATTTAAAATGTCAGTTAACTAGGAGTTTACCTTGTTATTTAATATGTTTTATTTATTTATCAACTATTCAGTTCAATTTTTTTTTGTATAATTTTAATTCATGCGATGAGCGATTAATTAATTTATGCAATTTTTAATGTTATATTAGTTTAAATGGAAAATAAACAACAAACCTTGTAAAAAGCTTTTCATTGAGTAATCTTTATTAAATTGTAATCAAAGAAAAACTAACGGCTATGCTCTAAATTATAACGCAATGTTTGGTATACTCATATGAATGGTATATTTGTCACTTCCTCATGAGTGTATTTTCTGTCATTTTATCATTTCCAATTTTGGTCTTTCATTGAAAGTATTGGCAATTTGTTAGAAAAAGTTTATCAATCAATAATGTTGTACAGACTGTCCAATTGAACTTTCTCGCTCATTAGTAAGGATAGGACATTGAGATTTTATAAACTTGATTTTAAGTGAAATAGAATTGCTAATGGTCCCATTTTAGTTTCTATGATACAGGGTGATTTTGAAAATGTTACAGTTTCAGATGCATCTCCTATTTCAGTAATCTGACAAATTATCAATAAATTTTAAAAACAAATTGCTATGGAACTTCTTTTTTAATTTTTTTTTTTTTTTTTTTTTTTTTTTTTTTTTAATATCGACCAATGTTTAGTTTCTATTAATGGGACAGCCCGTATATTTGTCAGGATATTAGTGTATCTTCTCACAAGCCACCATAAGTCACAGTTTTTAATTAGAGGTAGAACAGTTTAATACAAATTTTCATATACCCCTACCCCATTGTTCTAGTACATATTTGTATTTCTTTTTAGTTCCTTTATTGTTTAAACTTTCATTTGAAAAATTAAATAGATCAAAATTGGTTTCGCCATGGTCCCATGTCAATTTTATTTGTATTATTTTAAAATTATTAATTCTGCTTTAAGATTATTTTTAACAAGTGTACAGGGTGTGTGTGATGAAAAATGTTAAAAAAACTTGTTTTTTTTTTTTATTTCTCAATATAATATGTCCTAAGTATATGAATCTGCTTTTATTTTTTTTTCCAGAATACTTATATAATATGAGGTGTGTGTAAAACTGCAACACATTGTATCATGGAAACTAAGAGGGCCATGACAATTTTGTGTACTCTATCTTTGCTTTCAAGAAAAAAATAATGCGTTCATTTAAGTAACGAGTTCGACATTTATTTAGTATTCTTTACTAATAAGCGAGAAAGCCCTTAATTGCAACTAATGTGGAAATGACGAAACCGTTTAACATGGGTATCTCATGTTTTATAGTGTTTATTCCTTATGAACGGAGATAGGAAGTAGCGGTTTTCGCAGTGGCTACTATTTTTTTTTATAAAATACCCTACGGTCGAAAAAAAACGGCGTCATGAACGGCTGGGGAATGACAATGACAATTTTTGCGAACTCAAGCCCTAGACTTCATTTTCTTGTCCGTCCTCTTCTTTATTGTTTAATGGCGCTTATTGCCAGTTGCCCTTAAGGATTTTAATTTATTTTTATATTGAGTAAAACGGATTATTAAATAGCGTAGTTTAAAATTACAGGAAGACAATATTTTTTGGAAATAGATTTGTGTGTCTAGAACCGGTTCTATCTTTTTATTCTTTCTATAATTAGTGTTAATATTGAAGTTTTTATATACTTACTAAATGACGTCTAGAATTGACCTCGCCAAAATTATCATCGATTGTCATTCCCCAGACGCCCTTGAGCGTAGTTTTTTACTTTTTAAATCACATGTTATAAGAGTCAGTTTTTGAGCTACAGGGTGATTTTGATAAATGCTTTTAACCGTCCCTTGTATTCAGATATAAAAACTTATTGTAAATGTAAAAACATAATTCAGTGTAACGTTATTTTCAAAGCAAATGTTTTTATCTTAAAAAAAATATGTTCATATTTTAAATTCTGATGATCTCTAATGGAGAAAACAGAAGCACTTTTATAGAGGTAAGTGTGTGCAATTACCTTATTTTGATTGACAACCTATACATAAAATATATAAAATACACCTACCGTTGTGCTGAAGCATAATTTCATCTGAAGATTTTTTTATAAAAATTCGCTTTTGCTTATAACTTTTTAAATATTTATAAAAATGATTCTGTAGCTTAGAAACTAAGAGGGCTGGGTAATACATTTATCACAGTCCTCTTCCTCACATCTGTAATTTCATCAATGAGAAGCCAACTATTACGAAAATCTCAACTTTTTGTCTATCTGCGTTCATAAGCTAGAAACTCCCTAAAGCACGAACGAATGAAAATGATACACCCTGTACAGGTTAGCAATTTACTTTGTCCAATATTTAACAGACTTTATAATTACCAGTGGTATAAACACTGGACTAAAAAATATTTTTCTTTTTAAAAAAAAATTGGGAGTAAAGAGATTTTTTAAAAAGCGAAATGAAATACTTAACATATACAGAGTGTCCCATTTTGGTAGCAAATGTGGGATTTTTCGCTTTATTAAGATGGAGAACCTTGCGGTCTTTACGATCCTTACTACTTTGTAAAATTTAATGTGCCAAACAAAATTCTCGCGGTCTACTTTGTTTTCCTGCTACAGGATGTTACTTTTCTACTCTTCGTATTTCAGTTTTCTGACAAGAAGTTGAATCATTTCTTCTGGTAAGCACATACTCTAGCGGAAATCAAAACGGGGAGAAGAAACACACGAGATTAATTGTATGAGCTGTAGTAAGGAGCTTCTGTGTCTGTTTTCTCTGTTCTGCTCTCCGCTCCTACACTATACTTTATGTGGAATCCAGTGCCTTAGTTTTTTTCTTAATATTTATTTCTATTTGTGAAATATCGACCATTGTTTAGTTTTTAAATAGGACACTTCATATCTATTTATCTAGAAATTAATTTGTCTTTTTACAAGCTTCCAAAAAATTCATTTATTAGCCTCCCTAAATATTTGAAGAAAGGCCATGCACACAATGCTGCCCCTTGACTGTCATCTTATGATTAATGTTTTCTTTCTTTTCTTTACTGTATATTTTTGAATGGTGTTGATTAATCCATTCAAATGATCTATTCAGTTCTTATCGAATATACAGGGGTCTTATTTAAAAATTAACTAAACATGATCTTGATAGATAAAAAAATAAGCCCGCGGATTCTACGTAAAAGGTTCTATTTTAACGATTCGTCTACATGTTATGCTAACGATATACGAGGGGTGTCTGAAATGCAGTCTGGTTCTTATCGTCCTGTAGCATGGAATAACGAGTTAACGGCGTTAGAGTTTTGGGTTGATGGCATTTGATTTTTATATAAAACATCATCGATTTTATTTTTATTATATTCAACGCTGACGCCTTATTTTTGCGATAAATTTTATTTGTTGTTTATTTTCCTCAAAGATTTTCCTGTAGCAGCACGTTTTTCGAACTCGCTGTAAGAAACTTACAGCAAGTTCTTACTTTTTAGTACTGGTTGTAAGAGGCAGCGCGTTCTAAAGGCCGGTTTAAAGGCGCGCACAGCATCCATATAAAAGTATACTTTTATGGCAGCATCCAAGTGTAACTTAGTCCGAGTCAACCAGGCTTTAGAACTTGCTGCAAAAAACTTACAGCGTGTTCTTAGAACATCTGTCAAAAATACCTAATTCTTTAATGTAAATTTTAATACCTTATTTGTTCTCTCTCTTTAATGTAAATTTTATGTACCAAATATACGCAAAATAATGAATTTAATATTTGTTTTTTTATGTGCTCAATTTATTAAGCACACTAGTTTATGTGGCGCCCCCTAGTGTCAATGTACCGCACAATAATATGCACAATAATATGCACTTAAGTTCCGGGCATTACCACTAGAGGGCGCTACCAACATTTTTAGTTCCGGGCATTAACACCAGAGGGCGCTGCTATCATTTTTAGTTCCGGCCATTAACACTAGAGGGCGCTACCAACATTTTTAGTTCCGGGCATTAACACCAGAGGGCGCTGCTATCATTTTTAGTTCCGGGCATTCACACCAGAGGGCGCTACCAGTTTTTTAGTTCCGGGCATTAACACTAGAGGGCGCTGCTATCATTTTTAGTTCCGGGCATTAACACCAGAGGGCGCCACATGCAAAATTTTAAAATAAAACAATTATTTTCATTTCAATAGGTTTATTTCTTTATAATAAAAGATTCGAGAAGGATGAATTTAAACAATGATTATTTATTTTATACTGGAAAAAAGTGCCTATTTACAAGAGTATACATCGCACTGTGGTTGCAAAAGAGGGTTATCTCTCCATTAAGCCCGGTTGACACGGTACAGATGTACTTCGGTTAAAATACACTTGGATGCTGCCATAATTGCCATATAAGTATACTTAAGGATGTTGCGCGCTTCTTACGTACGCGTTTGTATGGTTGATATCAACTGTTTTCTCAAAGTAGAGTTGGAAAACTTCATAACATCCAAATAGGCTTGCTACCGACTTACTTGGATGTTACAAAGCCTTCCAACTCAACTTAGATAAAACAGTTGATAAGATAGAAGCAGCGTACAAACAAGCCACGCACGTAAAATACATAATATAAGATAAGTATACCTATATGACATCCAAGTGTATTAGGTCCAATTACACTTGGACCGTGTCAACAAGCCTTTATTCATAGTCTCCTAAACTCCCAAGGGCTAAGGAGGCCATTGACTATTTAGCTCAAGGTGGCTTATGAGCGAGATACCCTCAATTACAACCAAATGGGACACTGTACATGCCTCAGCCATTTTAGTTGCAATTGAGGGTTTTTTGACTTATTAATAGAACCTAACAGTTTCTACAAAGAACTTGAGTTACATTTAAGTGAAACCAACATAGCCATCGCAGTTTCCATGCTAAGGATGGTAATAAAAATGTTGCATTTCAAACACCCCTCGTATCTCACTAGCCTGATGTCAAAAGATAACATTTTTCATAAAACTATTTACGTAGAACTCAAAGAATTATTTCGTTGTCCCAAAATATACATTGGTCAAAATTTCAAAAATAGAAACTAATAAGGCCAATGGATTCTTCGAAAAAATCCTTAAAATTATAAATAACTGTGATATGAGGGGGTCTGACATTGCCACATTTTCAAATTCGCCCTGTATCAAGAATACTAAGTGGGCTACCAAATGTAACTCATGTTCGTAAAAATCGAAAATTTTTTTACGAATAAGCCAAAAAACCCACTAACTAAATGGAATATTCCATATACAGGGTCCAGCAACAAACAGTACGCCGAGCATCGATAGAAGTCGTTTATTACAGAACTTAAGGATTTTATTGCACAGACGCATTAAGTGCAGACCTAAACTGTGTATAGTTTGTCCAACGAGAGGGTACATAGCAGTGACAGTTATGTCAGTCATTTTAATTATTACCAATTAATTTTTTAATCTCTAACACGCTCTGCCCACCCTTAGCTACGCTCTTGCTAGAACATATTTCACGAAAATATATTCACTTGTATACAGGATATCTAAAAAAAGTGCGAGGGTAAAGTATTTCTTTCTTATCACTGTAGTAGTTTTGATAGTCCCAGAGAAATAAACTAACCAATAAAAATATATAGCTTTACAATATATTTTAAAAAATAACTAAAAACCTACAAATTGACGCCTTGAAGTTAAAACTATACTCAGTGCTTACAGTTGGTTTACACTAACTTTATATCATGAATATCATAATCGTACATTGTACAGGGGGTTCAAAATTCGATGCCGAACTTGCTAAAATTTCTTATTTTTTAAAGGGACGTACTGAAATACTGAAACGACTTTTTCACCCTAATAGTTTTTGCCCTGTATTTTACTGTTAAGAAAAGCCAAGAAAAATTACTGTAAGTTTTAACCACCTTCATATTAAATGTTGAGCACCCTGTATAGTTATAACACTTATAATCGTTAGTACAGACCACCCGTAGTAAATACCAAGCATTGTTTCTATTTCAAGCCTTGTATTGCAAAATGGCTGCAAAATACAATATATGGTGTTAGATCGAAAAAAAAACTGCGTCAGCGATGGCTGTGAAATGAATGCTGTCATTTTATAATAACAAAAATATATGAAATATCAATGTTCATTTCCAGCCAACTGAACGCCGTTTTTCGATCATACGGTATATGTACAGAGTTTTCAGAGATATTTAGTGGTGATACCTGCAGGTTTCCCTATTGGAGGTAGGAGAAAACTTTAAATGTTGGACATGTAAGGTTTTACCTGAACCGCCAGAGAGTGAAATAAAAATAAACAATAAACGATCAGAATAATTCTAAAAAAATGTATAACTTAATTTTTTATCGCACTAAATGTCTCTAAAAAACCCGCACCTCTATTTTATGTACTTATTTCTCTTGAACTATCAAAACAAATTTAGTGTAAAAACGTGGAAAAGAGGGCCATTTTTATTCATCCACACTTTTTTAAGACACCCTATACAAATGAACATAATTTCGTGAAATACGAGCTAGTGCACGTTTATGGTCTGCACTTAAAATTAACAAGACTTTTGTTGCGGACCCTGTATATTTTTACTGTGGTTATCAACACTGTCTATGCGTCTATGCCAATGAGGCAAAAAGCCTATGTCGAAATACAGGGCGACCCGGTATACTAAAAAGACCTAATATAAATTTTTCTGTTTGCGATTTTCACCCCAATTTTTTTACAAATGTGGCCAATGGTAGCGCACATGTTGAAAATATTTTTACACATGTACAGGGTGATACAAAAATATTTTTGAACTAATGTTGTAGTTTTCCCTTTAAAAGAACTAAAAAAAATTATCTATAATAATTTATAGAGCTCATACTTTTTTAAGATTTTACTATTAATTTAAACTGAGTTATTTTTTAGACTTTATATCGTTGGATAATAAAGATAATAATTATTTTTGACATCAGTTAGATTTGATATAGAAGCACGACATAGATTTTCAGACATTTTTAAAACTTCTATTGTCCTATTTTCTAAATAAAATAAATACATATAGTTTTGAAAAAGACACTATATACTTCTATTTGAAAAACATAAAATAATAGTGATGTTATTTAAAATTTCAAAATTTTTATAGTAAATCTACCGAGCAAACAAAATATAACCCTTCCCATTTAAAAAACTGCAACATTAAGTGTACAATTATAGTAGAATCACAGTGTAATATCTATTAAAACAAAAGTATATCTATTAAAACAGTTTGCAAGAAGGAACGAGGAAAAAAGATGTTAACTTGATTTGAAGATTTTTCGGTATACTGGGTCACCCTGTATACAATATATGTAAATTATCATATAAAATTTAAAACAATATATTACAAATATTTAATAAAAGAAAAAAAAAGATCTAACTGATAGTTGTTGTTGGTTTTAAAAATTTTTTTTAGAAAATATAAGCAACCAACAAATCATCTTAACTTACAAAAACCCGAAAAAAAAATAATTAAAAGTTTGATAACCACAGCAAGTAGGACAGAATAACATTTATAATCAATATTAGGTGTATTCAATCAAATTGAGGAGTATTTTGTCTTTTTTTTTCTTTTAGCATAATCAAAAAGATCTAAAAATTAGAGCAACAAAACCAATAATATTATAATTTAACAATTACCTTACTCTGCAAATTAATTTATTTAATTAAATATTTGTACTGAAAAAAAAAACACCTTATATTGATTATATTACATATAAAAGCAAATTGTAATATTAAGAAAAATGCGACTGTTAAGTCTTACATAAATACAGAACAATTAGAAATAACTGCAAAACAACAATTAGATGTACATGTAGCATCCATATATTTATTAACAAAATATAATTTTATATTAATTATACTGTACTTTATTATTAGATGAAAAAATCAATAAATACATTTTTTTATTAAGTACCTGAAGAAAAATGCATTAGCGAAAAAAAATACTCTAAACTGAAATAAGAATGATTATAATATTTAAATAATTAACGTTAAATCAACAAAATGAAATATTCAACTAAAAAAAATAATGATTGAATTTTTATCCGACTTTATATTTAAGAAGCGTTTGCAAATAACTTTAACGTCAAACACAAAGTTTTAAAGTTGAAATATCACACAAAATATTAAAAAAGAAATGCTATAATAAACAGATGGTGCCCCATGTACTTCTAGTTAATTAACTACAAAACTTTAGGTAAGAAGACTGAATATCGAATAAATGCGATAATAAATATTATTTAAAAAAATAACTGGTTAAAATAAATTAGTTTCGCTCATTTTATATTATGGCGAATGCGCTAGGCGATCCTAGAATATATTTAGATACAATATGAATATACACTGTCTGTAAAAAATAAAAGAATGTGTAATATATTTTTCATATAAAAAATGTATATTTACTTTAGTATACAGGGTGTCACGTTTTAAAAACCTACATTTCATACCAATAACATTAACAAAATTGACAACTTACAACATTTTTACACTGTTAAAATTAAAAAGCATGTGTGATAATCTTTGAAATCAGAAAAAATGTGCTATTTAATACACTCCTAATATACAGGGTGTCTTATTTAAACATTAAACATGTTTATACCGATAACTATAACAATTGAGAGATTATGACATTTTTGCTAATTTAAAATTAAAACTTGACCAAAAACTTTTTATTTTTTATTTATTTATCAATATCCTACCTCAAAAAATAAAAAAATATATATAAATAAGTAGTATAATGTTTGTTTAAAACTAGGACAAACAGCAATGTTATATGTAAAAAATAAAATAAAGTTGTTTAGTTAATTTGTACTATGTTAACACAGATGCGGTAGATTTTAGAATATACAATAAAAATCGGTATTAGCGACTGTTTCATGATACACCCTGTATAAAAAGTCTTTGTTGAATGAAATGCGCAACTAAAAATGTCAATACAAATACATACAAAATGGCTTATGTTATATAGTCTGTCCAACGAGCCGAAGAAGATTTTGACAGAAGATATCCTTAAAAATGACAGCAAATACAATTTACCTGTTAATTAAAATAACAAACACAACTGTCACTGTCAGCGATCCTCTCGTTGGATAGACTATATTACACCATGACATAAAACAATGCAAAATAGTAGGTATATCGATTTATTAGGAGTAAAAATGATACTTTTTGTGGCAAGGCTGTATGTTCGACATTACAGGGGAAGCACAAAATTTCATTTTTACTCTGAATAGAACATGCTTTTTTACTCTGAATAGAACACGCTGTTTTTTTTTTCGAACGTCACAAATAATTGATGCAACGAGCGAGTTAGTTTTAAAAAATATTCAGAAATTATTATTTCAAGGAATTTATTACGAGTAGAAAAAATATTGTGCTGGATTGGCGTTGGTTTCTATGTAATTTGACAAATAAATAAAGCTGTCTCTTTAGTTGTCAGTTTTGAGTCAATATTTTTTAATTCTCTTTCGTGTCGATTGCTGACTGAATTGGAGCCAGAAATGGCTCAAAACGAAATAAGTAAATTATACCAACAGATATTCAGGCTGAGGCAACAAAAACGCTATGTCCAAACTACTTCCATTTAAATCCCGAATAAGTTATGAAAAGGAATACAAAAATTTTTAAAAATGGAAGCAATTAAAAACCGTGCGAGAGAAAAAATAAAGTTTTTAACCTATCCTCACTGTTATAGTATCATTTAATCTACCCTTGCGGTTAAAAGTACTATTTTATCTACTATTTTTGATAGATATAAGGAAATTTTAACAGTTGCTATGGAAAAAAAAAAGTAATTATATATCGAGAAACTACGATTACGCTCGTTAAATTTGACACATTTTCACACAATACATGTCAGTTTAATAATATATTTTTTCGTACTCTTATGGCCTAGGCGTTAAATTATTTTTTATATCGTCAATCACGTCGCAAAAATGTATACTTTGTGACGTTTGAAAAAGAAATTATTTTAAAATCATGAAAATTGATCAATCACGAAAAAAACATCTGTCCCGAGGCCAGTGGCGCATCTAGAGGTTGTATCTGGGAGGGGTAATGGCAATATTTAAGTAAACTAGTAGATTCGAATTAAATTTTTGCTAAAAAGTTTTTTTTGTAACTGTGAAAAAAAAATTGGAATTGTAACTATTTTTATTTTATTTCTAAATTTCTTTCTGGGAAGGGTAATTACCCCCATTGCCACTCTCGTATGCACGCCGCTGTCCTAGTGTACCAAAAATAATTCACAAAAGCAAAAAAAAATAGAACACAAGTATTAACAAAATGGATTATTTTACTAAAAATAATCATTCAAGAACTTATAAAAATGATTAAATCGACCATTAAACTATTAAATTATCATCTGATCGTAGATATAGTTAGATAAATTCCATAAAATTTAGTTTGTATTAATACAATAAATCAAAAAAGCTTTAAAACCAAAATAATACTCGTGTTCATAGAGCTATAGTGACGCAGCTGCGCAAGTATAACATTTATAATTTTGATAATCTGGAATAAATTTAGAAATACTTAAGAAATTATAAATAATACAAGATAAAAATAATTAAAGAACTACTACTATAAATAATTGGTAATGATACAAATTTATAAAGAATGCCTTTAATTATATTAAAAAAATATTACGTTATAATACAACTAACAAATTAATTAATAATTACAATATCTAATAACCTTTAATGAATGAAAAAATAAAAGATAAATGAAATTGAAAAAAAGCTTAAGAGATGAAAAATTATAACAGATACTATTACATTGCTCAACATATTTTTCATAAAGATTAATGCATATATTTTAATGATTTAAAATTAATCAAACATGCCTCAAATTAGAGGCAATTAGATAATAAATAGAGCATCAAAATAAATTAATATAAAGCCAATATAAACAGAGATAATGGTCCTATTCATAAAATAAAGTATTGTTCTTAACTAGTGTTTTATTTTTGCAAAAGCTTAAGAAAAAAAAAGATTTTTGTCCAGATTATCAAAATTTTACAAAAATTAACATTAAAATGACGCCTGATATAATTATATAGTAAGAGGATAAAAACCAATAAACAAATTTATTGAAACAATAACATTATTAATGAAGCTAACGAAGCTTGGTGAGGCATTGAGGAGTATTGAGTCTGCTTTATGTTGAGTGAAAGAGGAAAGTGACGAGTAGGAGCAACTGTTGGGATATCCATTGTTAAGAAAATGCAGAGATATCTAAAAAATAAAATAAAAATAATATTAAAAAATGAATAAAACGATCTATGTATGTAAAAATTAAATATATTTTTATTAACGCAATAACTATGATTTTTAAATTATTAATTTGTATATACCCCCTATGAGAAAAAAAACAGCATCATAGTGGATTTTAAAATAACAATTGCTGACAATTATTTCTGCCAGGTAGACCACAAAATATCATTTATAAAAAATTGGTATAAAAACTTGTAAAAAATCAAAGAATAAAAAGTTAAAAAAATTCAAAATTCATGTTTTTTAAGTTAAGGTTTTGAATAATAGTTGATATGTTTGAAAACTCTTTCCTTTTTTTCATTTAAATATTATTATATAATTTTTGACAAGTTTTTATATCAATTCTTAATAAATTACATAAAAAAATAGACGTTAAAAAATATAATATTAAAAAAATTAGCAAGCACATTGATTTGTCAAGGCCTAAAAAGTATAAATATGTAAACGAATTCAAAAAGTACGTCCTTCCTTAAATTAATAATTTATATACATATATACTCTGAGAAAAAAAAAATTAGCATCACAATGACCTTTGGAATGACAAATGACAACAATTACCACCAGGTAGGTAAAAATTGACATAAAAACTTATCAAAAATTAAAGAATAAAAAAAATAAAAGAAAGCAAAGTACATATTTTTTTATGAAAACCTTTGAATAATAATCTGTATGTTTGAAAACTTTTTATTTTGTTACATTTAAATATTACTTTTGACAAATTTTTATGTGAATTTTTAATAAATGATATACCGGGTGTGTCTCAAAAGTGGTTCACCTGTATAACTTTTTTATTTTTTCAGATAAACAAACGAGATTTGGTATGTTAGTATATGACATACATTAGAATTGACTGACGTATTCAATTGTTTTAGGTCACTTGCTGTTTCACCGGAAATGACTACAACTTTTGATTTTTAAATAGCACCCTCGGTATATTTCTACTTTATTGGATAGAAAATGACACTCTGAATAGAATGATCTATCATATCGTCAGTGAAACGTGATAACCTGCTAACTCCATTTTTTATGTTAATAAGTTTTTTTATACCATTAGAAAGAGAAAAAAATACTCTATAAATAGGGAAAGCAAACACATTTTTTCCCATTAAAGATTTTTTTTTATTTTAACTCAATAATATCTGCTAACTCCTAGTGATCTGAAATAGCCACCGAAATGCTGCTATCTCCGTAATTTCCGTTACGATCAC
>NW_022146700.1:0-3184 GCF_002938485.1 Sitophilus oryzae | reverse complement strand
CACTTCCTGTTTCACCGGAAACGACTACAACTTTTGATTTTTAAATGGCACCTGGGTATTTTTTTACTTTATTTAATAGAAAATGGCATTCTGAATAGAATGACATATCATATGTCAACTTTTGACATTTTCACTTAATAAAAAATTGTATTTTAAAATTCATCTAGAGTGCCATCGCTATGTTAAGAACACTAATTCTTCATCAAGTAACCTTGGAAAAATAGATTTGTTCATCTAATGTTTTTAGTGTCTTGTCCTGGCCAGTTAGAAAATGCCCAAATCGTATTTTTAATCATATCTCAATTTATTCAAATCGAACGAGGGTGGCTCGTTAGCATATATGGAAAAAGCATTTTTTTACGAATAATTTGATACCACACACTTGGTATTTCGAGTCAAATTTTCGTTACGAACCGCAAGTTATAATTTCACATAAAACAAAATGTCAAAAGTTGACATATGATATGTCATTCTATTCAGAGTGACATTTTCTATCGAATAAAGTAAAAAATACCGGGGGTGTCATTTAAAAATCGAAAGTTATAGTCATTTCCGGTGAAATCGGAAGTGACCGAAAACAATTGAATACGTCAGTCAATCCTAATTTATGTCATATACTAACATACCAAATCTCGTTTTTTTAACTGAAAAAATAAAAAAGTTGTAGGGGTGAGCCACTTTTGAGACTCACCCGGTATAGGTGTTTATTAACAAAAACAGGAGTGTGAGATAGAAAAACAGTGGAGTTTAAATTCTCAAAAAATAAGCCTAAATAATTCAGATGGTACCGTATGATCGAAAAAAACGGCGTCCAGTTGGCTGGGAAATGACGATCGATGACATTTCCCATATAAATTTACATATAAAATGACAGCGATCTTCATTTCATAGCCATCGCTGACGCCGTTTTTATTCGATCATACGGTATATGAATGTATTTTGTGCCAAATATACGTGAGTATTTAAGTGTAGTGCTGAAGAATCGTAGTGAAATGAAGTTTTGTTAGGTTAGATTAGGTTGGTTAGGCTTTTTATATTAGATTAGATTTGGCTATTTATATTATTTCTCCTGAGATCTAAGCACAGTAGCAAATTTAAATGAAACAAAAAGAGTTTGTGATGAACTAAACTATTTTTGAAAGTGTGAATATTTAAAAAAAACTAATTTCGATTTGAAGCATCAAATATACACATTTTATTCTCTCCAATATTTTATTTATTCGGATTAATACCAACTTAATTAAAAATACACAGAAATCTTGCAGCTGTAGGAGATCCTATATCATTCAAACCGACCATTGTTTTTCTTATCTTCCAGCTATTTGTTAAAGCCAGTTGACAGTAGAAGGATTTATGGGAGCGACAAATTATAATAGATTGTTTCCAACATCTCCAGTCGCATTGTACGGCCATACTCTAGACTAAAAACTAACAATATACATAAATTTAATCTTGGATTCTCCCAGACTGTACTGTTAATTTAAATTTTACAACGTGCATGGCATATGAGGAAGTTTCAGCAATTCTGTGGGTTGCCTTAATTCAAATTTAAACAGGAATGCACTGATTTTGAATAAATCCTAGGTAAAAATAATGTTGTACTAATTTAGTACTGTAATTATTGTATTTCAATATATTTATTGTCATAGAATTGAAATATACAGCGTGTTTCAAAAAGCATGTGCCATCTCTCGTGGGGAGATTGCTTACGAAAAAATAAGATTTATTTTTCATATGAACATAGGTCCGATTCTGCTTTGTTTCGAAGCTACAGGGTGTTAAAATCTTAATAAACTTTCGATTTATTATAATTTTCTTCCAAGTACTTTCAGTGATTCGAATGAAATTTTGAAGGTGATAGTTGCTATAAGTGCTATATATTTTAATGCTAAAAAATTATCGATAAATTCATAAAAATTCATCAGGGACGTGCATATTATATATATATATATAATATGTATATACAGGGTTATTACTGGAATATTTTTCAAAATAAAAAACTTGTGCTTTACTGACTTTTTTCTCTTGATATCAAAATTGTGTAGGCTGTTTAATGCCAATTAAAAGTTGTCTTTTGATTTTTTTTTTCGAATTCGGCCTCCTTCATGAGATAAACGCAATTTTATTAATCACAATTAATAAAATTTAAATTAAAATAAAATTAATAAATTATATATTTTACCTAATTTATTATTAAATATTATTATTAGGCAATATAACTATTAGTCGAACCTACAGCAATTTCAAATAAAAAAATAAAGGTATTTAAGATAATTACAAAAAACTTAATTTTAAAAAGTTTTAACATCCTGTAACTCTAAAACTATGCATTTCCATATCCACGTATATAGGAATTTTTTTTCATATTTTTTGATGAGGAATCAGTGAGTACTTATTTAAAACTTTCGCAAGTTAATGATATTAAATTGTTTTAAAGGTTGCTATTACACTTTTGGATCAAGGCAAATTAATAAAATTGCGTTTATCTCATCAAGGAGGCCGAAATCGACAAAATATTGAGAGATAACTTTTAATCGGCATTAAACCGTTTACACGATTTCGCTAATAAAAGAAAAAAAGTCAGTGGCTTACAGGCTTAAAGTCAGTGCTTGAAATGGGTGAATAATAATAAAAATATATAATATATACACACCGGAAAAATCTAGGAATATAATTTTATTAAAGTTAAAAGTAAATGTTTTGAATAAACAACCACATATTTGTAAGCCGATTCTTTCTAACTAGTTATTTCTAAATTTGGGATATTTGCAGAAGTGTTTGTGCATTTTTTGTCAAATGTATAAAAAGCCCCTAGCATCAATTGTTCGAATTTAACCTATACTGGCTATGTTTTTATGATAACTGTCCAGAATTCATTCAAATAACTCTGTTTAGTATTAAACGACATTATGGAGCGTAGACATCTTAACAGAGACGAAATGCTAAGGGCCATGGGTATGCTCGAAGCTGGAATACGCCAAATCGACGTAGCTACAGCATTAAATACAACGCAAAGTGTAATATCGCGATTAAATGCATGCTACCGTCCAAGTGGTGATGTTGCTGAAAGGCACACAGGGCGACATCGCATTACTACCCCTCAGCAAGATCATTTTTTACAATTAAATGCTCGACGCCGACCGACTCTTACAGCACCAGAGCTTAGTTTAATTCTCCAGGAAAC
>NW_022146699.1:0-7837 GCF_002938485.1 Sitophilus oryzae | reverse complement strand
AGTCAGATCCTGTAAAAATGTATATGTTGGGTCAAAACAAATCAATTGGTTATCCTGTCTTTTACATCTATGCATTTTAACAAAATTAACATTTTAATAAAATTTAACAAAAATTTTAGCACCAGTGCTAAAAGTAAATGACTTTTACCATCAGTGACATATATGTCACATTTTAGGCACTGACAGCATGCGTTAAAAATTACATTTTTACTGACGTTTGTAGAAAAACATATTTTTTCACATACTTACTGTGCAAATAAAAAAAGATATTTTTATTAAGAGTTTTCTTTATTTTATATAAATATATTTTAACGATACGTAGATTTAGTATAGGCACTATCTAATAGTGTTTATGGTGTTGAATTTCTAGATAAGCACTCCACTTCTCTTTCCATTAAAAAACTCAAAAATTATCAAAAAAAATAAACTATTTAATCTCTACCAGCTAAAATCACAATAAATTATTTAAATTATCAAAAATACAAATAATCTTCTTATTCCTTCTTCTCCTCCTTCTTTTCACTCTTTTCACTCTTTTCACTCTTTTCACTCTTTTCATTCTTTTCATCTCCCTCTTTCTTGTTCAGGTCAGGATGGGTGTGTTCGAAATAGCACTTGTGGATGAGGTAAACGGTCTCGCAGGCATCTTTTCCTTTAATCTTGCAGTCCTCCACGATGGCCAGAGCCTTTTCTTTGTCCGCTTCGGGGGGCAGTTTGGCCTTGACAACGTCGATTTGGACTTCGCCGTCGTCGTTAACGAAGCCTGCCTTTTGGTAGAAGCATTTGGTGAAGCATTTGAGGGCGGCGTCGTCTGTGAACTCTCCCTGGTCCGCCTTTTCGATCAGTTCAGGCTTCACTTTGGTCTCTTCGATGCATTTCTGACGGTTTTCGATTATCTTTTTCCGTTGTTCTTCACTAAAGTCCTGAAAAAGAGAAAATTGCATTATGCAGGATGTCTAAAATTCGAGGATGACCTCTGAGATCTCGGAAAATATAAGACATCCGAAGTAGGTCAAATTTTAGCAAAGTTGCTCAATTTTATAATGAATTATACCGTATGATCGAAAAAAAAACGGCGTCCAGTTGGCTTGGAAATGACGATCGATGACATTTCCCATATAATTTTACATATAAAATGACAGCGATCTTCATTTCATAGCCATCGCTGACGCCGTTTTTATTCGATCATACTGTATTTATATTTGAGTGAATTTCGTTCGGCAAATTATAAATATCTGAATAGGTCGAAAGATATTCGGGAGAAACGAAATAATGTAAAATGGTTTTTAATGTTTTCAGCATATATTTAAAGAGATATTTTAAAATAACTGCTTCTTCATTGTCACTCTTTTTTCTTTATTAAGATGACGCAATTAAGTTTCAAATCTGACGTTTTTGTTTCCAACCATCAGTTTTATTCCTTTTTTATTACTTGTTTTAAAAGCTTAGGACCTCTTTACAAAAACTTTTATGAGAATTTTTGTTATTATTTATTTTTAGGCAGGTGTGCTGTACATTTATATTTAGGAGGTTACAAACTATTAAAAAATGTGGTAATAAGCTATGGTAAAGTGCGTATTTAAAAAAATGAGCTGATGATAATATTCCGTAAACAATCGCCCGGTTTTGACATTTAATAGGTCTGTTCGTTTTCCTGTTATTATCGATTCTGAATCATCCTAGAACTCTCCAGCACATGCGCAAATGAAATAATGTCTGCATATTTCCTTCTGCGCATACGCATCACAATTCTAGGACGGTTCAGAATCCGTAATAACAGGAAAACGAAAAAAGCTAATAGAACTATCAAATAAAGAGGAAAATGGCATTGCCGTGGTGGCATTTGATATAAAATAGCTCTTCAAATAAAACCAGGAAAAAATAAAAACGATTTTAATATATTTCGATTTTTTCCACATATCTTCAGAAGTATTCAAATGATATGCGGGAAATTTTTATTTTTCAAATCGTCATTTTATTAGAACGAAATTGTAAAACTACCATAATTTGACATTTTTCATAAATCATACCTCTTATTTCCAAGATCACAATCTTCACCCTGTACAGGGCGGGTCAAATTAGAAGCTTTTAAAGGGAAACACCATTTTCTATAGGTGATAGACGAAAACTAATATCGATATCTGGAGCTCAATTTTCATCAAAAACATGATGGTGAAAACCACACATCGATATCGGTTACTGTTTTGGAGTTACGGGGTTTTTTTCAAAAATGTGCATTTTTTGAAAACACAACTTTTTTACTATAGAAAATGTTGTATTTCTATGAAAACATTTCCAAAGCACCTTTTTACGTAAAATTTCGTGGTTTAAGTATAATTTTTTTTAAATTAATAATTTAAAAGTTATCAACAAAAAAATTGATTTTTTATTTCGGACACCCTGTATGTTTTTAATCAACTGAAAAGAACTTAAAATTAGCTTTTCAAAAATATACCACAGTTATATTTTGTTATAATCCCTTTCGAAATACAGAATTTTTAAAAGTTCGCCACTTTTAACTAGTAGGCTTTGGACCCCTTATTGATGATATGCCCCTAACGGAACTCGAAAACATATTTTTCCAGCAAGACGAGGCACCGCCTCAGAACGCTGAAGTTATCAGAAAATTTTTGCAGCCAATTTCAAGAATAATGGAATAGCTAACCAAGATCCCAGCCTGGCTGTTGTGCCGCCGCGCCGGCTGGCTGTTATGTGTTGGCTGTCGAGGCCGCCGGACTTAGTGCCTTAGGATTTAATTTTATGGATATCTTTGCGGAAGAATAAAGGTTCTTACTTTTAAATTGCCCATATAATCAAGACAAGAATTAGAACTAGTTAGCAGTTATGAGAGGGTATCTTTACCCCCTCTGAGTTAATATTTATTAACTCAGAAATCCAGAAATGTTCAAAATCTGCAGCCCCGTCTGTTCATAACAGAAGACGGTCGATATGTCGAACACCTGTAGCAAAATCTCATGTCTTGGTTTGTTATCTATTTTTATTGTTATTAGATATAGTTTAAATATTTTGTGATGTTAGTTAAATATAGTTTAAATTGTTATAAAATTCTGCATCTCTCATTGCAAATATTATTTTCGTTTTAATTGCTGCTTACAGCTATAATTTTTTTGCATTACAGCCGGCGCGTTCAAAGACTATAGTTATTTAAAGTGGGCGAATTTTTATAAACTCTATATCTCGAAGAGGAATCGAGCAAAATATCAAGTGTGTTATATTTTTGGAATAGTAGAGTATCAGCACATCATACATTTTTGTAACCAATTGCTAAAAGTAAATATTTCTATTTATACCATGATTTGATTAGATTCGGCCAGTGTGCGCCGGCGCCGTTCAAAGCTTACTTATTCAAAGTGGGTGAATTTTTAAAAACTCTATATCTCAAAGAGGAATCGAGCAAAATATCAAGTATGCTATATTTCTGGAAAGGTAATTTTAAATTATTTTCAATGAATTAAAAATATACAAGGTGTCCCATATAAAAAATCAAATTTTCTGTTGATAACCCTTAAATTATTAATTTTAAAAAGATTATACTTAAACCATTAAATTCTACGTAAAAAGTTGCTTTGAAAATATTTTCATAAAAATACAAAATTTTCCATAGCAAAAAAGTTACAGCGATTTGTTAAAAATGCACATTTTTGAAAAACACCCCGTAACTCATAAACAGTAACAGATATCGATGTGCGGTTATCCCCATCATGTTTTTGATAAAAATTGAACTCCAGACACCGATATTAGTTATCGTCTATCTCCTATAGAAAAGGGTGTTTCCCTTTAAAAGCTTCCAATTTGGCCCACCCTGTACACATAAAAAAAATAAAAGTTATCAGACATTTTAACTCTTGATAAAGGCCACTGTTATCCTGTTAAATAAACTAACATTAATCAATTTTGAGGTGTTTTGATGCATATACTGGGAAGTAATTCATTTTTGAAAATGCGTAAAAAGCATACATAAAGAAATTGTCATTGTAGAATGAATAGTAGATCTCATATTAATTTAAAGTCAGCCGCTTCATAACAAAATATTTTTTCTTGCAACTCTATATTTATTACCTACTAATTTATGGTCCTACCAACTATTTGAATAGAATTAGATAACAATATTTCGTCCTATTGCTGCCAAAAATCACTAACTAACATTTTTCCGAACAACCAAATTCAATCACTAACTATATGTTTTGAAGCGGAGAATCGATTGCAAAAGTCATTAACTACGATTTCTGGCTATTTATGTTTTATTTTAATACCGAATAGTTAGTAACTATAACATCTGTATGCAATGCAATTCATCTTTAGACGCATTTTTCTCGGAAGTATTAAAAAGTAAGTTAGTGACTTTTGGCAGCAATGGGATGATTTATTAGTTACATACCATACAAAATTGATTTAAATCATTAGTCCAGCAAAAACCGAAATATAATTAATAATTAGGCTAATATATTTAATTGAATAATAACAAACAATAATAGAAATTATAACAAACTATTTAAAAATAATGAACAACATGAAATTCCTCTTTAACTCATTATATTATACAAATATATCTACAAATTGGCAGTAATAAAAAGACGGCATATAAAATTATCCCTACAAAACTATTCAACAGAAACTAACAAAAAGCAATGTCACTTTGGAATAATATAAAACCCTGGTATACTTTTCTGTATTGATTGTTTCAATCAGTAATGGCTATTACTTATTATATTTTTTCATATATGCATAATAAACTATATTGTTAAATAAAAATAAGGTAAAAGTTGTTAGAAACATAATATGAATACCTACTGATTTAATTGAAGGTCGCATAAAAAACAATGTTAACTGTTCAAGTTTTTTTTTTGTTTCACATGCATTACTTTGAAAAAATAGGTTATGAAACTAATGAATTTCCTGCAACAAGATATCTTTATATCAACAAATACAGTGCGATCAAATAGTTCTATAACCAAGCGTTCTCACAAAGTTAAAGCCTCGGTCAATGCCTTCAAATTCTGATAAAATTAAAAAAAATTTAACACGGTCATAATGTAATCTTTCTAACATCTTATTATTTTTCTTCGGTTAAATTGGAGAATTATCAAATTATTATAACCACTTCTAACCCTTATGAAAATATTTCTCTAAAGGCCATTACTTTAAACGTCAGTTAAAATATAATAACCGACAATCAAATATAGATATCACTAAATTGTTTAAGAACATGATAACCATTTTAAATATTTGTTGCTAATATAATAGTGATAAAATATAATATACATTTATATTTTTTATATTTTATTTAAATTAAAGCTAAATTATATTCCTAAGTTTTGCAAAATTGTAGTTATTAATTTAATAATGCCTATACGGGGTGCGTCTCAAAAGTGGCTCACCCGTATAACTTTCTTATTTTTTCAGATAAAAAAACGAGATTTGGTATGTTAGTAAATTCTAAAAGACGGGGCCCGGGGCGGACCGCCCCTTCCGCCCCCCCCCCTGCTCCGCCACTGAGCCAACAATAGTAGTCATTTTACAGACCACTGCAATTATAGCATTCTTTTTATCTTATGGTTCATCTAATTATCTGTTTATTGTGTAATAAAAAAATACTACGTAACTATACCGGGTGCGTCTCAAAAGTGGCTCACCCCCTATACCTTTTTTATTATTTCAGACAAAAAACGAGATTGGGTATCTTAATATAAGACATAAATTAGGATTGATTGACGTATTCAATTATTTTTGGTCACTTTCTGTTTCACCGGAAATAGCAGATTCGGTATATTTTTACTTTATTCGATAGAAAATGACACTCGAATACAATGACATATCATATGTCAACTTTTGACATTTTCGCTTACAGAAAAATCCTATTTTAAATAGAGTACTATGGCTTTGTTAAAAACACTAATATTTAATCAAGGATCCTTGAAAAAACAGATTTGATCATCAAATGTTTTTCGCGTCTTGTCCTGGCCGGTTAAAAGATGGCCAAATCGTTTTGTTAATAATATCTCAATTTTTTTTAAATGGAACGAGGGTGGCTCATTAGCATATTTGCAAAAATAATTTTTTACGAATAATTTAGACACTTGGAATTAATTTACACACTTGGTAGTTCCAGTCAAATTGACGTTATGAAACGCATGTTACAATTTCAAATAAACCATATGCGAAAATGTCAAAAGTTGACATCTGATATGTCATTCTATTCAGAATGTCATTTTCTATCAAATAAAGTAAAAAAAAAGAGTGCAATTTAAAAATCAAAAGTAGTACATAGTTATTTCCGGTGAAACAAGTGACTAAAAACAATTGAATACGTCAATCAATCCTAATTTATTTCATATATTAACATACCAAATCTCATTTTTTTATCTGAAAAAATAAAAAAAGTTTTAGAAAGAGCCGCTTTTGAGACGCACCAGGTATTATCTTTTGTATGTATTACTGACAAAACTTTGTGGGCAATATTATAGAATCACAAAAACAGTTGTCAGTTCCAGCAACACCATTTCTGTGGATAAACGGTTAATTTGTAACACATGTTTTACTGGCTATCGATTGCGTATAGAAATTGGAACATTAGGTTTTATTACTCCAGAAACGTCATTAAATGCAATGGCTTGTCGTAGTCAGTCTGGCATCATTGACCGATAATGAGTTGAAGCTCTAAGTTGACATAATATTATATCTTTTAAGTAGGAATTATATAGTAGACAGGGTGCTACAAATTCGAGACACGAGCATTGGTATCTCGGTAACCGTAATAGATACGAAGATGGTTAAATTTGGGCAAAGTTGCGCTTTGGGATGTTCACCAAGACGCCATCAAAAAAGTTTTAAAAATATCGAGGATTGCTGAGTTTTTTTGGAAAAATCGATTTTTTTTTGAAAATCGATTTTATTTTTTCCTGTCGTTACTTTTTAGAAAATCAAAAAACAAATTGCACATTCTCATAGCCACTTTATTAGGACTATCTGATAGTATAAGTTCCTCGGCAATTTTAGACTTATTTCAAAAACGGCAAAGAGAAAATGTTTCTTTTATCGAGATCTACCAGCCCTGAAAATATTTTCCCTTATTTAAGACTCACCCTGTAAAATTTTTATATCCTTCTGTATCAATAATTCATAATAACATAACTCGGAATTCGTTCAAAAAAGAAAGAAAATCTGTCAAAATTCAATTTGTAAGTTAATTCTTAATTACAGTTGGGGGTTGGAACCTTTGGTCGGTGCTCTGGTGTTGCAACAGCTAAATAAAACACTAAATCACCACAAAACAAAACTCATAACTCAAGTTTTAATCTGAAATCTGTTTTAAACTGAAGTTTAATATCTGGTGATGATGCTATCATGGGTACCGAAAAGCGCGTCCAGTGCAAAAGAAAAGTATTTTGGTGTATTGTGGTGATTTAGTGTTTTATTTTGAAGTTAATCCTTTTTGATTTATTTTTCAAATTTCAATTTTACAAGTTAAAACTTTTTTCGTTGTTAACATTTTTAAATATCATCGTAAAAATGTGTACCATGGAACATAATAGGGTGCATATTATGTTTTATGATATCATCAGATAATTCTATTTCTGTAATTCATAAATGCTTTTGGTGTATCACAGTCAGATCCTGTAAAAATGTATATGTTGGGTCAAAACAAATCAATTGGTTATCCTGTCTTTTACATCTATGCATTTTAACAAAATTAACATTTTAATAAAATTTAACAAAAATTTTAGCACCAGTGCTAAAAGTAAATGACTTTTACCATCAGTGACATATATGTCACATTTTAGGCACTGACAGCATGCGTTAAAAATTACATTTTTAC
>NW_022146698.1:2135621-2137701 GCF_002938485.1 Sitophilus oryzae | reverse complement strand
TATCAAGGGTGGGTATTGGTTTTACAACGTCCCAGCGTTTTTATCTAAGGTCTATCTTTACAATTTTTCTGTTTACTTCTAAGTTCTACAGTTTATTTGCTTTGTCCTTCTATAAGTTTGGGAATTTAAAAATATTCATGTTTGAAAGATTTTTGTTTTATTACTTCCTGTTAAAAAGATCCTCTCCCGAAACTAACAACCGAAAACATCGACTTGAACGTAAAGGACATAGGAAATAATCTGTTAATAATATAAATAATAATATAAAGGAAATAATCTGTTATAGGCCTAAAGAAGGTCAAGTATGACAATGTAATGACATTGGCTACCAAAAATGTATCTGAAAACTGTATGCCTTACTACAGAAATTTAATAAACCCTGCATCAACGTCACGAAATACAAATCACCATGAAACCGATTATATCGACGAAGACAGTGGATCAGAAGATTAGACTTTTGTACCTAAACCTACTATTTTATTAATCATGTTAAATAAAAAATCAAAAACCATTAATTTTGATCTTATTTCTTTTAACCCTGGCAGCTATGGCGCAGAAAAATATATCTGCAACTAGTTTTGGCTATTTTTTCCTCTGTTTAGTAGTAGTAGTTTTCCCATTTTTGCTGCAAGAATGAGATAAGTCCAACCTAAAACTGCTAATATTTCATTTTTTTATATTTTTTGAAGGAATATGTCCTAATTATACCTAAGAATAATATAATGTAAGATAATAAACTTTCTAAAACGAATTTTGAAAAGGCTAGGAAGTATTTTTGATTATCTCAAAAACAATACTGGGATGAAGGGAGATGAAGACTCGTGAGTTTATTGAAGACATTGTGGCTAAAAGGCTGCCTAAATATAATTCCATTTCACCACGATTATACACCTTACCGAAAATACATAAACCAATCTTGAACATGAGGCCTATTGTGTCGACAATCGATTCACCGAACCAGTCTTTGGCTAATTTTCAGGATATTTTAAACAGAGCTTACGATCATGATAATGAATTTTATGTTAGGGACTCCTTCTATTTTAGTAGTTTTGTGAATGATTTTCAAATTGCCTGATGGCTATGAGATATGCAGTTTTGATGTGGTGTCCTTATTCACAAATTTGTCTTTGACTACAGTAAAGGATTATTTGATAAAAAACTGGAATACATTATCCCAGTATTGTAATATTAACTTAAAAATGTTCACAGACATTCTGGATTTCGTGTTTGAATCAAATTATTTTAAATTTAATGATAAATTTTATAAACAAATTTTTGGTACCAATGGGATCCACTTTATCGCCAATTCTCGCCAATTTTGTTCTTGATGAACTCATTAGAACCTCATTAACACAGAACTTTTGACATACCATTTATTAAAAGATATGTTGATGATCTGATTGTGGCAGTCTCAAAAGATAAAGCCACAAAAGCACTAAGGGTTTTTAATACATATGACCCACATTTACAATTTATTGTGGAAGATAAAACAGAAAATAAATTGGCTTTTTTGGATATGATGGTTGTCAGGTTGGAATTATAACATTTTAAAAACAAAATGGTATCGAAAGCCTATTGCCTCTAATAGGTTTATTAGTTTTCATTCATATCACCCACAAAAAATGAAAATTAATTTAGTTTTGGCTTGAAAAATAGGGCTGAAAAATTAACACACAATCAGTATAAAAAAGAGAGTTTCGATGAACTCAGAACGATATTGGTGGAGAACTCATACCCTTTGAAATTAATTAATAAAATATTATTTAACACAAGTTCTAATGTAAATCAACAACATTACAATAATCAAAATGATAATAATTCGAATTTTAATTTTAATAATGTAGACAAATTCAATCCACGAGTTCCGGTACTGTCAAATAGTAATGATAATAATGTTAAATTTTTTTTTCACTACCATATATTTCAGAACTTACACCAAAGTTAATAAATGTGTTTAAGAATTCTAATGTCATTGTAACAAAGAAACAAGTTAAGCCTTGTCTCAGTTATATACAAGAACTAAGTCGCCACTTTTATTGTTAGAAACTAATAATGTAGTATATAGAATTGTATGTGGTAA
>NW_022146698.1:2058068-2135264 GCF_002938485.1 Sitophilus oryzae | reverse complement strand
TCAATTGCTTCGTTCAGTTACGTATTGCTAATTATTTAAATGGCTCACCCTAGATTGATGTCAAACAAACAATGCGTGGACACAATGGCGTCTTTACCCTTGAACACGCTTATGGATACCCTGAGCCTAGATGTTTAATAGAAGTCGCAACGTCATTGGGTAGATTTGATCATGTGATAAGATTTTGTAGTGTCCTGTATCGGTTTTATATGCGTATACCATATACCATTTAGATCCCATCCATTGTAAAAAGTCTAGCCATATGATTGGTAGTTCTGATCATGTGACTAGATTTTATAGTGTCTAATAAACGTTTCGTATATGTAGTCAATATAACATTTCTGTACAATATATTGATACCGGTTTGGTAAATTTCTCAAAGATTTCAAACATGCAATATAATATGCAGTAATGCCAAAGTTTAAACACCCTGTATACATTTTATAACTTCACAACCAAAGATATAACTAACCCCAACCAAAGTTTACAGAATAAAATAATATTCTGTAAGCCTCAACAACTCTACAAAGATTAGTTCATTTTTTTGTGGCAAGTGATAAAGTTAGTGGGGGGCAAATTTTAGTGGCACATCCTTTTTTTTACAAACAAAGATGTCTCCTTAGAATATCCACCAACTTATTCCTGATATATTCATTTAGATTCTCATGGTCCTCGTAATATTTAGATATTAGAAACCACTAAGGAGAATACGGTGAGGAAAGTTTTCAAAATCAGGCATATTATCATCTTCATTAAATAAACTGTCTAAGCCACAAAATGCCTTTTGGGGCTTATATATTTGGGATTAAGATAAGTTCATTTCCAGAAATTACTGATTGGGCGTCATTCAAAACCTGCAAAAATTAGTTTACCTAAAAACTTCGTTATTAGGAGGTCCCAATTCAATCTTTTATTAATTGATCCATTATTTTAACCACTAACCACCAGGAACACTAATAGATTCACACACGACGCGAATAACGCGATGCAAATGACTAAATATGGCGGGAATGGCGCTGAACGGCCAGACTGCCAAACGGCCAAATAATTGATGGTTTCCTTGTTTCCTTACGTACAATTGTCTACTACGACGGAGATGACGCCTTCTAGACTAAATTAGCCTATATACAGAAAGAAGTACGATAATGCAATGTATTTTCTCGATTATAGTATAAAGGTGTTTTAATACAATTATATTCCTAAACTTCAAATAGAGGCAATATTCTTTATTGGATAGCAATTATTATTATTTAAATAACAAAAATATTCAAAAAGTCTTATAATTTATTATGAAAATAAGAATACGATGTACTTGGAACACTACTTTACCATTTATACAAGGATATATTTTTCTTTAATATAGCCTGGCTGTTATTCTGATTCCAACTATAAAATAATTTAAATTAAGGGAACTCCCCACTTACATCCAAGAGTAGATGAATATTTAAATTATGTGTTGATTAAACTTAACCGAAACATTTTATACTTGCATCAAATATTTATCTTGAAGAATAAGGCTATTATTAATTAAAGATTTGATTTTTTCCGTGTACGTTCTCGGCCGGCTAGGTGTAGTTTACTATTCCTCTTCCCCAGAAAGATGGTCTGTCTGAGGGTTGTATAAGGTTATACCGCCTATACTCGAACGTCAGAGCCTCGTTTGTGTAAACAGGGTGCACCACGTGAAGGTGAGGCTGACTTTTTGGTAAGCTAGGCTATATGTATCGCTTCAATACCCCTTGCACCCCAAATTACGCATTCATAATAATTATTCTGATAATTCTAATAATTATTAAAAGATATACATTTTAAAGCTGACGATCGAATTACTTTATCCTTTGCGGCGACTTTTTAAAAGGCTAAAGATGTTCAGTAATGATATATCTCAAATTAAAACAACAAAATTTAATAAAAAACTATGTATTTATTAATAATTAGATAGCTCCAGTTTGAAAGTGAATTAAAAGGTCATTTAAAAAAACAATAAATTAATATTATATTGATATAGCGAAACTTAAAATTAAATATTACTAAATATAAATCATCAAACGTAATCGTTTGTTTAAGTTTCATCAAAAAGAGGTTTCAATATATGGTAAGTTTTAGTAGAAAGTTAAGAAAAAGGCAAAAGATTCTAAAGCAAAACGTAAATGAGTACTTAGCTTTTGCTCTGAAGCTGTAGTCAATCAGTGTTGATTTGGTGTCGTATTCGGGCCCATATCCATTACGTAACTGCTTCAAACCATCAGAAAACTTGTAAGTTTGCGGAAAAAGGGAAAATTCGTCAATTTCACACCAGCCTCCAACAGGAACCTTCACGGAACCATTCATAAAACCAAAAACTGCTCAAAACTTCGGATCAAAAAAAACTACTGCTAAATCTTCTTAAAAAACTCGTCCAAAGTTCTCAAAAAACTTCTCGTTTCCAAAACGAAAGTTGCTCTCAAAATCTACTCCAAAAAATTACTCCAAAAACCTCCCAAAATGTCAAATCTTCCCCTAAACTTGGTAAGGGACACACCTATAATAAGTTTTCTCTAAGTATGAAGAAAGTAAAAGAAAAACTATAACTTACTCGCAGGGCTATTCTCCGCCACAAACGATGTACAAAAAACTTCTCTCGGAAGGTGAAAACCACCCTGGGACTTCTCACCAGAGGTCGAAATGGAAGTGTCGAAAAATCCAGAATAAACGTTAAAAATTCTGCCAGAGATTATCTTTTGAAGACAAAAATCAACACACAAAAACGATTACTATTTAAAAAAAAAAAAAAAAATTATTAATAACATTTAAAAGAAAAATTTAAATAACAATATAAATGGCAACCCTGCGCCACCACATCGAACGGCATTCACGGTACTACCAAAATTGCAGCGGTAGCGACTAGGGATGGGCATTATTTGCTTAAATTCTGCTAGAGATGTAGCGCAAAAGTAAGCAATTATTTTAGGCTGCTACACCTTTTTAACTGGTCAAAATTTGAAAAAGCATTATTTAGATATTTCTTTTCAATAACCCATTGTCTTAAATCTTCAAGTTTTTTAGTTTTATCTTTAAATACGTTTTATGTAAAGTTAAACGGTGTTTTGACCGTAATCCAATAAATTCTTTCGTTATCTTTCCACTATTTTCATATTTTATACCTAACTGTTTTTTGTGGTATTTCATACACATTATCGAATCTGACGTGTCAGGGAAGTGTATATCTTCTTTTATATGTGTGTCAACATCAACAAAAAACTGGTATATTAGGCTGTCTGTATCTGTATACAACTGCATACAAAATGGTTTCAGTATACACATGCCAACACATTAATGTGTTTTGAAATTTTCTTTTAATCTTGTCATTTCAACTAGAATCATATGTTTGGAAAATATTAAACAACGGAAAATTAGGTTGAGAAATATAATAGTCTGCTCCAAATTTTTCCCACCATTTGCCAACCAACTTAACATCTCAATTATTTTTACATTCTCTCGATAGTTTTACCAAACACTTCGTTATTCATTAGTTTGACAAAATTCTTTTCAAATTCATTTTACTTTTCTTCCTGAATTCTAACCTAGCCCAACCAAGATGACTGTTAAAATTTTAAGCATCTATGAATTTTTCCAATTTAATGCCTAATGCAGCAGCATGTTTTAAGTTTTATAGTAGATTATACTTTTTTATCGGCGTAGAGTGTTGTCAATAATTTGGATATAAGAGACGATGAAGTTGCTGGCACTAAGTGTTTAGGACATAGTGGTAGATCTTTATGGAGATTAAACAATTCTTTCGGATAATAAATATCTACTTCTAATATATATCCGTACCGACTATCATTAGGTTGATTTAAAATATATTTTCATTGTATATATCTATTCCAGATATCCATTGAAAATTTTCTGTAGGTAGGGAACAACTCATTTCAGCTCGATAGAGATTGTTTACATCAAGATATATGAGATAAGATGAATCTTCGTTTGAATTATACTCTGTTCCCATGGGTTATTATTGGCCTTACCGTAACCATTCGAACATTGTGAAACGCTACCTCTTATTCCTTTTCAATAAATAAAATTATATCAACATCAGTAAAAAGTTCTAATTCAACTTGAGTAATTTTAGCTTGCTATCAAAAGCAAGACCAGGGGCTGTATAATAATGTAAACTATCGAGTTTATAAGTATCGAAAAATAATTTTCTAAAGTTTTTGAATATATCTACTAACAGTAACACATACGTTTTTAAATATAATTGAGGACATTCCCTGATGTTTTGTATATTAAACATTTTCCACACGTTACATGCGTGTTCATAATCCTTTTGTGATATACCCGTTCATTGATTTTTACTATAAAAAATTTCTGGGGGTGGTAAATATTGTTCTTGAAATTTTTCCCATACAATCAGTATAATCATAGGGAAACACTCAGCTGGAATAACTAAATTAAATTGTGTTTCGTTTCTGTAATGTTTTCTGGTTACAACTTTTTGACCAACCATTATCCAAAAAAGAGTATAATTTTTCAGCTACTAGTCATAAATCTATACGAATACAGCAATCTAAAATTGATATTTGTGTCTTTTATGTATTTTGTAAATGATATACATTTTTCTTTATTTAGGGGTAACAAATTAATAACTCCAGCGATTTCAGTACAAAGGGCCTTAACCCTTTAATGCACCTATTAAAATCAAAAGAGCCGTTCAGTTTTGTACGAATTATTTTATTAGCGATTTTTGTTTGGTTTGATTTGGATTACGCTAAAACTTAACAATATCTTATTCACAAATACGAAATATGCAGCATTTTTACAAAAAAAACACAACTAAAGTTAATCTACTTCTCTGAACCGGGTTAACTCGGGCAACAACAAAAAATATATTTAGTCCAAATTTGCAGCAGTATGATAAATTTTAAAGCATTATACGACACAAAATGGTACACCACAATCACGACACATATATCTGGTCTCCTTACAGTTTTTTTGTTGTGTTCATTTCGTTCTTTTTGGCACAAGTCGAGTTGGATTTTGTTTTTTTGGGGTGGGAATTCTGGAAAATGCCGTGCTGATAGCCTATGTGGTGTTGGAATTATCGATGGACGTCCACTTCGGGAAGTATTTGTAATTTTATACTTCTCAACCCTGAGTTCTATAATTTTGAGGCGAAAATCAAGATAATCCATTTAACCACCAGCCTTTTTGTAAAGCAAAAATGAGTTCCACACTGCAAGATTGCCAGGGAAAAAGAGTATATATGGCACCAATGAATGCCAGTTGAACTGTGATTTCCATCTCCATCCTTTTTACGAAGTTGCAAACTCTTTTTTAGTAGATCTGCAAAATTAAGGAAATCCGAATGATTGAGCTCGATAACTTCAAATTTTCTTTTTTAACTGAACAGACTAGCTGGTACCAATCATAAGGGTGGGAGATCATAAGGCAGTTGCAACTTCCTCTTTTGCTTTTCAATAAGTCCAGGGTCCACATCACACTTTAAATGAGTGTGTCCACTAATAAGGAACGTATGATCCACAATTACCAAGTGTGTATTTTGTTGCATGGCCACTAAAAACATAGCGGCAACATGGGAGTTTTTATTCTGCCCTCCACAGGTATCAGATATAACGTTACCTTTGATACCTGTTGAGGAAGCGAAGTAAGTTCCTTAAAAATGCATGTAGCTATTTGATTTCCTCCCCGGCCACCCTCAGCTTCATGCCACATGTAACATCTAACATTTTGAGTACTAGTTTCATGTAAGCTGAGGTTGAAAGTCAAAAGTTGCCTTTGTAAAGGCAACTGACATATTCAACATGGGGGTTATTAAACATTAGCACCAAATCAAAACATAAAACAACGCGGAGTTTGATCATTTGCTGCCAGTTCCTTATCTTTTCTTTTCTCTTCGTACGCGTTATCAGCTTCTATATGGTGTATAGCTAACTCCTCTTACACTTTCTTCTTTTCTTCTTCATCCCCTGCTACTCTGATTTTCATTCTGAGCAAGTCACATTTATTATAAGTATCGACTTTGGGTTCTTTGAAGCTTAAGTTCATTTTGTGAAATTCTCTTTCGTCGATTTGCCTGGATACTGGTTTTCTTTGGGTGCTATTAATTTGGTCACAGTAAAGACTGTACATCAAACTCAGACTTAAATGGGGAGGTAGGTATCTTCTGCTACTTTCTCTTCGTGTATAGTGTGATTCGTATAGAGGAAATGATGATATGTGGTCTTTAACTTGTTGTAGTGTTTCAATGGAATGTTTGTTAGCGGAAACTGATCTACCCCTATTAGCATCGTAGGCGATTCCAGATAATGTGCTATTCTTATTACAGAGAGACAATGTAACGAACATTTGTGTTTCCCCAAGCGTTTTCATACTAACCTAACCCTTTCACTATTAATAACAAAGTGAAAGATATGTGTCTTCGTGCGGAATTTTTCTAATCGGAATCAGGATCTAATGTTCTTTTTCTCGAAGAAGTGGGCTCTTTAGTATCCACTATCCGTTTTTCTTCTTTCTCGAATAAGCGCCTTTCTCCGTAGCATTTCGTCTTGAATTTTCCACCGCAACATCATTTTGGGCAGCTGCTCGTAATTTTTTTTTATTTCTGGGTCTCTTCGATGTCTTCAATGTTGAAACGGTCTTAAATACGTGCACATCATTATCGTCACTTGATTCGGATGCGTCTGGACTATAACTTTTGTCAGCCACGCCGTCGTCACTACATTCCGATAGTACATCCGTTGGTTTGGATGGGCCAGAGATTGGATTTTTATGATATTTTTAAAAATTATATCAAGTCTTAAAATTTTGTGACTTCAGGTGATCAACAAGGTTATGGCATGCTCTACGCGAAAATCAGTGGGTCTATATTTTTTTATTATTGGGCGATCTGGAATATAATAATAGTAGCTTAGAAACATAATAAAAAAAACAGCACCGCGACGTTCGCGTTACACCTCAGATCGTTCATGCCTGATTTAAATGATTGATTACCTATAGATAGAGCTAAAAATCCACTATTTAAATTTTGATTTTAACAGTTTTAGAGCTATTTATATTTCATATTTCTTTAGCGTATTTTCATACATTCGTTTGCAATTGTCCGATTTTCTGGGTATTATACAGGGCGAGTCTTGAATAAGTGCAAATATTATCGGGGCTGAGTAGATCTCGATAAAAAAACATATTTTCTTTACCCGTTATATATTATATAATATATAAACGATAAAAATAAAATATATTATATTAACTTTTTTACCGTTTATTTAGCACACATATGATATACTATTTTTTCTACAAACAAGTTTATTCTCGTATATATAAGTATTATTACTTTTTACGTTAATGAATAATTCATAATATGTCATTCTGATATCAAATCGACCATCAACCATTCAAAGAATATTTATAAAATATATTAAGAATAAGTGTGCCACGACTCCGGAATCAACATTTTGGTGAATGCCTGCCAATATTGCTAAATTTCTAAATTTGTCCGATTCTCATCTTTATACTGGATATTGCTTCCGAAGATCCTCAGCTAGTTTGCTGGCAGATTCTGGGGCTAATCTTAATACAATTAAGCGACACGGTGAATGGAAGTTCAGTACCGTAGCGGAGGGTTATATAGAAGAGACTCTTTACAAAATAAAACGAGTATTTCAGGTCAAATATTATCCAGAACCTCAGCGGATACTACCATTGCTTCTAATCTTGGTACATGATTCACGTCAGAAATAACTTCTACTTATACTACAGCTATAAATGAAATTATTATGGATTTTACAATGACTTTTTACCATCAGTGACATAATGTCACATTTTAGGCACTAACAGCATGCGTTAAAAATTACATTTTTTACTGACGTTTGTAACTAACAAAGTAAATATTTTAGAGGATATTGGTATCGAGCTCAACATTCCAACATTCAAAGTTACTGGTATGCAGTTTCAAGACAATGAGGTGTAATATATCAGAAAAATTGCACATGAGAGAATACATGTGGAAAGAGCCATTAGAAGAATTAAGACATTCAAAAATTTGAGCTTCTAGAATACCAATAAGCTTGCTAGTATTTAGGTTCTATTAATCAAATTTATACTGTGTGTGCTCTTTTAACAAACTTTATGCCACCATTAAGAAACTGAAACTGTCTGTTCCTGTATATATCAACTCTTTACCTTTTGTTGAATTTTAATGGAATGTAGTATTGTTTTCTATAGTTGAATACATGTGGAAAGAGCCATTAGAAGAATTAAGGCATTCAAAATTTTAGCTTCTAAAATACCAATAAGCTTGTTAGTTGTTAGGTTCTATTAATCAAAATTATACTGTGTGTGCTCTTTTAACAAACTTTATGCCACCATTAAGAAACTGAAACTGTCTGTTCCTGTATATATCAACTACTACCGTTTGTTGAATTTTAAGGAAATGTAGTATTGTTTTCTATAGTTTAAGTTAAATGTAGTATTGTTTTCTATAGTACTATATAAGATTTTAATGTAATTTTAAGTATTTGTACTATTTTTATTTTTTCTTTATTCCGGCATATGTTATATTATCTTTGATTTTTTTGACATGAAATAAATATCTATCTATCTATCTACTTATGTTCTAGATTAAAGATTTAATTAAGTAGTATTGTCTTTTTTTCCCAGTCATTATAAAAAGTAATAAAATTATTCTATTACTATTACTCATTTACCTCTCTATTTTGCTAGGAAAATAGAAACATTTATGATATTGTATTTTTTTCTTAAATAGATGTAATATACAATATGTCCCCGGATTGTCTTTACAAGAGGAAAAACTTTTATTATTGTCATTTTGAGAAAAATGCTCGGAAGAAATGCATTCTTCATAAATTATTTTGCTTGTTCTATAATGGTTAATCCCGTTTATACTTTTCCAAATTTCCATACGTCATTTTTTTTAACACTTATTTTTTTAAGTTCTAAAAATCAAAACGCGTTTCTATGTTAATATAATTTCGTTCTTTGATAAAATTTTAATTACCGTCATATTTTTTGCTGTTTTAAAATGTTAAAGCACAAAATTTATTTAGTTCAATGCTACAGAAAGGGTGATAATAGCTGTCGGAAAATGTGATACTTTTACAACATCAAAAAATATGTCGTTAATCAAAATTAATAATAACCACCTATCAAAGAATGAAATTGAAATTTTATTCCATAGAAACGCTTTTTGATTTTTAAGGCATTTTTAGGAACCAGATATTCATGTTTTTTAAATTTGCTCTAAAAAGGTATGGAAATTTGAAAAAGCATAAACGGCATTACCATAGAACGAGCAAGAATATTAATGAAGAATGTATTTTTCTCAAAATGTATATAATAAAAAATGTTCCTCTCTCCTTAAAGACAATCAGGGGACATACTGTATACTATAAATAACACCTTGTAAATAATATATACTATATAAAATAAAACAATTTTATCAAAGCAGTAGCTTGACAGAAATCACCATCAAATTTTATATTTACTATCACTATTTCATGACTTTTCGTTTTTTGACATCTGGCCTTGTATTTGGTAATAATAATTATGATTTCTATCAAGATAGATTTTCATTTTTTTTAAATAAAATGATTTAATTTTAAATAACCCATATAAATTATCAACTTTCGCATTATAAGGGCATTTAAATTCAATAAGTCCTACATTTGTAGGACTTATCACTATTACACCATCAGGACTTGTTCCTAAATGTGGTGCATACGGATGTATTATTAATCCACATGTGTAGACCTTATGGTTGGTCTTCTCTGTATACAAATGTTTTGCATTTTTCTCTTCTTTCCTTCCATGTTTAATGGCTTTTAGATGATCCAAATTCTTTTCCCACATTTTTTTAAAAATGTCTTCATCTATAGCCTTCTGCCTGTTACATAAGAGGTCAAAATTTTTGATGATGTAAAGATATTCTTTTTTCGTCAGTTAATCTCCCTGTACCCGAGTGCACCTTTCCATTTGTACAGGGTGAGTCAACGATAGAGTAAAGTCCATTATCTCATTTGTTTCGAGGTTTACAAAAAAATATTAAATATAAAAGTTATAGAGATGGTAAAGATACACATTTTAAAATTATTATACAGTATACAGGGTGCTTTAAAAAAGTGTGGCGAATATAACATATGTTTTTTTAAACGTAACACCCTATTTTTTATTTTATTTTTAGATTCTGTGTAAAATTCCATAACTTTTTTATGTATAATGTTATATACCTGAAATTAATAGTTTTGTTATATTTAAATTTGTTTACACAAAGGGTTAAAAAATTGTCAATGCTGGCATTGATTCTGAAGTTGGACAACTAAAATTTGGTAGGAGTATTTTATAAAGATATAGATAAAGACCTATGTAAAGATATTTTAGTTAGATGTTACAGGGTGTTCAAAATATATTTAGGAATTTCAATTACTTAAAATTAAGGAATTTCAATTTTTTTAAATGGTACACCCTATATATTATCATTTTTTCTAATAGATTTTACCAAACTCTTCAACTTTTATTTAGAATGTCATATACCTATTTTTATTAGTTTGCGCTTTATTCCATTTTTTTCTATTTTTACCCATATTTTTAATACAATTGCGCTATAACATAGTTGCCATGACAAAAAGTAATAATTATCACAATTTCATGTCTGTTAAGCAAGTTAAGAACAAAATTTGAATTTTAGTTTAATTTGTTGTAATAAGTATAAATGGTAGAGATAATAGTTACAGATGTTCTTGAAATGAATTAGTCAATGTGATTGATATACACGCACAAGCTTAGAAAACCACATTTTTTGGTTCAGAACTATATATTATATAGTACATTGCTAACTACTATAAGGATAGATGTATGTATATTATCTAGAAAACATCTTCAGTGTATAATGAGACGGTTTCGCGGCAGTAGTAATATTGGCTTTACCAAATGAATTATAAACCAGAATTACTACGAGAAAAAACTTTACTGTATGTCGAAGAAAATTCATATATCAGTAGTCTTCAGCAATTAGGTAATCTAGTATTACCTTAATCTGTGGCTATTCGCCCTGACGAAAAATCCCAAGTGTCATCTTTCATAATATAGAAATACACCAAGAAATTCACTACTGCGATTTAGTTTATTTGAGTAAAGTTAATTAATTTTAACTAATACCAGCTATTGTAACTAATTATGAAGCTACTTGTTAAAGGTAAGTAATAAATAGTTTTGTTTTGTCATGGCAACTATGATTTTATAGGGTAATTGTATTAAAAATATGGGTAAAAATAGAAAAAATGGGAATAAATCGCAAACTATCAAAAATAGGGATATGACATACTTAATAAAAGTTGAAGAGTGTTGTCAAATCTACCAGAACAAATGATAATATATAGGGTGTCCCATTTAAAAAATTTAAGATTTTTTAATTTTAAATAGTTGAAATTCATAAATATATTTTGAACACCCTGTATCATTTAACTAAAATATCTTTACATATATCTTTTTTTTCATCTCTATAAAACTCTCCTACCAAATTTTGGTACTGCAACTTCAGAAACAATGGCACCATGATGGATATTTACATTTAAGAAATACATTAAAAATATATTAAAATCTAACATTTCTAATGAGTATTTAAATAGTTTAGTTTCTATAAACATTAAAATAAACTGTAGGCCAATAAATAAACAAAAATATTGCACAATATCGTGACAACTAAATGTTCGGACACTTTAAAAAATAACTGTTCTAATATGACGTTACATCAGCATGAACTTTTGCAACCACTGCATGTCTGTTTGGCATTGTTTTTATTAATGATTGACATACGCCAGAGTAAAAATTTTGCCATAATTCACTTAATATCATCGTCAAATGGGTAACGGTTTCTTAGGGATCGTGGCACAATTTTTGTTTTGTTTTATGCTACATGTCTCGATAACATTAAGGTCTGGACTGTGCGAAGGCCATGAGGGGACCTTGATGTTCATGTCCCTAAACCATTTTTTAGTAGTTTTATCCATATGCCATGCGCCGCCATCCTGTTGAAATATAAAATTCATATCCTGGTAAAGGTCTCTCGCACTGGGCACAAAACTGTTTTTCAAAATTCTTGATATTTTGACACATTAGTTGTGCCTTTCTACCACCTCATACCTTCCTAGACCCATTGCGAACATAAACTCTAAAAGCATAATGTCTTTAGGAAATTCCACTGTCCATCTTTCATAAAGATCATGCATGCGTGCAGATGTAATCCTTGAACTTGCAATTTGCGATTAGAATTATCAGCGTCGGATTGGAACTTCTGATGTCACAAACTACAAAAATGTTATTAAGGTAAAATATTTAATTATTTCCCAATCCGACGCTAATAATTCCAATCGCAAATGGCAAGTGTACGAATTACATGTGCACATGAGCCACCTTAATATCGATATAATTAACACCGCTAGAGTGTCTATTTGATAAAGATTGCCTCAAAAGAGGACAGTGAAATTTCCTAAAGGCATTATGATTTGAAGGAGTATGTATGTATTAAGGTAAAATATTTAATTATTTCCCAATCCGACGCTAATAATTCCAATCGCAAATGGCAAGTGTACGAATTACATGTGCACATGAGCCACCTTAATATCGATATAATTAACACCGCTAGAGTGTCTATTTGATAAAGATTGCCTCAAAAGAGGACAGTGAAATTTCCTAAAGGCATTATGATTTGAAGGAGTATGTCCAAAATAGGCCCAGAAAAGTATGAGGTGGTAGAAGGCATAATTGATGCTTCAAAAAATCAAAAAATTTTGAAAAATATTCTTGTTTCAGGTGGGAAGGACAAAGATCCTTGTAACCAATTGTTCTGGTAAAGACCAGGACAATAATTTTATATTTCAACAGGATGGCGGGGCATGCCATACCGCTAAAACCATGCTAAAACTATTAAAAAATGGTTTAGGGACATGAACATCAAGGTTCCCTCATGGCCTTCGCACAGTCCGGACCTTAATGTTATCAAGACATGTAGCATAAAACAAAACAAAAATTGTTTGTCCGAACATTTAGTTTTTTTTTAGTTAGGGCTCGTGGGAATTACATGTAAATAAAACAAAATGAATCCAAGGGTACTGTTGGGTTGCAGAGCCTTTTTGTTCGGCGGGCTGCTCTCCTTCTGCAGTATAAACAAACTTTATTTATTGGAATTTCGTATAAACAAACTTTATTTATTGTAATAACAAAGTTATATCGTTTACAATTATTGGGTTTTATTTTCTAACAAATTATGGCGCGTATCGTAATCGTGTCAAAAGTGGGAATGTCTTTTTTTGTTAGGTTATGTTACATTCTTCTTATCGTAAAACTGGGACATATCGATACTAGATACTAGAGCAGAATGACACATCTCGACATGCCGCCCTCCTTGAAAGAATCATCTTTCAACAACAAATGCCTTAATAATTTAAACAAATTACATTTGAATGTAAAATTTGAAAATACAAGTTATAACATAATAACAAACATATAAACTTGAACAATTATTACAAACAATAGCCTCTAAGAATCTATTGGTAAAATACTTATACGATTAACAGCTCGTTTCACTTTACCGTGCGCAGTTTTCACTGAAACGACTCTAACTACATTATCACTCCCGGGATGCACTCCACTAATTCGCCCTAGTTTCCACAACATCACTGGTACGCCATCTTCGTGCAGTAATACTAGCGATCCCAAAAGTTCGGACGGAACCCCAGAAGTCTGCCACTTCGTGCGTTGCGGAAGTTGATGTAGATAGTCTTTCTACCACTGCTTCCAGAACTGTTGTAATAGTAGTCGTAGATGTTTGTAACGGGAAGCACGACTAGCCTTGATATCTGGAACCTCAGACTCCGGCAAAGCATTCAATGAAGTACCAATAAGGAAATGACCTAGTATAAGCGCCTCCAAATCTTCTATATCATCGGTGAGGGGATACAAGGGACGTGAGGGGCAAGGATTGTTTCGATTTGTGTTAAACAAGTATAGAATTCTTCAAAAGTTAAATTTGAAATATGCGTTTCGTGTGATGTTTAACAGATCGAACTGCGCTTTCCCACAGACCTCCGAAATGAGGACTCCGAGGAGGTACGAAACCCCAATCAATCCTATTGTCATTCAAAAATGCCTTAAATTTCGAATGATTAACAAAAGAGCTGAATTCTTGTTTCAAATAACGGTCTGCCCCTACGTAATTCGTGGCGTTGTCGAGTAAACTCTTGCAGGAAGACCTCTTCGCGCTATAAAACGTTTAAATACAAGAAGGAAACTATCTGTACTCAAATCGCTAGCTAGTTCGACATGCACTGCTTTCGTGACAAAACATATAAAAATACAAACATAAGTCTTAACTAGCTTTCGATTTTGTAATTTACTAGCTTTTATTTGGAAAGGACCTGCAAAATCCGTGCCTACTATTGAAAATGGTCTCGCAGGATTTACCCTAGTAGCAGGTAGGTCGCCCATAAATTGATGCATATATTTCGGTTTCATGCGGAAACATATAATACAACGTCTCAAAATACCTTTTACTGTTTGTCTCCCGTTTATAATCCAGAATTTAGAACGAATATTAGACAAAACACCTTGGCAACCAGCGTGCAAATTTTGATAATGGTATTTTAAAATTATTAAAGATGTCACATAATGCTTCGAAGGGATGATCATTGGATGTTTTGAATCATAGCTTAAAGTGGACTTTGACAATCTGCCACCAACACGAATTATTCCAAAGGAATCTAAAAATGGATTCAAATTATATAATTTGCTATGCTTGCTAACATGTTTTGACGAATTTAGTGACTGAAGTTCAGATTTAAATTCTTGTATTTGCATTATTTTCACTATCGTTTTCGTACTATCATCTAATTCATTCATAGACAATTCACCTTTAAGACGCGCTTGAAATTCTACTTTACAATTTAAGATAAAACGACGAATATACGCTATCACGTGGACTAATTTATTAAAAGATGAAAACCGTTTCAAGATATCGTCTTCTAAATCTTCTGAAGCTGATAAAGACACTAAAGTAGTTTGCTTAATTTCTGGAATATTATCATTATTTTGATAATTATCCTCACAAGGCCAATGTTCAGAATTGAATTGTAAAAACGAAGGACCATGCCACCAAAGTGACAAATCTTCTATTTCATTTGAATTGACTCCCCGTGATATATAAGATCTCCAGGATTTAAAGAAGTAGGTATATGTCTCCAATCATCAATATTACTTATACTCTGTATTATGGCTATTCTATTTGACACAAACGTTTTAAATTTACTAGGATCTGACCGTATCCAAGCTAGTACAATCGTTGAATCGCACCAATAAAATACACGAGATATACTTATATCCATCGCCCGTTTCACATTTTCGAATAATTTACTTGATAAAACTGCAGCGCATAATTCTAAACGAGGTATCGTTATCGTTTTTAAAGGCGCTACTCTGGATTTTGACGCAACTAAATGAACAGCTTTGTTTCCGTAGTTATCAATAGATCTTAAATAAATACATGCTTCGTAAGCTAATGTTGAAGCATCGCAAAAACAATGAAATTCGATTTTAACTGCATTTGGTAAAATTATTAGTCTAGATATTTTTAAATTTAGTAACGCATCGAGATTATTATAAAATTGTAACCAACGTATCTTAATCTCTTCACTAATCGGTTCATCCCACTCGGATTTATCTTTCCATAATAGCTGAAGAATAATTTTAGCAGCTAAAACTACGGGTCCGATGAGACCCAACGGGTCAAAAATTTGAGCTAGAACTGATAAAATTTCCCGTTTCGTAAATGATTATTGTTTGTCTAACTTTGTGTTAACTTTAAAGCAATCGGTGTTAGTATCCCATAATAAACCTAAAGTTCTGCTAGAAATATTACAATCTTTAATAGCAAATGAAGTATTTAAATTATGCTCCGCAACTACATCAATTATTTCTGAATGATTTGAATTCCATTAACGAAGTTCAAAACCTGCAGTCTTTAGAATATTATCGACTTGTTTTATAAGACTAATTGCTTCGTCAATGTTATTCGCACCACAAACAAAATCGTCCATATAAAAGTTTTGTTCAATGACATTGCTAGCCTCCGGATATTGTAACCTATTCTCAATAGCTAATTCTTTTAAGCAACGAGTTGCCAAAAAGGACGCGGGAGAGAGTCTGTAACGGTATTTAAAACAAAATGTTTTAATTGGCTTATAGAATCCGAATCCCATACTATTCGCTGGAAATGTTTATCGTCATCGCTTACTAATATCTGCCTATACATTTTTGCTATGTCGGCTGTAAATGCTACGTTGTACTTTCTAAACACAAGTAAAATTGTAAATAAGTCCCGTTGTATACATGGTCCTACTTTTAAAATGTCGTTTAAAGATAATCCGGATTCACACTTAGCCGACTCGTCAAACACTACTCTAAATTTAGTCGTTTGTGACGTTTCTTTTCTGACCGCGTGATGAGGCAAATAGTATATTTTTTCGATTAGATCAGAAGTATCTAAATGCTCGTCTAAACATGTCGCGTGTCCAAGTTCGATATACTCAGACATAAACTTACTATACTCGTTTTGTAATTTTTTATCTGACATAAACTTCCTTTCTAGCGTAAAAAACCGTTTTGTAGCCGTATCTATATTAATTTTTAATAAATGATAATTTTCTTTAACAGGCAAACGAACTCCTCGTTTCTAGTCACATTTTCAACAAAATGATTTTCCACTTCTTGATCCTCCTTAGAATATTTAATAATTTTACCCGGCGTTTCCTCTACAGTCCAAAATTTTTCTAACTGATCGCGTATATCGGTCCGAACTAGATGACACCGTACTGAATTCGGTTTATTATAACTTACAAGAGAAAGCGGTAGTTCACCCGAGATCAAATAACCTAAGCTAGAATTTTGAAAAACTATTCCAGGGGTACTAGTACGTATTTGTCCGTCACGAAGTAATTCATAAAATATGTTTGCACCTAGCAGTATATCGACTCAGTTAGGTTCGTAAAATTGTTCGTCGGCGAGTTGTATGTTCGGAGGTATATCAATTTTATTTTTATTGAGTCTTATTTGAGGTATATTATCCGTAATTCTATCGATAATCAAAAAGCTTGCCGTTTGTTTAAAATTACAAATTTTCGATTTAAATTCTGCACGCGTAATTTTCGTAATATTAGTACTCATTGCGCTAATACCAGACACCGGTGCGTCTATACTTTTACATCCTAATCCTAATCGCTTATATAGGTTTGATGTCATGAAGCAAGACTGACTACCGTTGTCGAGTAAAGCACGACATAAAATCGGTCGATTTAAATTATCAAATATATAAATTTGCGCCGTAGCCAATGGAACAAATACGTCATTTTTAAAAGTCGCCTTAACCATACCGCTTATTGTATTATTTCTTATATTTTGATTTTGATTATTCTGTGGTCTATTATTAGAATTTCGAGAAAGAGGTGTGTTAGTTCTCTGATTATTAAAATGTAACAACGTATTGTGTCTCTTTCCGCAAACTTGACAACCACCAAATAAACATTCAGAGGGTTTATGACCTTTACGAAGACAATTTACACAAGCTTCACAACGTGTAACCTCTTGTAAGCGCCTGTCAACAGAAAGAGCTAAAAAATCTTTACACTGAAATAATTTGTGATTACCATTACAATATAAACAATGTTCATTATACGCAACTAGATGAGATTGCAAATTTTTCCTAGGAATGTCCTTATTTGTACCTTTGTAATCGAGTAATTCCAATAACTTGCATCTGTCTGTAATAAAATCTATAAAAATCTGTAACGTAGGTGAAATTTCGTCATTAGATCTTATTTCCCATTCGCGTTTACTATTAACATCTAATTTAGATACGAGTAAATAAATCAGCATGGCATTCCAATGCTTCACTGGCTCTCCTAAATTCTCTAGAGCACCATAATTCTTTTGAAAATTGTCTAAGAAAGACCGTAATGACGTAAAATTGTCTCTATGCACCGTATCTAAATCAAATATATTTTTTATATGCGTTTTTATAATTATTTTTTTGTTCTCATACTGCTTTTTAAGTCCCATGCGATTAAATAATTAGCTTCTAAGATTTCTAAAGACTGAATTATTTGTGCCGCTTCTCCTTTCAAGGCTGCTTGTAAATAATACAATTTTTGTGTACCGTTTAATGCTGTATTTTGATCGATAATGCTTGCAAATAAGTCTCGAAAGAATGACCAGTTATCATAAGACCCGTTAAATTCTGGAAGTAAAAGCTGGCGGTAGTTTGATATTAACCTGTGGCAACGCTTTATGAGACGCCTCTGGAGCAAACTGCATATTTGTCGCGTGACCTACAGCATTTGAATTAATAAAATCATTCTTAGGATATTGTGGATCTAATAAACTTGCTTTACTTAACGCGGCAAAATACGTATCCTCAAATTCTTGTCTCTCAACCGTACTTTATAAATCCTCGATGATCTCAATTTGATCTTGAATTGCTTGAAAATCTAAATACTTTGGCTCAATTTTTGAAACCCTAAAACTAATTTCATTACATTTTGTATCATCTATGCTAGTAATGTTATTTAAAAAATCTGTAAATCTTTGTAACTGACTAAAAACTTGTTTCCTTCTGGTTTTTAAATTAGCTAAATCGGGTTCAGACATTATCTTAAATTTAAAATACGTTTACTATAATATTGAAATTAAATTGTATTAAAAAATCGAGAGCACAATTGAATCTGCAAAACACCACACAAATTGCGTACAAAAAAACTAATCGTTTATATATATTTTTACAAATATTTCGTTTTAGCACCGAATAAGTTTAGGAAAAGGGTGATTGAGGGACGAATAAACAACACAATATTTTTTTTATTTAGGAATCGAAAGAAATAGGGACTCACCTAGACTGAATGCTTCCTTCTTCCATCGACTTCTTTGCCGTCGCTATCCGGCTCGAATTGACCAAATGTTGGGTTGCAGAGCCTTTTTGTTCGGCGGGCTGCTCTCCCTCTGCAGTGGACTGTATGTTTCGTATAAACAAACTTTATTTATTGGAATTTCGTATAAACAAACTTTATTTATTGTAATAACAAAGTTATATCGTTTACAATTATTGGGTTTTATTTTCTAACAAATTATGGCGCGTATCGTAATCGTGTCAAAAGTGTGAATGTCTTTTTTTTAGGTTATGTTACATTCTTCTTATCGTAAAGCTGGGACATATCGATACTAGATACTAGAGCTGAATGACACATCTCGACAGGTAGTGTAATGTTTGCATTAAAATCACCAATCAATTTAAATTCTCTTTGTTGGAAAAGTATTAGATCGATCTTCAACTGAATCAGTCAAATTGAATCTTCTACAGTATATTTCAGTAAATTCTCTTTGTTGGAAAAGTATACGTCGATCTTCAACTAAATTAGTCAAATTGAATTTTCCACAGTATATTTCAGTAAATTCTCGTGGAGTAATTGAATAATAATTTTGGTATTCTCCTATAACCTAACCTATATAACCACCATTAGAATTTTCAATAGGAGTATTGAGAGCAATTTTGTTATCCCAATAGAAAGCAGGATACTCTTGTAGTACAACTTTATCTTCATATCGTTCAAATAAATAAAACGTTCCATTTTCTGCAACACATATATCTTCGTTCCCTGCTTTTAAATTTTTTAAAAATTTTAATTACTTTAAACTTTTTAAAAATTTACCTCGACGGAGATCTCGATGGAGACTCTCGAGATATCTAGGGTCTAATAAATAAACCGGCCTTTCCTTCTATTAAGTATGTTGGAGGCTGAAGAAAAAACAACGCGCCAGCAAAGTACCAAATATGGGTAATTCAATCAATCCAAAATTCTGCCCTAAAATACACGGTAAGAAAAGTGAATCTACGAAAGATAATATCGCATATTAATAGGAACTTTTCAGCCTACATTTTCTTTTAAAGAAAATCTAGGAACTCTTTCTTTTAAATATATCAAAAGCACAACATCTACTTTTTCCTAATAGAACAGACAATCCCGACTTCTCTTTTGTTACGAAGTAAAAAAATACATTAATATATAAGATTCAATCTAAAAAAACGTTCGTTTAAATAAAGATGGCGGACAAGATAGCATTAAGACTTGCTTGACGTTAAGCGATTTTTCTGGGAATTAGCTATGTTTTGTTCGATGCCTGGCCTATAGTGTTACAGCCTCGTGGTATTGTTGGGTAAACACAATGCTCTCAACGTCCACTAAATCCCAAAGCATTTTCAAATAAAATTAAATTGCCTTTAAATGTTTCCATGCTCTCACTACTTGAAGGTTCTTTAATAGATTGATAGCCTTTTGTATTCTGAACTAATATTGAATTTATCTGCACCTTTCTTGAATCATTTTCAGCATCTTCTTCGGCTTGCGAAACCGCTTCGAAAACTTTCTAACTTGTCGTGGGTAGTGTGCTGGAAGGCCTCTTGTTATAGTAAACATTGATATACACATGGATAAAAAAGCTAAGCTTGATTCTTGTCCTGCTTGCCGTTTAAGGTTCTGACGAATTTCATCCCTTTGTGCTGCTCTATTATTGCTATCTGCAATAAATTTTCGTAGAACATTGTCAAACGTTGGAGTTTTTTTTCATAATTTTAGGTGTCTCAATAGATTCACTTGCTTCATAATAATTTGTTTCGTCGCTGGGAGAATCAGATTTACCTGACTCCTATATTTCTACTTTCTTCGGAGTTACGTGGATGCCCAACATTTGGTCTTTTTTTATATAAGGTATTAAAAACTTCATGTTTTTTTGATACGTCCATGGTTTTTTTGTTGCCGTCGTGCGTCGTAAAGCTTCTCTATGCCATTCGCCATTATTCTTTAACTACCTTACCTGTAAAAAAGTGATAAAAAATAGTAGTGATAATAAAATGTAATGAAACGTTTTTTCTTTGTTTCAAATATTTGGCTACTGGCGACGTGTTTAAAACTATAACTCTAAGCTACAGCATGGGTGAGGAGAGAACCGTCTCAAACAGTGTAAAGTATGTGAAGCAATATGACAATGTTTGCAGCCAATTTGTATGCCTGCACCAACGGTGGAAATGCGGAGGAATGGGAAATACGTCGCCACACGAAAACCAGAGTTCTAAATGGATCGTCAATCATCAACTAAAAACAATATTTTTCCATAGTTTTAATGGCGACCGTCGATGCGAACTATCGCTGTACCACTGTCGATGTAGCGGCTCTTTGGAGTTACTAGAACCAACGCCTTTACCTGGTCAAAACACCGCGTCTCGCTTTTGTGTTTCATTTGTCTTTCATTCAAAAAGACCTTTTGAATGCAATTAGAAACAATTCCGACCCCGGAATAAAAGGAACTAGTTCCTGGTTTCTCAAAGAACTAGTTCCTCAGGACCTATTCCGGGACCGAGACTGTAACCGATATGTAATAATATGCGAGGCCGACGGATCGGCCAGCGCGCGTAGCCCGATGGTAGGCAGGAGTGGCGAGTGCCAGCCGTACGTTATCGGATCCGGACCTAGAGGAACTAAATAAAAGACTAGTTTATATATGGATCGGCCAGCGCGATTGATGCTAGGCAGCAGGGGTGGACGGGAAAGTGGAAACCGGCCCGGGAAAAACAGACAACCGGCCCAAATCCACAAAAACAAAATTACCATAACGAAGAAACATATTTTATTTATTAATATTATATAAGTAAGGGAGTTTTTCGTTCGTGTGAAAAAGGTCTTTTGCCTCCGGTTTTTTTTTAATTTAAATTGTCTTGATCAAAATTTTCGTCAAGACCAATATTGGGTCGGACATCTGAATTTTTATTACAATATCTCTTTTAGGGCTCAGTTTTACAGGGCTCTACTGCTTTATTTCCATTATCGATAACGGTAATTTGATCTTGAATAGGCTACAATTTTGAGTCACGATTTGGAGAAACTTTAAAACTTCGTGATTCATTCAGTTCATCTGATCCAATCCTCTGCGAAATACATTACTTTTAGCTTTTCGGATATATACTTTCTAACACATTGTAGAAAGAAATTCTCTCTTTTCTGCTACAGCAGCAGCCTCCAGGTGTTTTTAACTGAATGAATCGCGTTCGCCATTAAAACTGCAGCATTTTTTAGGTTATTATATAGTTCTTATCACGAAACTTCCTCTATACTATTCTACATCTGGCATCTTGTAGGTATGATAATCCCATGACTCAAACGAAAAAAACCTAGGCAATACCTAGGCAGTGGATATAAATGTATTCTGATGTAATGCTATGTTACAGTCCATAATAAGAATATTTGAATTTTCGAGACATATTAATATTTTATTATCTAATCTAGTTTAAACCTTATCTAACTCTTCTCTGCTGTCTCAGTAATTTTTAGCAAATTCATTTTAGCAATGCAAATTTTTTAAACTACTATTTAGACTTTGGCTTTTAGTCCGTCCCCAATTCAAGCCAAGCATAGATATGGTTTCTCCGTCAACTGCAGAGTTCGCGTCAAATTCGTCTACCTTTTTACAAAAGGGAGCTCGAAAAATATTGCACCGAGGCCCCCAGTAGTCAATCTACGCTACCTTATTCTTAGTATACATTTAGATCGAAACTATTTAAATTTACCTAATGCTATTCATTCTTTTTTTGCTGCCAGTCAGTCATATTTATGAGTTATTAATAAAAGAATAGTGGGTAAAACTATACAAGGTGAGTCTTAAAAATAAGTGCAAATATTTTCAGGGGTGGTATAGTGGTATTTTAGAACTTCCTGTTCACCGCAAATTTTCTCCCACGGTATAGTTTCTTAATCTCTGATATTACGGCACTAAAAGAGATGCAAATACCGAAAAACTGAGGTGGCTCAAATTTTTTTAAAAATAAATCTATTTTTTTAAGTTTCTTCTTTAATAACACGATTAGACTTATTAGAAATATGATTATTAAAATTATAAGTGTCCCAGAAAAAGACATTTTACAATAATTATTTTACAAATTGGCGTTTATGTTTAAAAGCCAACTGATGATTATACTGATGCAAATTGATTAGTTAGTTATGGAGTCACTAAGGATCTTACGTCACTCTAGTTAGAAGATTAACTATTTAATTTTTGCTAATCCAATCTTTTTTGAGCTCTGATCGGGGCCGGCCCACCTTTCCGCCGGCTCACCGGGAATTTTCCCGTTTTCCCATATGGCCCATCCACCCCTGCTAGGCAAGCGTGGGGTATGCCAGCAGCCGTATGTTATCGGATCCGGCCATAGAGGAACTTTACATCAAAATTACAACAAGACTAGTTCACGGGAATCTATTCAGTCGGCAGATCCGAGATATAATACAAGGCGACCGACGACGCGACGATGGATTCGGCCTTGTCTATTGCCACGGCCGCGGCTGGCGCACACTGGGGCAAGGTACCATCAAAGCTGGCATTAAATTCCCTAGTCTAAAAAAAATCATGAAAAGCTTTAATATGTATTGGAATAGATAATTTATTGTATTATTGGAGTGACAATACGTTTGATACATATTAAAAAAAAACAAGATTAACTACATTAAGTATAATATAACAAACATTTCTAAATTATAGGAATATTTAAATCAAGTATAATAAATAACAAATATTATAATTTACATTATCTATAAAAATAAAAAACGAATTTTTCAATTAATAATATACACGGAACTCGAAACAAATACAGGGTGTTATAAGTATCTTTTCTATAAGTAAAAAGTATCTTTCACTTTTTAGAAAATCTTGATGGAAATAAGTGTTATCATTAATAGATAATCAAAATGTTCCATTTTGCTAATGTTTTTTCTCGGATCAACCTACAGGGAATCCAAATTAATTAATCAGTTTATTTTTAAAACGAAAAAAAAATTAAACTGGATACTTAATAAATATTTTGAACAAAAATTTAATACCAAGCGTGGCAATTTTAATCTTAAAAAAATGCAACTCTATTTTAAGAACTATCGATATCGGTATCACTCGAGGTATCGCTATCACTATCCAAAGTGCTGTCTACATTAGAATTAAGAGAACTATTGTCATTTACAATGGGTAATACTAATAATTCTAAAGCCTGTTTAGGTAGACACTGCAATTTCTTTTTAGGTAATTGTCTTTTATTAGTAAGCACTGGATCTGAACTTAATAACAATTGATTAAAAACATCCTCGTTAGATTTTTCACGGCTGCATTTACGGGAATAATGTTCGCGGTATTTTTTAAAGTCTTTGCTTCGGGCTTCTTGGGCCTCTTCTCTTAGCTATCCAATTGGTAAAAGAGCTGATGAAATTATATCTGCACCATGAATAAAAAATTTATGCAGTGTAGGGGGCATACAGTACCAGTGATAATGCTTTACAAAATGTTTAGCAGTATCGTGTGAGAATGCACGGAACCGATCGATGTTTATTTCGTAGCCACTTGAAACTGCTATTAATATAATATGCATCTTTTTAATTAATTCTACGTCTATTCCAGTAATTTCCGCGGACAATTCAGGCTTGGAAAAAAACGTCTGGCCGTATTTCCATCATTTGAGTTCCCAAATCCGGGTTTAGGCACGTCCACAATAAGACCAGTCTTTTCACGAAATAATTGTTGAATGCGCTTTTTATTTGTTTCCACGATAAGTTTGTCTTCTCCTTTTGCTTGCCATTTTTTTATTGGGAGTTTATAGGCTAGATGCAGAAGGGACTCGAAAAATTTTATCCAACCATGAAGGACAGATATCCCAAATTTCAGGTTTTCCGTTTTTATTTCCATTGAGATCATTTTGTCGATCGAGTTAAAATCTTTCGAGGTCCCATTGCATATATATCTTTGTGTAGAGGTGGTTCCAGTAAGCGAGTTACATATTTCGCCATCAACCATGCAGAAAATTAGACTGTGGCTTACACCAATTTTTTGATTGTTGAACATGAATTCACTGCTAGTAAGTTGCTTTATTTCTTCATCTACTCGTAGTTTCTCTGCTAGCGGCACTTCAGTGGATTCTTTTAAAAAAGAAATTTTTAAAGGTCTGCAATACCTTGTGGAGGAGGGGCGAGGATTCTGCCAAATTATTTTGTCATCACACAGAAGTCGAATAGGTACAAAAGATGTTATAAAAACAGCAGAATCGCTTGCTTCTTGTCCGTGGAATGCCTGCTTATAGGCACTATGGCCTGAACTACCGTCGAATCCCCATTTTGAAACTAAACACATATTTTTCAGGTTTTCATGACCAAGTGGCTCGACAACATTATTTAAAACTTTAAATAGACGTTCAACTGTGAGATCTAAAATAGCTTGTGTTTTTACCTCCACTGAAGTATCTCTTAATTTGACGTCACATTTAGCTGGGTAGCATTTTTTCTTCTCCAACTGTAATACCTTATAAGATGGATATCGGTCAGGACTGCTCATTCTTACTAGGTTATATTGATGTCTTGATAATCTTGAATCTATAAACAGAGCAAGGGCATCTTCACCAGTCATTTTTTCAGGTTTACCGTTGTTTGATGATTGGTAAGCTTTTAAAAATTTACTTGATGTTGTTGGACTTGAAGAAGTTATTTCTTTCAATATTTTTGCAGCATCCGGATTTCCAGAACTCCTAAAAGACATTTGCGGGGCAAAACTTAGTTCTGCAATAGACTTGGATTTGCGAAGGTTTTCACTTTTTTGCGTTTTGTTCGTTCTGCGCAGTCTTCAAATTCGATTTCAGGTCGGCCGCGCTTAAACGATGTTGGCGGCTCAAAAATGGTAAAGGAAATAGGCATATCAAGCCAAGAAGAATACTTATTCAAAAATTTTGTTGTAGATCTGCCTATCTGCGACCATTTAGTTTTAAACTGATTTTTAAAAACGGCAATTTTCCTGTCAACATCATTTTGCCCCTCGCCTTCAGTATGGATTATTTCTTGAACGTGATTGATCAAAAATGTAATCTGCTCGTCAATTGTGGCCTTATTAGCACTTCTCATAACTTGAAACAATTCTCTTCTTGTCATGGATTTAGAACGTGTTTCTAAAACATAAAATGTTTTTAAAATAACTAAAAAACGACATTAATTATTGTTAACATTTTAATTTTTTTAAAATAAGCGTTACATTTTTCTTAACCATTTCAAAAATCGCAAAAAATCGCATGCAAAATTGGAGTTTTCTAGTTGTGTAACAAATATATTTTTAATTTTTAAAAACAAAAGTGCTTGATATTGCTTGATATACAACTAGAAGTCTTGCTTTAACTCTTTGAAGGGCAACATTTGTCAGTAAATAAAAGTGCTAGAGGGGCATGATTTTTTTCATTACTTTTTAATAAAAATATTTAACAGAACTAAGAACAAATATTCAAAATAAACTCTAAAACTATGAAAAACAATTTTTTATATATAAATAATGACGTCATTACGTGGTACATACATACCATTGCCCCAGTATAATTTTACTCGAAAGTGTGGAAGTCCTGGAAGCATGTCTTGTTTGCCCCCAGACAGAGAGGAACTCGACAAACCGAACATATCCAGTTGGTACGAACTTGCTGTTTTGATGTACTGCATTTTGCACATCGCCGCCGAGAATCTCTTTCCGGTTGATGGGAACTTTGGTTGTGCCTAATTTCTAGGGGAATGAATGGCTTAAACTGTTTTTTAGCAACTGTTTCTCCACAGCTATAAGCTTTCCTTTTGTTTTTTATAACCAGGTCTGCAACTAGTCCTTGTGATACGCTTCTTCTAAACTCTTTCATGGATATTTTTGGCGAATGAAGTTCTTTATATAAAACGAAAGCGTTTACTACTGCTGCATCGAGAAAGTAGAAGAATATCCTGTGCCACCATTTTTTTGATTTCCTGTTTATTTTGTACAAATTCAGATTTTGATCAAATTTATCAACAAAATTCATGTTGGCGTTATAATCTGACAGCGCTTGCGGACAACGAACTTTGGTTGTAGTACCATTCTTTTCTTTCCTATTGACCTCAGTGGTTCCAAAAGGAGAATGAAAATTTGACAGTAAATAGACACTACGCTTATCTCTCCATTTAAAAGCTACAATTCTTGATGGATTGCTAAAAACTTCAAATTCCCCCCTCTTCAATTTTCGATCCGGTTTAAACACCGGCAAAGTTTTTCTCGATGGATTTACGGTACCACAGGCATGAATTAGTTTTTTCTTCAGGTCTTCCAGAAGTTCGGTACTATTGAAGAAGTTGTCGAAATAGACAATGTGCTCTTTATTTTCCAATCCATTGAGCATTTGTTTAATAACTCTGGCACCTAATTGTTTTTCGGCGTCCTCCGCTTTACCGGTATATATATCAAATTTTTTGACAGTAGCCATTTTTATTCGCTAAAATCCATACCTTGTATCCTCGTTTAATAGGTTTTTTGGGCATGTACTGTTTGAGCGAGCTTCTACCTTTGAATTTTATCATTGACTCGTCTATTACAAGTTCCCTACTTGGAGCCATACACCTTTCAAAATTCTCAGCTAACGAATCAATAATGGTCGCACTTTGTACAATTTATCGTAGTGGGCTTCTCCCTTTTTAGGCATTAGCACGTTATTATTGAGATGGAAGTTCGAAAGGAGCCAACTAAAGCGCTTCACAGGCATCAATCCACTTATGTAAGCATCATTTATATCAGGAGAAGTACTCCAGTAGTCCCTATAGCTCGGTAATCGTTTAATTCCCATTAATAAATTTATGCCTAGAAAGGTTTTTATTTCTGAGATTTCGGTAAGTTTTTGTTTGCTGAAAGACTGCTGTGCGTACAAATTTGTCTGGAATACTATGTGGTCAAGCAGACCATCATTAAAAAATAACTTGAAAAGTTTGTACGGAGTAGGATCAACCATTTCTCTCACAACAGGTTTAATTCCGGACTCTGACGTAAAGTTTGAGGGGGGTACTGGTTCAACAAGCTTAGACCAGTCGTTAGAGTTTACGGGTGGTACAGGAAGCAGATTAGTTGCTAAAATAGATAATGGCACGTTATCTTCTGGATCAGTATCAGAATCAGTAAAATTCAAAGCAGGTGTAGTTTGGTCCAACAGTATTTGGTCATCTTCATCTTCCGACTCACTAAATACAGACTCCGGCTCGGAAGGTATTGGCTCCGCGTCGTTATATATATTATTCAATTCATCTTGCAGGTCATCATAACTCCAACCTTTTAGCTTAAATGGTAACGAATCCATATCTTGAATATCTAAAAAATAATGAGGCATAATCAGGACAGAATATTTGCCTAAGCGTGCAACGGTACACTTATAGTACCACAACAAACTACCAAGATAAAACAAAAAAAAAAATATTTTTTTCTTGTACCAAAATAATATTATTGTTATAAATGATCAAATATATTATTACTACAGGAAAGGCACCTATATTTTATTATATTTCACTTACTTTTCTGTATATTCAGCAGACTTTCACTTGCAACCACCTTAACGCTATGATTTTATCAATAAAACTGATCGCAGAACCGAAACTGCCACGTGCAACAGTTTAAATCAACAAACAGCCGTCAGAGTGCGACCAATATTACGTTGGTCGAGAAAATGCTCCATTGCACAACTAGCTAAAAATGTTTGAAGGGGTGGTACATTTTTTAGACCGGTGCCCCACTAATACATATATTTTCCGGGTACAATTTTTATACCGGTGCCCCTCAAAGAGTTAAAATAAAATAAAATAATTTTTTGTCAAAAAATATGCGAGAAGCTCAATGCCATTATTCAAAATACCAAAAGTCATTTTGATAATGTAAAGCAATAATAATACAATACATACCTGTTAATTGATCCTCCATATCACACGAAATTATAATAAAAAACTTTAAAATCACAAGACACTAATTAAACTTTATCAATTTAGCGGTGAAATCAAACTGTGATAAGAGTTCTTAAATTTCGCAATTTGTAATGATTCGTTTATTGCTTCGCTGTTGTTATATGTCAAAAACAATCTGTTATTTTGTTGACACACATGGTGGCTAGATGTTGATTGCATAGAAACGGTATTTGCTTAAATAAATATTTTGAAATAAATGCCAACTTTGACGGTACCTTGCCCCAGTGTGCGGCGTAATTAACACAGGAAATTGTCGTGGATACTGTTTTTGATTTTTAGTTTGTTTTTTACATATTTTATGGGAATGTTTCACTTTAGGTCCCTAAAATTCAAATCGAACTTTATTTCTATATACAATACAATACATAAAATAAGTACAATACATTTTTTTTATTATTAGGTTTTCATGTATTTATAACAAAATATAATAATGTACTGACACATGTTTTTGCGCTAAGTGAAGGTTAGGTTGTATGTTAGGTGACACAAGATGTCACCTTTAACTTGTGTTGCAAAAACATATATCTGAGTTTAAAGATGACGAGTTCAAGCGGGAGCGAAGACGGAGACAAGGTCTATTTTAAATATTTATTTTACATAAAAACTTTGTTATTTCAAATGCAACACTATGTATTTTTTTAAATAAGTTGAAGCAGATTTCAATGCTCTTTCAAACTATATTAGGGTTTCCTATACCTATCTGGCTTAGATTTTGAATAAAAAGCGATTTTTCAATAAAATTGTAATCAACATGGCTGGTGTCGCCATGGCAATTTTCTAGTGACACTTAGTAGCTATTTTCAAAATCGACATTAGTTTATGGATTTTATTTAAATTTATAACAGGTTATTTTTATTTAATTTACCTACGATAAGGTGAAAAAGTAAGTATTTATTATTTTATCAAGAAAAATGAATTAGTATCTGCTGGCGGAAGGAATGGATATGTTACTAGTGATTTTATTCTGTGAGGACAATTGCTTGTTGGCCTGACGTATTTCGCAGAGCTGATGGTGGTATATGAAAAACATATTAGGCAGAAACCTGTCATTGGAAGTGAATAAAATGAATTTGCCTTAATTGGTTCTTTTATAGAAAATCCAATATATCTAAGTCATCGTAATATAAATCAAAAAGAACTACTTCTTTATTTTTCTTGATAAAATAATAAATACTTACTTATTAAACTATCGTAGGTAAATTAAATAAAAGTAAACTGTTATAAATTTAAATTAAATACATAAACTAATATCGGTTTTGAAAATAGCTACTGTCACTAGCAAATTGCCATGGCGACACCAGCGATCTTGATCTTGATTGCCATTTTATTGAAAAATCGCTTTTTATTCAAAATCTGAGCCAGATAGGTATAGAAAACGCTAATATAGTTTGAAAGAGCATTTAAATCTGCTTCGCCTTAATTTAAAAAATACATAGTGTTGTATTTGAAATAAAGAAGTTTTTTATGTAAAATAAATATTTAAAATAGACCAGCAATTTCTGATACCCCTGTATACATTTAAAAGAGAAGCAATAAAAAATTTTAATAAAAATAAAAAAAATAAAATAGTGCGTTGGGCATCTGTAGCTCCTAGAATAAAAAACTTGGGAATTTTGTTTAGGCGCAAACCTAAAGTATGTACTAGAATGTATTTCAGAAAAATATTTTAACTTCGGTGTGGCTCAAAAAAATATTTTAACTTCGGTGTGGCTCAAAAAAGTGTGAGTGGATCGGGATGATTTTTTTAAACGGAACACCCTGTATATTATTTTTTCAATAGATGGAGAATTAAAAAATGAACATTTTTTGCTTTTAGAGTGTTCAAAAAAAATTTAGCGGTTTCGCATCATATGGCATTGTATAAAATAAATACCCGTCAGAAGAACATAGGCACCAAAGCTTGAAGCCAAAACGTACCGGCTTGCCTTTGATGAACATTTTAGAAGAATGCCTTCCAAAATATGGCACCATTTGTTCATCAATTGATAAATGAAAATTGAAAATTCCCCATTACAAGTTTTTTCTATTGATGATGTCCACAAAAGGCCTTATTTTGGAGAACTTTTAATTTTTGTCCAATTGTTCATTGTCAGACTGATGCAAATTTTGTTTTTTACTATAAAACCTGTTTCTACTCTTGCAATTTTTCATAATGCCCACACCTTTGTCTTCCTCAGTGGACCAGTACATTGAAGTTTGTGGTAAAGTGTGATATCCGAAAAGATACATTATTCCAATAAAATTTAACAATTCTTCCTTAGAGACTATGAAGTCATGTCTATTATTATCTGCAGCATATTTATGTGAATATCTCAAAACTAAGTCTGTCACTTCGTCAAAAAATAAAAACACTTCTAAAGGTGTCTTATCACCTACAGCTACAGCTACGTTTTCTTTGTCTTGATGTTCAGTTGATATTGGAGAGTGTGTATATTCTATTTCGCCCTTGAGCCACTGCGATGTAAGAACAGTATTACGGCAAGCTGAAGTAGTAATTTTTCGACTTTTGGTTTCTAAAGTTTCTTCATCAGAAGAGTCCCAATTGTTAAATATTTTATTAATTCAATTTTTTTTAATTTCCAGATTTCTTGCTACAGGCGACTCGTATTCCACCATTGGACACAGCTTTCGTATCGGGTTTTCAACAGTAGCTGCTATTTAATCATAAATGTGTTCCGGAAGACTTAATCCTTCACTACGAAGACCTGCTAATCACCTACAGGGAATGCTTCACGAAACGGCAGCCAGTTCTTCACGACGACATTCGGACGGTGGATACACAAGAAGTGATACAAGGATTCGATTTCCTGCACAAAAACAGATTTCAACCGGAAATCTCCCTCCAGGATATAGATAGAGAACTAGAAAAACTCAAAATTTAAGTGAGGATGCAGTCAATAATCACCACATAGGCTAATAAAACTACTTTTTCTAATTTGTTAAGCTTTCGAGAATTTTATTCCCATCAGGACAGTTTCTAAAATGTATAAATAAAAAAGGCATTAACATTTTAAAATTGTATAACAGAAAAAAACAACTTACGACTGAGTGAATTAGCAAAAAAACATCCTTTGCTCAAAAAAGCCTTAAAAACTAGCATCGTATGACATTGCACTACAAGGACATTTCCTTTATAAAATATTAAATTACATATCCAACGATATTACTTTTCATTTCAACACAAACAAAAAGATTTTTTTTCACAATTATATAAGATCTTCTTCCCTTTTACCCTTGAGTGAAAGGAAACAACGTGTACCACCGAGCAAGACATGTCAAGTACTCAATCAGTTAAATTTACAACCCACAACATCATTAAACAACGAATTAACTAGAAAAAGAGAGAATCGAACACCCACGGTGTTAGGAACGATTATGTGTACACTGATTAACTTTGATAGATTTATGTAACTCCAAAATGTAATTATATATATTACCAAGATTCTGTAAATCAGTTTTTTTATTTAAACAATTCTTATCATAAAAAATATGTGTCATTTCTAAGAACAGCCGCTTATAGTATTTCGATTCCCTCACAAGAATTACAACGTCCGAAAAATATCATAATATCAGAACATCATTTGATGGTCTGTTTTAATACAATGTTCAGCTATGGCACAGGACATAATGCTTCTTTTACAATCACTCTTATGAGATGAAACACGGCCAGATAAATTACGTGATGTTTGACCTATATACGAGGATTCACAATTACCACATACAATTCTATATACTACATTATTAGTTTCTAACAATAAAAGTGGCGACTTAGTTCTTGTATATAACTGAGACAAGGCTTAACTTGTTTCTTTGTTACAATGACATTAGAATTCTTAAACACATTTATTAACTTTGGTGTAAGTTCTGAAATATATGGTAGTGAAAAAAAAAATTAACATTATTATCATTACTATTTGACAGTACCGGAACTCGTGGATTGAATTTGTCTACATTATTAAAATTAAAATTCGAATTATTATCATTTTGATTATTGTAATGTTGTTGATTTACATTAGAACTTGTGTTAAATAATATTTTATTAATTAATTTCAAAGGGTATGAGTTCTCCACCAATATCGTTCTGAGTTCATCGAAACTCTCTTTTTTATACTGATTGTGTGTTAATTTTTCAGCCCTATTTTTCAAGCCAAAACTAAATTAATTTTCATTTTTTGTGGGTGATATGAATGAAAACTAATAAACCTATTAGAGGCAATAGGCTTTCGATACCATTTTGTTTTTAAAATGTTATAATTCCAACCTGACAACCATCATATCCAAAAAAGCCAATTTATTTTCTGTTTTATCTTCCACAATAAATTGTAAATGTGGGTCATATGTATTAAAAACCCTTAGTGCTTTTGTGGCTTTATCTTTTGAGACTGCCACAATCAGATCATCAACATATCTTTTTAATAAATGGTATGTCAAAAGTTCTGTGTTAATGAGGTTCTAATGAGTTCATCAAGAACAAAATTGGCGAGAATTGGCGATAAAGTGGATCCCATTGGTACCAAAAATTTGTTTATAAAATTTATCATTAAATTTAAAATAATTTGATTCAAACACGAAATCCAGAATGTCTGTGAACATTTTTAAGTTAATATTACAATACTGGGATAATGTATTCCAGTTTTTTATCAAATAATCCTTTACTGTAGTCAAAGACAAATTTGTGAATAAGGACACCACATCAAAACTGCATATCTCATAGCCATCAGGCAATTGAAAATCATTCACAAAACTACTAAAATAGAAGGAGTCCCTAACATAAAATTCATTATCATGATCGTAAGCTCTGTTTAAAATATCCTGAAAATTAGCCAAAGACTGGTTCGGTGAATCGATTGTCGACACAATAGGCCTCATGTTCAAGATTGGTTTATGTATTTTCGGTAAGGTGTATAATCGTGGTGAAATGGAATTATATTTAGGCAGCCTTTTAGCCACAATGTCTTCAATAAACTCACGAGTCTTCATCTCCCTTCATCCCAGTATTGTTTTTGAGATAATCAAAAATACTTCCTAGCCTTTTCAAAATTCGTTTTAGAAAGTTTATTATCTTACATTATATTATTCTTAGGTATAATTAGGACATATTCCTTCAAAAATATAAAAAAATGAAATATTAGCAGTTTTAGGTTGGACTTATCTCATTCTTGCAGCAAAAATGGGAAAAACTACTACTACTAAACAGAGGAAAAAATAGCCAAAACTAGTTGCAGATATATTTTTCTGCGCCATAGCTGCCAGGGTTAAAAGAAATAAGATCAAAATTAATGGTTTTTGATTTTTTATTTAACATGATTAATAAAATAGTAGGTTTAGGTACAAAAGTCTAATCTTCTGATCCACTGTCTTCGTCGATATAATCGGTTTCATGGTGATTTGTATTTCGTGACGTTGATGCAGGGTTTATTAAATTTCTGTAGTAAGGCATACAGTTTTCAGATACATTTTTGGTAGCCAATGTCATTACATTGTCATACTTGACCTTCTTTTTAGGCCTATAACAGATTATTTCCTTTATATTATTATTTATATTATTAACAGATTATTTCCTATGTCCTTTACGTTCAAGTCGATGTTTTCGGTTGTTAGTTTCGGGAGAGGATCTTTTAACAGGAAGTAAAAAACAAAAATCTTTCAAACATGAATATTTTTAAATTCCCAAACTTATAGAAGGACAAAGCAAATAAACTGTAGAACTTAGAAGTAAACAGAAAAATTGTAAAGATAGACCTTAGATAAAAACGCTGGGACGTTGTAAAACCAATACCCACCCTTGATAACATGTTTAACTATCGCCGGATGTTTGTAAAGGATCGGTGAACTTTAGGAAAGCACGTACCTAGATGTATGTGGCGCCAAACGAGGATTAAATACGTAAAATGGTCATAGTACTGCTATCTCACAACGGGAGGTCGAACCAACTGGGTTTGAAGGGTGGTGTCAAGCTGACCAATCAAACAAACCTTTAGGGATGATCCTATTGGCTAAGTACCGAATGCACCACCCTTCAACCCTGTAATGTTGGGACCTCGGGGCTGTTTTTAGGCAGAAAAGTTAGTTCGGTTTGAGTTTCTAAAAGAGACGGTTCTCCCTCGGGTTCGCGAAACTCGGTAAAGTTCACGATGTGACCCCCTGTAGTTTTTAGGTCTGGTGTCTGCTAATAGTTGTTTTTTTTAAGTCCTTTTGTCAAATATTCTTAATTTCTGTTTTATTATCCTTCATTAAAATTATTTTAGTGTGTAAGATCTATTAATGAAAGGTGGAATTGATTAGGTGATTATCATATTTCTCAATAAAAGCAGACGCCAGACAAGTTTCTTGTATTTTTTCCATCTTTTTTTATTCTGAGTAATAATAAGTAACTTAATTTTTTATATATATTTTCTTTTTGTTCTTTATTTTTTTTTCTTCAATATTAAATTTAAATATTTTCTGAAAACTCGGCAGTTTTATTTCTATAGTAAAAATAACCAAGAGTGTTTTAAAAGTATATAAATAAGATCCTTATGAACGGGCATAATATCTCCAGAGCAGTCCAGAAAAGTCTCGAGAAATGAGCTACAGATTTACAGACAGAGGTTGGGCCGCAATTAAGGTAAGTTATAGTAGATTTGTGTAACTAACATCATCACGACAAAGCATTAAACATACGCCCCAAAGAGTCGGTGTACTTTTAATCCAAGTTTGCCTTCCGCTCAACTTAATTGTTTTTTATAATTATAAAATAGTCACGCTACCCATAGACAAGTGATTAATCCGAAAATATTTGTCACAGGCCGTTGACCTTCTAAAGTGGCCGTCATAAGCTTTTTTCTAAGGATGGAAGTGAGATTGGAAAGCAGGTACCCTTCTGCCGAATATCAAAATTTGAATATATTGGAATACCAGTGGACTGGCTGCATTGAATTTCTGGTGTTTCAGAATCATACTGAAATAGCTTTTATTTTGAAATTGCAAATTTTTGTTTATTTTTATCGACAGCCGCTTTTCTAAAATACATTCCGAGAACAGAGACATAGTTAAGAATCATCTCTTGAGTCACTTCAATCGTCACACGTCTTGGAGGATTTCTCTAGATGCCTAATGTGTTCTTGTAAAGTGTAGATGCGTTCCACTCTACGCATGCATTTTTCAGTCCTTCCGAATGAGCGGTCGCAAGAAAGAAAACTGTGACCGGGTTCAGGAAACCTGTGTGTAATCTGTTTGAACCTGCCCTTTTGGACCAGAGAATGTAAAAACTGTACCATAGTATGATTTTTATTTTGTGCGGCACAGTTGTCCGAGAATAAATATAATGTGTCAACATTTTTGTCGAGTATATTGTCAAAGTAGTGCATTAACAAGCTACATGTTTCATTTGGGGTCTTCTTTGCAGTTACTTCATCATACACGTAATAATGTGAAAGCTGTGAGTTTGCCGAATGGATGCAAAAATTAAAAGCCCACAGTTGGCGCAAATAAAATGCCTCACCAGAAGAAACTTTCGGTAGTGGTGCATTCTGCTGAAAATCGAAGCGCAATGTTTCCACCGCTGCATCGTTCTTGGCTAGTGCCATTTTCTCTTTAAGGCTTGTGAAAAAACGTTTGTGCTCTGGTTTGATGAAGTGTCTGATCTGCTTTTATTACCTTCATGTCATCTGCCGATACACCAGATTTTTTCTTGTTCTCAAGCAGATCGCATTTTTGACGCGTATCTGTCTTGGGTCGTCCGAAACGATACTTTGGAAAATTTGTTTTAAAGAATCGAAAAAAAGTCATAGGTAACGTTTTCTCGCGATTTTGTTTAATAACTTCATGCATGTTAGGCTCAAACTTCTCAAGATATAACTCGTACATTTTTTTGACATTTAGTTCAGAAGAAAAGTAGTAGTTAATCAAAATATTTTTCCTACGATGTAAACAATACCCTGATATATTTTTAGCTTATAACGATCGTGCACTGTCACACACACCGTCACATTGCCGGGTAACGAGTGTTTGGTGCAAGAGCGACGTAAGTACGGACTTGCATCGTTCTTGCAACAAGCTGCTTCGGAAGAGGTAAGTCCAAAACTCGATTTAGGCAACTTAGATACATTGTTCTTGCACCAATCGATCGGGCTTGCCAAATTGTATTTAATGGTGTCAAAATCTCTTTTTTATTATATTTTTTTAGACTTTATTATACACTACTACTACACTATTTTAGAAGATAGTTGTAATATGCTATGTAAAAATACCTATTTATCCTTATTTTCCAAATATTTTACGTACCTTAGTCTTCTCTTAAGTTTAATCCGTTATCCATCCTCAATATCTGTATTACTGATAACATATGATGCATTTGTTAACGATTCAAACTCTGTTAACCATTTTCCAAACTCTTCTTGGTTGGTAAAATTAACAACAAAGTGTAATAGGATGTTTTGGAATTTATCTTCACCTTCTATAATAGTTTTTTCGATAATCTTTGTTTCCCAATCAGGTGACAAAATAATCTAAAAAATTGTTAATTTAGGTACCTTTTTACTTAGAATATAAACATAACTTTTTATTACAAATTACAATTTCGAGAAAAAACAGAGCCAAAACATTACTTATGTTTGGTTTGGTACTCACACTAAAGTCGTCATTTACTGACGATGACACATCTTCCATATCGTGATACAAATATTATTTCATACTTTCGACAAAGAAAATGCTGCTAAAAAGAGCTATTAGGTATATAAAATGCAAAAAAATCGCAACACAATAACACATACACAAAAGCCAAAGTTTGAAAAATAGGATTTTTAGGTTAGTCAAACGTCAACGGCCGAGACTCCGCCGACAATCATTGATTTTATTGGCTTTTTAGGCCCCATAACAGAAACCGGTGCTGGATGTATTCTTGCATTATCGCATCGCCCGCCGGTCGTTCCGTAGCTCGCAGCGTTGCCGATGCTACTTCGTCGTGTCCGTCGCCATGTTGCCATTTTCCTTCGCCTTGGAAAAATCTCTGGTTACATTCGGCCATCCTGAAACGGATTCACGGCCTCATTAATTTAACTCTCCAATAAATTAATCAGATCTTGCTCACTTTCGCCTGGCATGCTACTATAATATCTCTTTAAATAATCGACCGCCACAGCAGTCTTAATTTTTTTATAACCCTTTACGCCTTTTACCGCCATTATGACATATCTGTTAATCATTTTCGGATTTTTCCCCTGAACAAGTTCCAGCCTGTCGCCATAACACCAAATACGACAAGTGAGCCTCTGCGAGAGGGGACTGGGTTTTAAGACGCTAAGTGATCCCAAAAAAAAAGTCCAGGGGGTCAAATCTGGTGATCTTGCCGGCCATGGTCTGTTGCCAGCTTATTTGTACCTCTGGCACAAATAAGCCGTTCAGGAAAAGTCCTGGATCTGCAATTCCTGAACTGGTCTTACGGTGTGAGCAGGACGGCCACCCTGCTGAAACCAAATTTCGTCAAAATTGACATTAAGGGTCCGCACAGCTGATATAATTTGATTCTGCAGCATCTGCAAGTATTTTGCAGCATTTAAATATCCATCGATCACAAAAGGCCCCACAATATTGTCGCCCGAAATACCGGCCCACATATTAATCTTTTGGGGATATAGTGTACGTAATGGCATAGTTAGATGTTTATTTTCCCGCGACCAATATCTAACGGCTGAAGGATTGTGATAACCATGAAGAGAAAATGATGATTCGTCTGCAAATAAAATGTTTTTTAAAAATTGTTTGTTTTCATCAATTTTCTGCCTCATGGTCTCAGAAAACTCCATTCGTCCAATACAGTCATGTGGGAAAATTTCATGTGTGATTTTAATTTTGTACGATTTATATCCATGTTTTTTCAAAATATACCTAACCGTGCGGTCCGGAACGTCAATTTCTTAGGAAATGTGGCTGCTGGAGCTTACTTGCTTCTACAAAGGCACATACATTTTGATCCCTGTCGACTCTTTCCTCAGAAATAGGACGGGGTTCTTGGTCCTCGTGGTCGCATTTGCTACACTGGTTAACGCAGCCAGATTGCTTAAAACGATTAAAAATGTTAAAAATCATGTCGCGATGGGACCTGTTGACCCGGGTAAGCAAATATAAATTGCCCAATAACTTCCTCGGCACTTTCAGCTTTGCTGTACCATTTTTTGCTCACAATACATTTTTAAAAAAATAATATATAATAAATATAATATATTAAGTACTTCTGAGGCAAAACGCTACGTGAGACGTGAGAATGAGCATGGAATGAGCTAGAGTCAGACTGGGAGATCCAGTTAACTACTAAGCAACATAATTTCGATTACCATTCTATTAAATCGAAATTATGTTGGCTTATCCCAAATCCAGAATCTTTTTTTGCCTACTTAATATAAAATTAAATAAAGTACAAAACAATTTTAACAATGTTTCCTATAGGCACATTTGCTTGTTTAGCTTTCTAGGCATATTTGCTAGTCTTATTGGAGTTTGTCTAACTCGACAGTTGTAGTGGAAGTAGAAACGGGAAAGTTGTTGTCCATCTCTGTTTAAAATTAGATTTTTTATAGGCGTTTCATTCTAATGCATGTAATTCCCATGCCTAGATGTCAATTACCGGACATGTATAGTCCTTATACGGAACCCTCGCCTCAGTGGGCGAGTCCGAGTCACACTTGTCCGATTTTTTTCGAAGCCTCTCTCGATAAAAATAAGACGCATACGTTAAATATTTATAATCATTTATAATGGAAACATAGAACTATATCTTGACAAATAGAATTAAGACATACCCAAACACTCTGCTTTATGATTTGTCTACTTCTGTAATCTCAATACAAATAGATTTAAGTTGCTCACCCAGTAAATAATGTACTGTTAATCCTAAAAAGCTAGTTGTGGTCATGGTATCTGTCCAGATATCTGTGGTTAGTGTCATTGACTCCACATTTCATGGTATATAGATATCGTAGTATTTATATTTAGTTCATCGTATATTGATATTTCGTTGTCTCACTCTTTCAGTTCCCAATGATAAGAAATAACCGATATAAGCCTTTAAAGGGGGTTTGTTTTAAGGGGTTTGTTGATTTTTAGGATTAATTGCATAAAAATTATACAACGGATTAATTATTCAATTTTTTTAATAATTTTATTTCAAGCTCTAATTTTTTATTTTGTAATATTAATTTTTTTTAATAACAAAATTGGTAGTTATTTCTGTTATTGTATTTTTTTTTCTATATTACTAATATTTTACTACTAATATCTATACTACGATGATTTTTAGGAATAAATAGTTTTATAAACTTAATCTTTGTTGATTTTTAGAGTTAGTTGTATAGAAATTAAACAACAGATTAATTATTTAATTGTTTTTTTAATAAGTTTATTTTGAGTTCTAATTTTTCTTTTTGTAATAATAAGATGTCATTCTCTAATATTATTTTTTTTTAATTTGTTTTCTTCTTTTTGCTTTTGTAGCTCGTGTATCCCTGCTCTCTACTAGCTTCTTTTAATAGCAGCTCTTCCTTGAGTTTGTTTACTTTAGTCTTTGACTAGTCTGAGCACTCGTCCCGTTTTCCTTTTAAAGCTTTGTGCTTCGACTTCTTGAGCATTTGTGGAGTATAGTTTGACCAGTCTGCATAATAATAAGCATAAGAATATTGAAAATTAAGAAAAAATTAAATGTTTCATTACCTTTTTTATCAGGTACTAATGATGCAGTCTCGCAGACTGTCACTACAGTCAGCTCTTGTAACCAATTGCTAGATAATACTGGACTCTATAGCCCTTTAGTAGATTCTTCAATTTGTTCATCTTTTGTAATGTCTAAATTGTTCGATTCTGCATTACTCATTTTATTTACGTTTCATTACGTAAATTAATTTAATTAGTAAGTGAACATGTATAAAGTTTAAATAAAATTCTTACCTGTATGTACAATTATAGTGGGAATTATGTCACTGTCTCCTTCTGTAGGAGGTAAACCCTCCACTGAATCTTTTTGTGCTAACCTTTTAATTTTACTGTATACTAGTTTAACCTAGTTTTTAGGTGGCCTTATCTTCAATGCTCTTTGTGCCACCACCAGTTTTATATACTTCTTGTCTTGCTTGTGCCTCGTATTTCCACACTTCTTTTCTTAAATTATCATATTTACACCGGAACTGTTCCAGTGTTCGTGGTGACAAACAAGATACGTTGTACTGCTGTGCAATTTTTTCCCAAGCCGAAATCTGAAACATAAGTCAATAATTAGATATTATGTAAAAACATAGATAGTATTACTATTAACTTGCCTTGTTTCTAGGATATTGTATCGGTTTTTTTATTTTATATTAGTAGTTTATAATTTTCCACCATATCTATCAAGCAGTGGCATTCTGCTTCTGAGTGTACTGTCAAAATTGGTTCTGGTCTAAGCGATCCTAGCGAAAAAAAAACAATCTAGGTCGCAACAATATTACACTTTTAGATGTCGTAGTCGACATATTTATTATTAAATACTTTGTTTAGTGAATAATCAAATAAAAATAAAAATGATTCAGAAATTATATTTATTATGTTCTGTTAACATTAATTTTGTAATTGTACTTGACGTATTTACTTGTTAGTGGTTTTGTTTGGCATTTAAAACCACTTAGTGCTTTTGTCTTCTTATCAGTTAACTTTACTGATATGAAATAAAACTAAGTCTAAAAATTGTTTTATTTTAATGAGAGCATAATTTAATTATTTTTAGAAAATTGATTGACAACCATATTAATAATTCTCTCTTGTCTATCAATGGCTGCGAGTAAACTCTGTGTTACTTCATGTTGCATTTTAAATGCTTTTCTTGTAGCTCCAGTTTTTTTCTCAGTTCAAACTCTGCCAGCTTTATTTTCGATTCCTCCAAAACAAGTTGGCGCTCTTGTAGCTCCAACTCTTTCTTTTTCAATTCAATTTGCTGTTTGTCGTATGCTTCTAACTACTCCATACCTTGCCTTTGTCCGTTTATTTCTCCTTTACTTAACCTCACAGTATCTAACAGAAAATTTTTATTTAAAATCTCTTAATATATATCCTAACTGGTTTTTCTTTGCAATAAACATACTGCTTTTGGCTTGAAAAGACCAATTTTTTAAAAAAATTATAAAGCACAATACTATAAGACAGTTTTATTAATAAATGATGTAAATCGCATCATACTGGATAAAAAAGAAATAAATGTAGGGCAGTAATAATTCATTCAATAATTCTGCCTGTAATAACAAAACAGGTAAACGCGTCATTCTAAACACTAAATAATAGACAAAAAAATAATCTATTTTCGACAATAAATTGGAAAGTTATCTAATACACTTAAATATTGGCTCTGCATGGCTTTTCTAAATAAAAATATTCTAGTGCAATTATCATAAATTTATCTGTAAATAGGTAACTGTTTACCTAATACCCTGTGAGAAGTTTGAGAGGCCCCTGAAGTACCAGCACATGTAAAGTCAGAAGGAACCGTTACTCTAACTCGTTTTTCAACAGTCTGGACTGTCCGAACCTCTTCATTTCCTCCAACATCACCAACTTCATCTTCTGTAAGGCCTGGGATATCTAAAAATATTTGTATTAATTATTGAAAATCATATTTTTTAACATGAATGGTACTTACAAGTATGATCATGTACGATCCCATCAGTACCACTTGTGGGTTAGGGTTACATGACTTCTCGAGCTACAGCGTCCATTTATCCCGTGCATTTTCTCTCTTCCTTTACGTGCTTCAAGTCTTTAGGCCTTTTTATTTGTTTAGTTTCCTGCATTATGTCATATATTTTATGACATATATTGTCTTTCTCGGCCACCTCTCCTTCAATTCCAGGTCTACAAAATGATATGTTAGGTAACAATTTATTGCCATACACTTTGATATCAATGCTTTTAAATGTTGGTTATGAAAAAGACACTTACTTGTTTTGCAGCACTTTGTTGCGCTCTAACCATAATTTTATAAGGCGCTCTAATTGTTCTCTCAATTACTTAGTTTACACGTACTCTAAAACGTTTCTATTTCAAACCGCATTAAAGCAAATTCGCTTTTGGGATGCATTTATACGCCTTCAACCAAAACGGTTTTAAAACAGCTTAACCAACCTAAACAAAACACTCTAACTGCTAACTAACCTTACTTTTTGGGGTTTTTATTATTAATGTTATTTTGTTCATTTGGTTTTTGGATGTGTAATTGTTCCCAAGAAAAAGATTGTATGAAATGGAATTTATATATTTCTATTGTGCCATTATAATAAACACAATTTTAGTTCTCCAACGGCGTAGGGTTCAAAATATAATATTAATGAAGAGGCGACAACTAGCTCGGAAAATTAATAACATAAGATTAGCTACATGCAATAATTTGTGGGCCAGAAAGGTATGGGGTAATCCATTATTTGTTTTAAGACAGGTACCCCCTAGGTATAAGGGAATATGGATGAAACCAAGGAGCGGCATATGGGAGAAAACACTGCCCACACTTGATGACGATGACTTTCTTGAAATATTCCGAATGACAAGAACAACTTTTGAAATGCTTTGCAGAGAATTGCATAATGAGCTAAAACCGCACTCTAACGTTATATGTCGGGAGCCAGTGTCTGTAGAAAAAAAAATTGCAGTAACGGTTTATAAATTGGCAAATTGCTGTGAATATAGAGTGGTAGGTAATGTTTTTGGCATTCACAAGTCCACAGTACATAAGTGTGTGTATGATGTTGTCAAAGCCATAAATAAAATTTTATTGCCAAAGTATATCAGTATGCCCAATCAGTTTGAAGCCCAAGAAATTTCAGCATCCATCCTCAGAAAAACGAAATTTCCACAAGTAATAGGTGCAATTGATGGTAAGACAAATTAATTTAATTTCTTTACATTTCCAATAGTATTTAGGTTTGGTAGGTTTCTCTATAAAGATCAAAAGATAAAATTGACATCTCCCTAACAAAAAACAATTTCACCTAGCTAAAAAAAGAAGAATGGTTTATGCTCAGGGCGTTTCTTAAACCTTGGGAAAAAAATTTGTGGAGTATGAAAAAAAGTTTACGTTTAAAAAATAACTCAGGAATCACTCCATGAATTTTTCACCAATATTTAAGAAACACCCTGTATAAGACAATACCTGAATTTTATTTTAAAGGAAAACACATTCCTATATTGCCACCCAAGGAAGGTTATAGGGATTATGTTAACCGAAAAGGCTGGCCTTTACTTGTTCTTCAGGGGGTTGTTGACCACTTATATAGGTAAGTTGATGCTATTAATATTTCATTAATTGATTGATATCTCTGAGAATAAATATTAATTAATTTCAGACCTAAAAATTATTTCTGGGCATATTTAGAAAACATCTTGTATATTTAGAGCCTAATATCTAATTTACTATAAACACCACCTAATATTTTTATGTAAAAAAACCAAACCAAACATTAGCATCTTTAAAATTATGGCTATGCATTTTTTAACATTTTTATTTTATTTTTAGATTTCGGGACATCAGCATCAACTTTCCAGGTTCATGTCATGACGCTGTGGTTTTTAAAAATTCAAATTTGTTTAAAAGAGCACACGACCTAATTCCTAAAGGCACATCTCATATAGATGGAAAAGACGTACCATTTTTCCTTCTTGGAGATCCTGCTTACCCTCTTTTAAATTGGTTACAAAAACCCTACATTGGTGTCATAGATCCCCAGGAAGAATCATTTAATTGTTATTTGAGTTCTGCCAGAATAATTGTGGAAAATGCTTTTGGCAGACTTAAAGCAAGGTGGAGGTGTCTACTTAAACGGGTAGATATACAATATTCGTTCGTGCCAAAAGTGGTCTCAGCGTGCTGTGTGCTTCACAATATTGTTGAAACCAATAAAGAGAAGTTTCTGGAACAATGGCTGAAAGCTGTGGTAGAGGCAAATATTGTTATACCACAACCTACTTCATATGTTAAAAAGGAATCATGTAGTGATGCAAAATCTATCCGGGATCATTTAAAGCAATACATGGCTAAAAATTTTCCATTGCGAAAATCTGCTTTTAGACAGTAGAATCAATTTAATATTCAAATGAAGAAGTTTTTTTTAAATTATGAAGTAGTGATTATTATTACTTTAACTTGTTTTTAGTTTTTTTTAGTTATATGCCATACATTGTGTTGCCGGTCGACCGGCTATAGGAAAGCCCATGTACATTTTGGTACCACCTAATATTATCTCCCCTATTCAATTTAGAGCAAAATTGTATCAGGATTTTTTGAAGACCCTTGTATGATGGATTCACATGCAAAATATGAATTTGGCTATCAAGAGATATTTTTTAAATAGCTTTGTCAAATTTCACATCGTTTTGACAAAACTTATTTAAATGATTTGACAGTTGCTGATGTTATAGTTAAGAAACGTCTCAAGTAGAATTTTTACAAATTTTAGAAAACTTTTACGAAATATCTCTTAATTGGACAAATGAAACTTATTCAAATTTTACATGCGAGTCTTAAAACAATTTTGCTTTAAAATGACCAGGGGGTTCTAAAATTTACATGGGATTTGCTGTGGCCAGTTTGCCGATGCAACACATGCAATACCATGTACTTAGGGTTGTTTCTTATATTTTGATACCCACCTATGTACCTTTATTTTTGGGGATAGAAAAAAAACTTTAAATACAAAACTTATAGGGTTTTCCCTAAACCACCAGAATCCGTCATGAGATAAAACAAATAAGCATGGTAAAACAGTCAAAAAATACGAGCTTGTGTGTTTTTAAATAGAACACCCTGTACATGATTTCAAAAATATATAATATGTCTACATTTTCTACTTATCTATCTTTGCTTTAACCGTTTTTGAAATATTTGATAATAAACATTGCATACGTACTTGCGTGTTTAATGAAAAACAAGATAAAAATACAAAATAAATATGGACAATTAATTAAGGAAGTTATCAAATATTTCAAAAACGTTTAAAGTAAATGTAGACGTATTATATACTTTTAAAATCAAGAAAAAAACGTCTTTCATTGTATCTGAGTGTTCCAGGTTAAAGCAAACAAGTTGGTATTTTTTGACACCTTTACAATGCTTATTTGTTTTGTTATGACAAATTGGCGGTTTGAAAAACATTCTATAACTTTTGCATTTAAATTTTTTTTTATCCTGAAAAATAAAGGCTGTAAGTGGGTCACAATATGATGAATTACATTAAAACATTTAATGAGTACATTAAAAATAATGATCTCTTTCACTTAAGTCACACTATCGTGACACTGTGAGTAACCAAACTGACTGACTAACTATTTTCAAAGAAACTGTAAAAATGTATACGATATAAATAGAAGCTACTATTTGTTATCATTAAACCATAGATTATTTTTTTTTGTAGATATATATATATATATATATATATATATATATATATATATATATATATATATATATATATATATATATATATATATATATATATATATATATATATATATATATATATATATATATATATATATATATATATATATATATATATATATATATATATATATATATATACGATTCTGGTGGCAGACTGTGCCATGGAAATGACAAAAGGCGTGCCCCAGGGATCCATACTAGGTCCGCTTCTCTGGAATATTCTCTATGACGGACTTCTCAGGCTTCAATTCCCCAATGGAACTGAAGTACTGGCCTACGCTGATGACATTGCTTTAATTATTAGGACTAGAAGCGCGGAGGAAATAATTGCGATAGCAGAACAGGCAACGTCCCAGGTATGTTCCTGGATGGAGGAGGTGGGATTGGAAATTGCCCCTCAAAAAACAGAATGTGTTGCACTCGTAGGAGGCCGCAAATTGCCAGGCCGAGGCATTTTAATAAAGGACAAAGTCATTGTGCTTAAAAGCGCAGTAAAGCAGTGCAGCGAAGGCAGAGAGGCAATGTATACTGCTATCAAAACTTATGCCGAACTGGTCCATTATGGGGGAAACCAAGCGCAGAATGTTGGCCGCCGTGCAGACGTCTACCATTCTGTATGCTTCCGAGGTCTGGGGAAGGGCCGTTGAAGTGAAGAAGAATAGGGAAAGGTTAAGGCAGTTCAAAGGCGATTGGCGCTGCGAATATGTCGAGGGTACCGCACTATATCAGCAGATGCGGCAGAAGTAATTAGTTGCATGATACCGATAGATCTTCTAATACAAGAGAGGATGCAGAGAAAGGCGTGTCCGGATAGATCGCGAGAGTATAACCGGGAAAAAATACTGAACACATGGAGCGACAGATGGAAACACAATGTAGACGGGAAAGCGCAGTGGACAAGACAACTTATACCACATATAAGAAACTGGATAGACCGGAGCCATGGAGAAGTTACCTACGCTATGACACAATGTTTATCAGGACACGGATGCTTCAAGAATTACTTATATAAAATGAAACTTACCGATAGTCCAAAATGCATCTACGGTGACCACGATAACGACACAGCAGAGCACACAATCCTGGAATGCAAAAGGTGGACCTATGAAAGAAATAAATTAATGGAGAGTCTAAATACAGAGAAACTAACTTACACTAACTTGGTTCCAACGATGCTTAAGTCAAATGAGAACTGGAAAGCAGTCCGGGAATATATGGAGGCGCTGATATCTGCAAAGGAAAACGAAGCCAAAAGGTTTGGAAAGTAAAAAAAAAGAAGAATAATTTGAGTGTACTTACCATACTGCTCTAGTACTGCTTTGTACTTACCACACTCGCTAGTGTCCAACTTTGACTGAAGTGCTCAATTACCTGTAACATCACAATAAAACTGCCTCCCCCAGAAGTAATGCCGAAAGGTAGTTCCTTGGGGAGATACTCAAAGCGGTTTGTGGAGGTTTTTTAGTCGGTAAGGTACCTCAACCACCCCGACAGTACCACTTACGGTCTCTGGTTTGCAGATTTTTCCCCCACGATTAAAAAAAAAAAAAAAAAAATATATATATATATATATATATATATATATATATATATATATATATTATATATATATATATATATATATATATATATATATATATATATATATATATATATATATATATATATATATATATATATATATATATATATATTATTTTTATATCAAACAAAAAAGAATATTTAAATAAAATATGTTCTCTAAAAATAAGGTCTTTTATTGCAAATAACATAACTAAAATAACATTTCTAATTACCTAAAATACCCTATAACTTTTTGAATCAAAAATAAAACATTTTGTCAACATGTTAGATTCTTTCCTTATTCTTTATTATTTGGATTATCAGATTTTTTTGGTTGCTGTGGACAGCTTAATCTTGAAGTATTGAAAATTGAATTTGAAAAAGAATATGGCATTGGTAGCATACCAGTTCGCATATTGTTAAACAATTCTTGTAAGACATTGTTTATCATAACTTCTGTGGCTTTTCGTTCTTCCTCTAGTAATTGCTTTTCCCACTCCTTTTGTTCTTCAAATTCTGTTTTTAGCATTTTCGCTTGTTTTTCTAACATTCTATTTGTTTCACCTTCAACAGCAGCTTTCCAATCTTTTGTGAAGTTAGTTAAAGCTTCTTTGTAAGTATTTTTCTTTCCTATAACCAAATAAAATACATAAAGGACTATTCATTATTATACGTAGATGCATATTATTAGCTTACCCTTTTGAGACATCTTCTGAATTCCACTTGGTCCTGCTACTTGATTTATTTGGTTGTCAGATGCATTATTGGTTCCAGATAATACAGTTGAACTTTAGTCCACATTCTCAGAAGGCTCATCATTTATGCTTACCATAGTCTAATCTGGTTCTAAAAAAAATAATAAAATTAGTTTAATATAATACTGGGCGAGAGGTTTAAGAAAATGTATACTTTGAGATATAGTAAGGAAGCTTGTGTGTTAAATGTCTAAAGTACCTACATAATTCACTTTTAAGTATTTTTACCTACCTTGTTCGGAAAAACCTGAAAGTTCTGAGGTGTCCATTCCGCCATCAATTTTTACTGCCGGTCTGTGACCCAGGAGTTCTTCGAGCTCCTCCCAGAACTCGCTCTCTGATCTCTCACATCCACTAATACCGTTACTTCTTTTTGCCTTAAAATAGTTCAGTTTTAAGTGTTTCCATTTAGTTCTTATCTGTACAGGAGTTTTAAGAAAACCTCTTCTTTTCAATTCCTCTTCTACAATTTGGAAAATATTGGTATTTCTGTATCTCTTTGCATCCAACATTTTTAAAATTTGTTTTTCTTTCATAATCGATAACATAAAATGTATTTCTAGATTCGTCCAGGTTACTCTTTGGGAAGACATTTTTAATACTTATTTAACGGCTCAGAAAAACTGATAGTAAATCACCCATCCTAAATTACGAATACGAAATAACCAAAACCAATATCAATATTATTTTAGGTTAAAAAAACAAAATAGAACATAAATTATTCCATGTCGGCAGCACTAGTCGCTAAAACGCTCTAGGCGTTTTCACGAGGGAAAAACCGGTTTTATTTTAGTTAATCCACATTTTTAAAACGCTTTAATACCAAATCGTTTCAGGCTTACCAAACGGTTTATCAGCGTATACACATGGGTTTTTGCCAAAACGATTCGGATAAAAACGTTTTAATTCGTATCGTGTAAACTAAGTAAATGTCGAAAATTCCTTGTCTGTATTTGAAACAAGGTTTTTTTCGATCACCTTAAACAATTGAGGCTTGTTGAAAGAATTTTGTCCTAAAACCTCTCTTAAAAGTAGTAGATCGTCGTGATCATTAAATCTTAACCTTTTTTAAAGGGGTCCATTTTTAATTACGGGAAAGAAGATATAAAAATTGAAAAAATGAAATTAAAATTAGCTATCAAGCCCAATTCGCTGATGATTTTAAAACTAAAAACTGTGCTAAAAACGCGTGGAGAAAACTAGGATGCACGATGCAAATAAACTTAAAATAGCAACTGGTGGCATCAGGACGAGATTTGACAATTGCGACATTCATTTGCGGTGTTGCCAAATTAATGTTTAGAGGATCTTTTTTAATAATATTTTAAAGAATGTCATTAATCTGATGAAAAAATAATTACAAACTCTCGTCCTACGTATAGATCTATTCTTAAAACCGCATTGCTTTACACTTATCCCTCATTAATAATTGTTAAATGACAGTAATAGATCGGACAAAAATGTACAAACCTTAACGTCAATAGCGTTATCGATATTCGTCCATAATTAGCGTAGTACGTTATCACTTATTAACGTATTCGATTATTTCCGTATCAATGCGCATGCTCTGTAGAACGTATAACGGAACAGGTTTAGAGGGCCTAAAACTCTCTAATATCCGACAGGGATGGACCGTAGGTTGAGTCTCTAGCTCAGCATATTAAAGGCGATAAGTACGCCTTTTTTATATTGTTTAATACTTCGATTTTGTAAATTACATAAGATATTTCATTTCTACATGAAAAAGGTGGCGACACAAAATGCATGATCTATCTGCCCCTGCTAGTGCATCATCATATTGGGATGAAAATGCTGCACATTTGGGACCAGGACATTCGTAGATGATCAGATAATTTCTATACTGGTTTCCGGTTGACCGCTGCAGTTCTTTTTTAATATCTGCGACCTTTTTGGAGACTTTATGTTTCAGATCCCCCCAGTTTGGTTAGGTTAGGTTAAATATTTAAAACTAATTTAACTAAATGTGAAAACTAAACTAACTTAAATATTTAAAAATTAATTTAACATTATAGCGTTTTTTAAACCACTATCACTGCGAACGGCAGCTTTTCATCGGAGAGCAGTCGTGGATACTGTATTTCACTGGAGAAAAACTAAGTAACAATAAAAAAAAAATCAAAAATATAAATATTGGGCGCCAGGCATGAACAGAGAAAGAAAACACGATGATTAAATTTTATACGATGTTGATACATACTGAGATGTTCCAAGCCGTAGATTCTAGAATCTATGTTCGGCTATTCATCTGTTAAAATAACGCAATTATAATATATATATAGAAAGTAATACCATTACAAGATATGTTCGTAATAAAACTAAAATCTAAATCGTATTTCAAATACTAATCTGACATAAAAAGGTTAACCACTAGGCGTAAAGTCTGTACGATATTATTCAAGACTGAGATGTAAAATATGTTGTAAAGCATAAACTAAGACTTAAACTTAAACTTAGCTGTTCATTCTTTAGGCAATCCTGCTTCAAACAGTACAGCGTGAGGTGGGACTTGTATCTCTGCACTTTCTCTCTCGGCTTTACTGTTGGCCAATACAACAAAAGAGGCCAGGATGAGGACACCATGAACCAATACAGCCGTAACTATCGACTAGCCTTAAAGATAGGAGTAAAGCAGCATGGGGATTACGCTACATCCATAGGACAATCTGTACATAGGATAAACTACCCGTACATATGACATCCGTCTATAGAACACTCGTACACAGGAACTACTACCCCAACATAAGATAATATCCGTACCTTGGAACACTACCCGTACCTTGGACATCAGTCTATAGGATACCTGTCCATACCTTGGACCCTAAAAATACGAAACTCTTGTTTAAAACCAAACAAGGTCTAATAAACAAAATAAACATATCTCGAATTACTTCCGAAGGCTCAACAATAAACAAAGGCAACTGTCCTTTCTTCCAATCAATATTCTTGAGGACAAAAGCAAAAGAACACCGACGTGCCAGCAAAATACAAATACAAGTTGGGCCAATCCAAAACTCTACCCTAAAAATACTCAGTAGTAATATCGTATCTAAAAGAGATAATATCTCATCTTTACCTGTGGCTTCGAAATAGCAGCTGATTCAGATTATGCAGTAAGATTTAAATAATTACCATTTCTAAAAGCAGGTTGCTGATGGTGACAGGCCGGCAAAACAAAAGTGAGGTTAAAGCGCAGAGAGACGCCTTGAAACGATGTTGACAGCCCTCCACAGAAGCAGTGAAACGATAACAAGGTTGTCGACTCGAGAACGTAAAAATTACGCCAAGCGTGTCAAATAAATTATCAGGCCTGAGCGATACGGAATCCGGTGACGATACGCCAGACATCATATATAAAAAAACATGTAACGAACTAAAAACGTTACAACACAAATATGAAAACAGATACTCACAACCTGTCACTGGCTCCCATCTTTCTGTGCTCCTCCTATTGAATTTAATTGTTGTGAGAAGGCGCTTCACCTCTCCCGCAGCCAGTCCTTCTCCTCTTTTCTCATAAATTTCCCCGCAGCAAACATAGCGTGGGTCTCCATATACTGGGTCAAATGATCTCTCGGAGCCACGCTAAATCGCTGATATTTACTAAAAGATAGATAAAATAACAGACATATATTAGTTGAGTCATTGGGGATCAAAAAAGGGGCCTGCTTGGAAACAAGTCCGGAAGTTTTGAAACTTTGCAGGTTTATAGGTTTTGTGGTCCCTAACTAAAATCCATAAAATGCACATTTCCAGACTTGCCGCCGGTGTCGCCATCTTGCCAAGATGGCGCCCAAAATCGGTATTTTGTAAATATCTCGAAAACTATGCGTTTTTTTGCAAAAATTTGAAGAGAGTAAAATTTCCGATAAAAAAGGTTCTATGAAAATTTTCGCTAAAGTCAATGGTTTAGGCAGAAAATCCCTGGAAATTTTACAATTTTGCGTAAAGTATGATATATGTTTAGTCAATTTTCCGAAATCAAATGTCGATTAGGGTTAACTAAAACTAGTTTTAGTTTAGTTTCTTCAATTTTGTCATGAAACAGTATAATTAATTCGTTCATTAATTTATGAATAGGTAATCAAGAGGTAAAGTACATGGCGCGTTTATTTTAACGTGGTCTCCCGGACGCCTATTCCACTAGGTAAATTAAAAACTTTAACTTATCTGCACAAGCCCGACGAACCTGGCTCATTGATGTCAAAAGTCAATCGTATCTGCTGTGCTGAGCTCATCAGGGTGGTCTCTCAATTCGTCCAACTCTAGTTTTAGTGAACCCTAATCGACATTTGATTTCGGAAAATCGATTTTGGTTTGGTTTGTTGCTTTTTTATAGGAAATTTTATTCTCTTACTGTACTCAAATTTTTGCGAAAAACGCATAGTTTTCGAGATATTTACAAAATACCGATTTTGGGTGCCATCTTGCCAAGATGGCGTCAGAAGACTTAATCACACACCAAGACTTCTGCTGCATCTGCAATTGACGAGCTCACATACAAAAACCGATAAATCCACTTTGTGTGATTCCGAGAAAAAGGCCAAAAACTTCTACAAGCCAATCCCCTAGCAAATTCCAATTTTTATTGGTCAGTTGAGAAATTTTTATATAAAAATATTTAAAATTTTTTGTTTTTTAAAAAGAAAAAAAAATTGGATTTATCGGTTTTTGCATGAAAGTTGGAGTTTTTTTAGAGAAGAATATTAAAAGAATATTGATTATCAAGAGTATTTATTAATGAAAGAATAATCTTCTAAAACAATAAAACATAACTTAAAAATAACACATATTTATATAATATGTATAAAAAACATTACTCTAAACGCTTGTTTTTATGCTGGCATACAGATATTTCAAACTAAATAAAAACGGACTGCTCCTCCTCGAGACAATTGCATGTAGTGTCCTCATTATTTTGCTCTGTAACGTTTCTCCATTTAAAAGAGTTTTACCACTGCAACCTCTGGACATCCTCCCAGTTAGTGCCGAATTGCTGGACCATAAGCGGTCTCAATGACTTTTTCCTTTTTTCTGGTATTCCCCGATTCAAAGTTAATTAATTCGGTGAAAGATTTTTTCTTGACCAGTAACGAATCTGTAGTTCGGATAACAACACATCTTAATATTCGTTCCATTTCCAAACCTTTTGAGATAGATCTTCTTAAAACTGAAAATTCCTTTCACTTTTTTTAAAACGCTCAGAAAATATTTTACTTCAAACAATCGCCAGTCGATACCAAGCTCTTTTACTTTCCCGACTTTCCCGTATATATATTTATATTCTATAGTAGAAGTTAAAGTGGGAAGCTTTCTGGGCAACTTCTCTACTCTTCTAAAGGCCCTATCTGCCGGTAGAAATGAATGACCTCCTACAGGGAAAGTTAACTGAATCTCAGTTATGTGTATTGGAGCTTTGCATCTCATCCAAAAATACAACATGTGGACAATGTGGGTATTTTTATTTTGTCCGGCACTTCCATCGCAGAACAGACGTTATGTCATCATACGCCAGCGAATCTAAAAAAACCATCGATGCCGACGCAACCTGGGTAGATCCCATACCTGCTTCATTTTCTGTCCAATTATAAAATATAGGATTCTTGGAATCTCCACCAACACAGCAAAAACAGTAAAGACTAATCTGGTGCGCGTAGAAGGCATCATTAATATTGGTTCTTGGTAGGGGTTTGACTTGCTGTAGGTCGAAACAAAAAGTAAGAGTATTGGGGGCCTTCTCCTTTAAAAGATCATAAAGAGCATTCGCCCTTTTCTGGTGTATTGTTAACTCGGACCTTAATTCGTTTCTTCTCTTGAGCATCTTCGTCTTTGACCATGGATTTTAGACGGGTGCATTGAGCACAAACATCAGAGGCTGGACTAAAAATCCAATGTTAAACTCGTTGACAAAAATTCTTCGGAACATGCTGAATGCTATTTTGTTCTCCTGAGAACTTTGATTCTGACAGATGTCATGCAATTTTTTCACATTAAGTTAAGCAGGCATGTAAATTCTACAGGACTTGGACCTGTTATAGTGACCTTCTTTTGCAGGCAATTTATTCAAAAAGTATCTAACTCTTAGTTTTTTATCAGCCGATTTTAGCGAGATCCGATTGCCTCCTCTCTTTTCCTTAGGATTGTCGCCTGTGGAATGGGTTTTGGCAACAGTGTTAATGCGGTCCGCTTTAATATTAAAAACTCTGAGGAAGACAGCCTGACATACTCGAATCTTCGTTCTTGAGATGCGTTTGGGTACACAGTAAAATTACTTTTCTGGGGTTTCGTTTTCACAGGCCTTGGACTTTCGATGGGTACAACAGATAAAAAGTGTAACAGTTTTATGTTTTGCTCAATATAGTCATTGCGTTCATAAAACTTCTGGCGTATTGATTGTATGCCATGCAAGGCTAAACAATTGCAGCAATAAGTAGGACCATCATGAGTACATGACCTCACAAATTTAGTAAGCTCTGGGTCGTTGTCGACATATCTAAAAAAAACATTGAATCAAACCTTAGTAGGTGCATAATTGACTTAAAAATATACAGAAAAACCACTCAACTGGAATCTTTTATAAATAAATAAAGGGTTTTCAATGATATATTTACCATAGGATACACATAATATTTACCATAGGATACACATAAAGTATATAAAACTTATGTTACTTGTCTTACTAACTCCTACAAAAAAAAAATATTATTACAATTTGGCTCACCTTCCCTCCTTCAATTTCTGCCTTTTCCTTTTATTAACTTGTCTTTTACGCGTCCCCTGATTTATATCTTCGACAATAGCGGTATTTCCATCCATTTAGCTTTTTAAAATGTACCAAAAACCAAAGCTTTTAAACAGGTTTAAACGACGTCTTCTGCTTTCTGTCAAAATATCTAAATTGCACCTATGAAATGATTTTAAAACTAGACATAACAGTATAAACCTACACTCTACAGTTTTCTGCCTAACTGCTAAGAAATAACTGTTTTTTTTTTCGTTTATAGATGGCGACGATGCCGATGGCGTATAATGGAGTTAACGGGTTTTGCATGGATTTTGGATTTATCGGGTTTTGCTTGAAAAAGGTTCCACTTTAGACGAGATTTTGGTATGGATTTAATGGGATTTGTTTGATTTTCAGTGCGTCATTCGATAGAGTGGGTCGGAAATAGCCGGATTTGATGTATAGGGGAAAGTTCATTCGGCATATTTGTGGTAGTATTATGTATTAATAAGGCGCACGGGCAGATTTCTGCTTAACCAAATTTCAAGTATTTTTTCAGTTTTTATTTTTAATGTAAATAGCCGAATCATGCCCACCGGTGGTGATCATTCATCTAGGACTCTGGGATGTTTCGGCTACTTTCAAGCTTAAACTCATACTAACTCCAATAAGTTACAAACATCAGTAAAATAAGGGTTTAATGCATAGTAAACAAACGAACAAAACTAATTTAAAATATTTTGAACAAAAAACAGGACATAGGTACTACGAGTATAGGTAATACATCTATTAGAACTTAGATAGTAATTTTACTAATTTTAACGTACATTCAAAGAGGAAAAATTTACGTTAAACTTATAGGCACTAGATGTTCTTGATGTTTCTTGAACGGTGGGATGTGGTAAAACTGCCACAATATCATTAAAAGATATTAGTGCAAAATCGTCTACATCAGGAAAGAGGAAGCAGTTGGATTTTCCTTTTCTTCTTAAAAATTTCACTTCGAGTTCTTCGTTATCGATAGAAATGATTTGACCAACATAATAAATTTCGGTTTTATTGATAATAAACTTGACCAAAACAAAATTTCCAAGAACAACCTTGTCTTCTTTGTTAAGAGCACTTCAATTCTCCCAAAAATCTTCTTCACTCTTCAGATGAAATACCAACACTAGACTCACTAGAGCTTGAATAATTGCGCTTTTTATTAGTTTTCACTAAACTTCTTTTTGCCGACTTTAATGCGGATTTTTTTTTCTTTTAGCGACCGTTTCCTTTTTCGCTCTTCTTCTATTCGTTGTCTATTTTCATACTCTGGTGTGTCAGTATAAACTGATGACTTAGATTTCTTTCTACTTTTCTTGACTTCCTGCACCACTGGTGCTTTTGGATAAGGTCTGATTTCACATAAAGAAGCTCCAGAGGATGTAGTAGCTAATAATGGAGTAGTTTTGTTACCCTGTGATGTAAGATTATCACTTGTTATCTGCTTAACTTCATTTTCATTACTGCTACTAACTATGACATTTTGCTCACCTTTTGATGTGGAAGGTATCGGAGATGATGAAACTGTGACCTGCCGTGAGGGAATATTATCGTGAATACTTTCTAGCGGCGGATTATTTTCCTTTAGTGGTTTATCAGTCACCTCGCTAGCTATAAAAAAGATTTAATTTATAATCCCCTGTGTTTAAAGGCTCTCACAATATTTTTGAATGTAAATGCATTATCATACATACATACATACTTGCATTATCATAAGCTTTTTTGGCAAGGTATGCCAAATGTCTTATAGTTATCACCTTACCCGGATTTGAAAGAAACCAGTCATGTTGAGCTGTGACAAAAGAAGATTTAAAGGGGCCATACACCCCGACATCAAGTGGTTGCATTTTATGGGTGGCGTGGGGCGGAAATGACATTAACACAATTCCGTTTTCACGGCACAGTCTAATAGAATCTACCGAAATATGGAATTCATGGTTATCCACCATAAGAATCACTTTGTTTTCCACCAAGCATTTTACATAATGTGCAAAATGTAAGATCATCACATCGGGAAACAAGTTAGAAGTCATCCACCCTTTTTTATTTCCTAGGGCGATTGTTGTATTTGGGTAATCACTACCTAAATATTCTTCAGGATTTCTGATCCTTGGATAGATAAAAGCTGGTGGAACTGCAGATCCAGCTGCACTTATAATACCGACAAAAAATACCGTAAGTTTTTTAATTCGAGATTGAATTAAACGCTTTATTTGATACTCTTCTGCTGCTTTACATTGGCTTAAGCGCTTAGACAAAACCGCTTTAATAATCAATTTTAACCTTGTTTCGCTTATATCACAACGGTTTTATAACAAAATTTGAACAAAATTAACACCAAGAGGAACATTCGGTCGCCAGCCGAAACATCACTAGATTTGCCAGCCGAATGTTACCCACCCAGAAATAAAATATCTTTATTGCGACCAGCAAAACGCAAACAATATTTGAGGTTATGTTGATTCACTTGTAATAAAGACACGTAATATACGACTTAAAAACCATAACTAAACTTTTTTAAGTTAATAACCAACGTCGCCTAATTTACTATTTTCAAGATGTTATCAATCAAAAACTTACCTTAAAAACGCTATAATATTTGATGATGTCCAAAATAAAACAGATAAAACAATTAGCACCATATACACCTGCTACAACTTCAAAGTAATACTTTTGACAGCTGACGACAAAATCCGCGCCAAACTTAAACATATTAGTGATTTATTGAGGGTAGCCGAATGTTCCCTATAGCCGAATGTATATCACTTTCCCCTAATTCAAAAATGACAAAAAGTGGATTTATCGGTTTTTGCATGTGAGCTCCAATTTAATATTGAATTTTGTTTCATAAGTTTACAAACTTTGCCAAACATTGTTTACCATCTTCAACTTCTGTATTTAGATATTCGTGAAATACTAGTTTTGTTATGCTCGGTCTTACATTCTATTTACATTGCCTTCCAGCTTTATAGATAATTTACAAATGAATCTCTAAAAGAATATCGTAAACATAAAACGTTTACCACCTGATTTATATACAGGGTGTCCCAGAATTGAGTGCAGATATTTTAAGGGGTGGTAGATCTGGTCAAAAGAAACATATTTTCTCTTTACCATTTTTAAAATAAATTGAAAATAACCGAGTTATTTAACTTTGAAAGTTTAAAAAAAAAATTGCGACATTTTGAGAGCCGCCGGGGAATCTCGCGGATCCCCCGGCGCGGGGGAGAGATCTGGCGGATCTCGGCTTGTTCGCCGCCCGCTGTTGCCACATCGACTAGAAAGACTTAAAAAGTACTTGCAAAATCCCACACCACCCAAGAGGTTCTGCAGGGGTGCGTTACTTTTTTTAAGTGGGTGATCGCCAGTAGCACTACTTTCCACATTCCACAAAATAAACTAAAAGAAAAAAAAACTTACCAAACAATAAAAAAAGATATCCCTATAGCAGAGAGATACAAGTGCAGAGCTTTCTTTTTTTCCATTTTACCACTCTTAAAACTACACATAACACTACACTTAATAACATCACTTCACTACAATTCTTAACAACACTATGCAAATTTTCAACTGTGGAAATATTGGCTCCCCTATTAATTTTAGAGCTAAATCGTAAATGGTTTTTAAAGATACATTACAAATTTGCACAAGGGGATCCAATATCTCGACAGTTCAAAATTTGCATGGGATATCCTATATTTCCAACGATGATGCACCACCCGGTATACCCTTCGCTTCTTGACTGCATGCTATTATAATAATTGTTCAAAATGACGACCTCCATTTCCAATACATGCTCTCCTTCTTCTGAGCATGGAATTTTTAACGTTTTGCAGCAATTCTTCGTTGCTTTTCCCGAATCCCTCAAATGCTGAACCATACTTACAAAGGTTCGAGCATTAGGGATTTATCTATTCGGATACTCTTCGGAATAAAGTCTCCGAGCTTCTACAGCGCTTTCCCCTGCCAGAAAGTACCTATGCTCTTAGCATATCCACCTTCTCCGGATTTCTATACTCCATCGTGATTTGCCTATACCGATACCGATTACCGACACAAAAATATGCACTAACGAACATTTCACAACACTTTAAACACAATCTCCGATCACTTTCTCGAATTTTAAAAGCTCGATAATATTAGAAATTAGATCGATTTCTAATAGTGTACATGCTTTGTGTACATGCGATTAATAATGTCGTTAGTCGTTAATATAATACAGGAATCTGTAATTTTCTCCCCACCGCCCATTTCATTGGAAAAAACGGCGGCAAGTTTTCTGCTTTTGAAATTACGATCGATGGCATTTTATTGTGTAAAAGTGGATGGTAAATGGCATCGATCGTAATTTCTCAGGCAATTTAACGTCTTAGCAGGTATACTTATTTTTTTTATCAAAAAAGCTTTATAGAAAAAAAATAACTGAACATGTTAGTAGCTTTATTACTAATTCAACTATTCAAAACATGTTCTGATATTACTAAAAACATTTAACTAAAAAATATAGCAAATTTTATAGTTTGACGACGTTATAATTAATAATAGGCAAATGGAAAAAATTACCTAACTACATATTAGAGACATAATTCCATACCTAGAAATACCGTATGGTCGAAAAAAACCGCCTCCAGAATGGCTTGAAAATAATGGTCGGTGGCATTCTCCATAGAATTTTACACATAAATTGACACCGATCTTTATTTCATAGCCATCGCTGACGCCGTTTTTTTTTCACGACCATATTGTATTTCCCATTAATCGCATGGTGGCAATACTAATTTATATTTAAAGAGATATATCTAATATGGCGAAAAAAGAAGCTATAATTGTTAAGATTTATTTTTTCAGTTTACTCCACTGTAAAAAGTATTTAAAATATTGCGCGTTTCTCTAGAATTAGTAGAGCAATCTACACTAATATGAATAAAATTAATTTTCGTATTTTTTTCTGTAGCAACTTAAAATAATTGAATTTATAGATAAACATGCAGAATGTGGGTATGGTAGGAGGTGGCAACGTTGCATTCTCTCCGACACTCTCTATGCCCGGTAAACAAATTTCCCAGGGAGTGAACAGTGGCACTCAAAAGTTTTTCAACATTTCCCGGAAAATGTCAAGAAAAATATAAAATTTTCAACATTTTTTTTTCGCAAAAAAAACTCATAGGCGTGTTTCTGGGGTTGAACTATACTACCAGTTAAAATATCTGCACTCATTTCTGCGACACCCTGTATAATCCATTTTAGTCTTGAAACGACTTTCGACCGGTAGGCAAAATTTCCGGTTTATTCTAAAATTATCTTCAGGATCTAAAATAACATACAAGAGTTTTAAAATGATATTACATTATGTATTTTTTAATATACCGGGTCGTCTCAAAAGTGGCTCATCCCCTATAACTTTTTTATTTTTTCAGATAAAAAAAACAGACTTGTATGTTAGTGGGTATATGACATAAATTAGGATTTATTGACGTATTCAATTGTTTTTGGTCTCTTCCTGTTTCACCGAAATGATTACATCTTTTGATTTGTTATTCAGAGTGTCATTTTCTATCGAATAAAGTAGAAATATACCGAAGGTGCCGTTTAAAAATTAAAAGTTATAGTCATTTCCGGTGAAAGAGGAAGTGACCAAAAACAATTTAATGCGTCAATCAATCCTAATTAATGTCATATACTAACATACTAAATCTTGTTTTTTTATTTGAAAATATAAAAAAATTATGGGGATGAGCCACTTTTGGCACGCACCCGGTATAATAAAGACAGTACCGAGTTAAATAAATGTAGTTTTCATTTTATCCTTTCCTTGCTTTAATGGAACAGATTTATGTTTTCTCTAATTTACATAATAAGACATCACCTAACCAGAAAAAAAAATTACAACAATCATATATTTTTTTCTCTCCCTGTCGCCGATTCTATTATATCTGTGGAATAGATCCTGTTTTGATTAATATTAGAGGTTGTAAATGTTTGACTAAAATTAATAATTTATTATTAATTTCAAAAATTACGCAATTTCGATTATAAAATTTCTTCTATAACGTGTATTTTATCATTTTTATCCTTTTTGGATTCTAAGACGTTTTTTCTAAACTTTTATTTAAAAAAACCTGTCCTAAATCTTAATAAAATATAAAAAAAGTTTAAATACACTATATTTTTAATTTAATTATAGCTTCATTAAAATAAAAAATTACCTGGCTATTATACGGAGAGTTCAGGTGTACTTGAGAAACGAAAGACAGTGTTGTGTTTCTCGTCAGGGAACGACCGTTACGACAGAGACAACCTATCTATCGCTCGTGTCGCACTCGTTATAACCTAAAACAATAATACAACAATAACAAGATATTGTCTGACCGCATGTTCCAGCTATTTATGAATGAGATGCTCAGTCTATATTTTATTTTAAGTCTATGGTTGGATTATGCTTAAATCTGTTTAGGGAACTGTCGCTTGACATGCCGCCACCAAAACAACAATATAAGTTGCAAGATTACGAATGGAGCAGACTTTTTGAGTCAGAAATTGATTTTAGTCTACTTTAGTCTTTTCTTTTTTCACATTTGGTAACGACATTTTTATAGAAACACTTTTAAGACTAAATCCTAGGAACTTACATTCCTGTGTGGAGGATAATATACTCTTTTCTCTGTTTACAACGCCGCCTAATGATATTATCAATTAGGTACCCTACAGAAATGGTACCTAGATTTCTTATGTACGTAATTTTTTCTTCCAAATAAGGATAGGTTTTAATAGTTTTGTAAAGACGTAGGGTTTGGTTTGGCCGAGGGTCTGGTAGGGCAGAGAGCCCAAACGGTAAGCAAATAAAGAAGAATAGCTGTCCGTTGTATTCAAATTTAAGATATCTTTTATAGTTATCAGCAATAGGTACAGAGTAATACGCATTTTTCAAATCTGTTTTGCACAAGAAACTACTCTGATGATTCTATAGTCTTCTAATTTGAAGTGCGGAGGGTCTACTAGGAATGTGTTAAACTCTTTAAGGTTTAACATAAACTGTAAGGATCCATTAGACAATGAAGAAACTGGAAATAAATTGGCCTGTCTCAGAGTGAAACTCAGATATAACACCCATATTAAGATCAGTAATAGTTTGCCGAATTTTGTTTTTGGTAATCCTTTGCCAATTATTATAAAATTTATATAAACATCCACAATATTCTTTACCTCGACTACTTCCTGTAACTTTGTCCCTTTTAGTTCTTTTTGGTCCTGGTGGCCCTGGGTTCTGGTGGTCCCTCCTGCTCCCTGCGCCTTTTTCTGATGATTGAAATGGTGCCGCTTGGTTAAAAAATCCTGTGATGGACAACATTCAATATCTTAAATATTTTAAATAAAATTCCTATCGTATTGTAGTTAATCTATTGTGTTGTGAAGTCAAATTCCGCTGTGTGAAATATCTGGTGCGGGTATTCATTTAAATAGCGATTTCCAAAGATGTTTCAGAAGATAAAAAACAAAAAGAAGAAAAACATAGTAATAAGTCGAGGCATGAAACTGATTATGGTAAATTCCAGTGTTATTTTAATATTAGGCATTTTAATTATTTTGATATACGTCGCTTTTAACACCGGAACAAGATGTTGAGACCTGACTTCAAGCCCTCAAATTCGACAATTTAACATCAGACCCATTTGATGCGACTTGGAAGACCTGTTGCAATTTCGTCTAAAGGTTACAGTCTACATGAATACCTAACGTTCTATTGTTTTTCTTTTTTAAACCATTTCATTCTAAAACACAGTTTTCTCAAATTAATCAAGGTCCAAGCTGCAAATATAACAACAGTTACTAACAGTGTTGACTTGGAAATGTATGACTAAACATGTTATGAAATTATTTCATTGTATTAATGATACTGTTCATTGATTTAAGGATTTAGGTATGTACATTAAATTCTTGGGCAGATTTAATGTGGTTGGATAAATCTTCACCAGAGAGAAGATCTTCAATAGGCTTGTCCATGGATAACTTTTCTATATTAGACAATTTGTGTGTGTGTGTGTGTGCTCTTGAATCACCAACAAAATATTAAACCATGACAACTTCTCTATGCAGTAATTTGATCTTGAATCACTAAAAAAATTATATTGCTTAAGCAAAGCATGCTTAAATATTTCCAAAGGAATAACTGGATCCTGACATGGCTCTTGAGGTGGCGCTCTCACTGCTTGTATTTTTGCTCCACTTGTATTACTGTCGAACCGATTTGATAAGGAAGATGAATCACAGCTTGACTCATACGAATAACTTGAACTACTTCTTTTACCTGTGGAAAAAAGTAAATGGTTATAATAAATATATCCTCAAATTAGTTTTCTTAAATATTATAGATAAAACACTGCGATATTTTTATTTTTATTCCTGCCGTAAAGATTTAGGGCTCCTCTGACCTCTGACAATGTAGGTTCTGTTTCTTATCTTTTTTACACGTCGTATTCTACGTTCATTTTTCTTCAATGTCATAGTTGAAGTAGCATTAAAATTGATGGGAAGCACTTGCCAATCGGTTTGACTTCCAACGCTTCCATGTGAGAATATTATCCTCATTTTATATTTTATACTCGTTTTTGTGTAGAGCATGGTACTCACGAGAAATTAAGAGACCTAGGACAAGACCGAACCTGGGACCATGGTATTAGGAAATTAGCAGCGATAACTTGGACCCGCATAGCCAAGAATAGAATAATGAGCCCAACTACAGAGAGGGTATGTGAGAGAGGCTACACCATAATTGGAAATGGTCGAATAAGCTGAAAATTATTATGATGATGACTCGTCTTATTGACTTATCTTCTTCCGATAAATGACGTTTGAAAACTCCCACCAATCTATTATTAAATTGCTATGTTCCTATCTTTGCCAAGCTTCTGACCATATACATTCCATTGTATTGTTTTTTAAACATATGAAAGTTTCAGTAACATCTTTCGGTTTATTTATATAGGATATATTTTGCATCATAACGGAAAATATAATAAAAGCTAAACTTATATGAGAGAGGACCATCAATATAAGTCACTTGATCAGGTCTGTTGTAGTGAATAAAACATTGCTATTGCCTTTGCAAATGGAAATTATTAAGCGTTTAGGGACTAATATCAGAGATATAGACTAAGGAGATCGCGCTTCGACGAGTGCGCGAATTTCGGTATGTTTATCGATCGAATATCAACAAATACCTAACCTCAGCTGGCGTCAATTCTGGCATTTTTGTGTGGGTTTACGTGTTTATATTATATATTCTGGGGATTCAAGAGTTCAACTAAGCTGCTAAACGGACTACAGCAGAGTTCACGGATTTCATATCCACAGTTTACCCCATATTAATAAAGAACACGTTACCGAACACGGGGCCCCCAGTGACGCAAAAGAGCACCCGGTTGACTTGGACTATGTCAGTCCCAATGAAAACGGCATAGTCAAAATTGTCATATCTGACAATTTTTTCATCTCGCTTTTTGGTGGAAAAGGCAACATCCTCGGGTGTGCCATGGTAGTGTTCGAGGACTCTGAAGACTTCGATGATCATACCACAAGATATACAGAAGGTAGATTGGCTTCTGCCGTGATTGAGTTAGTTCAACCCAATTAAAATAAGGCTGAAAAACTACCTAATTAAAGTACCGTATGATCGAAACAAATGGCGTCAGCGATGGCTATGAAATGACGATCGATGATATTTCCCATATAATTTTACACATAAAATAACAGCGATCTTCATTTCATAGCCATCGCTGACGCCGTTTATTTCGATCATACGGTACTTTAATTAGGTAGTTTTTTCAGCCTTATTTTAATTGGGTTGAACTAACTCAATCACGGCAGAAGTCAATCTACCTTCTGTATATCTGGTGGTATGATCATCGAAGTCTTGAGAGTCCTCAAACACTACCATGGCACACCCGAGGATGTTGCCTTTTCCACCAAAAAGCGAGATGAAAGAATTGTCAGATATGGCAATTTTGGCTTTGCCGTTTTCATCGGGACTGACATAGCCCAAGTCAACCGGGTGCTCTCTTGCGTCACTGGGGCCTCATGTTCGGTAACGTGTTCTTTATTAATATGGGGTAAATTGTGGATATCAAATCTGTGAACTCTGCTTTAATCCGTTCAGTTGGCCATTCACATGAACATGACCGCCTTCTTCCTGTAAGAAATCGAAGGACTTATAGGGTAATATTATTATGATATATTTGTAACGTTGTGCAATGTGCCATACGGAATCACGCACATATCACGCATAAGAGATATGAATCACGACCAAACAAAGAACAAAGGAAACAAGCTATGACCGATAGCGGCTCCAATTTCGTTCAGTTTGCGCAATTAGTGACGGGCGATGTTCATCGAAGTTCTGACAGAATGGTTCAATACTCATTAATGCAAATTACATTATAAATTTTTCATTGTCGATATCGAAAGTTAAGTTGATCATATGATATATTTACCTTGTTTACACATGATTTACACACGTGGACATCGGTACACGTACCTACGTTTTTTTGCACATGGACACCGGTACTGTTTTTACCGGTACAGTTTTTTACAGACGACGGTAAATATGATGAAAAAATCCCTCAAGTATTTTGTCAAAGACGCCATCTATTCGAACCTTTTAATAACAATTTTCAAAATAGTATTCTGGCATTTTGCTAGGTGGCGTCTGAAATGAAGGCGCGCATTGGCCTATTTCAGTCCCCCGCCCCGTTCGTGACGAATATTGAAATAAATACAAATATAATATAATAATAATACACTATTATTATAATAATATATTTACAATCTCCACCGAATCTCCCCTATTTCCTTTTTAAGAAAAAAATGTGGCTCTGAAAAGAATCGGTTTTACTTCTTGAGCTAGTACCTCCGTCGAGACCGTTTTCGTCTGAGCCCTTTTGCTTTTGGTGGCATTTCCACTTCATCTATTAACTGCACCTCCTCCTTTTGCCCACCGGAGGAAGAGATGGTTCTAGAGGCGGAGGCGGCAATGTTCCTCGTACTGGCCGACCTTCTCCACAAGCTTCATAACTACCAAGCTTCTGTAGAAGGTGCTTATCTGGTGATGCTCGCTTCTCTCTTACGGGAGATCTGCCGCACTTCCGTCGCCACCACCGTCCCCGGAACCACCACTTCCTCCTTAATGGCAGCAATGCTTTACTGGATTTCATCCAGTAATATCCGACACCAGCTTATGTTTATAAGTTGTGTGTCGGCGCTGGATATCTTCCAGAGAAGTACAATTACCAGCGCATAGACAACGAGAACGCACGAGTGTTTTTTGTTTTGTGACTTCCATTTTATACGCCAACTTTCCGGTAAGAAGTATAAGCGTCAACTAAACTAAATCCCTTATATACTCGATGAGCCGAGCATTCACCCGTGAAGGTGTTTGGTGCAGTCAAGCGTGAAGTTTCCCACTAAGAACACCTGCATTGGAGCATTTTATGAGTGGTTTCGGATTATTTCTCTCATAGACTAAAGGATTACATATTTATTTTTCTTTTTTTTCTTTTTATAGAGTAATAATAATAATAACCTGTCAGTTAAATTAATAAGTATAACGTCAATTAAGAAGGCGAGAAGAGAATAGAATGAAAATTAGAATTTTTTTTTTTTACTTTTGCTCAATTACATAAAATTATTAGCAGTGTCACAGGAAATGTTCATAATAAATAAGATGTTGATATTGATTGTTTTGTTGAATAAAGATATTCAATTTAAATTCTGTGTAAAATAAACTGTAATATTAGAAGTTTTGTGTTTTATTATACCAACTTATATTTTTTTCTCATACTGACGCTTTAAAATCTCGAGTTGAATACTTGAATAAAATTGTAAATAACAAAATTATTTATTAAAACAATTATCCGCACCTTTTAGGACTAATAATAAATCACAAAATTATTTCTATAAAATATTTTTTTTATAAATTTACTAATATTTTTATATGTATATGTAATTATTAGTATTCTTTAATTTTTATAAAATTTAATTGTTCCTATAAGAAGTGCCTCTATGTTGTTTCTTTTTCCAGTTAGGGGACATCCTTTAGGAAGTATATTTTCTCGCACTGTGCCGGTACCTTGATGATACCCATGATCTCTTAGGTATTTCAATAAATTAGTGCCCGTAAAAAGATTGTAAAAAAAGCTTGTATGGTTGAATATCCTTTATTCTTCCAATTCCGTCCAGCATTGTTACCATTGGAGCTGACGCTTTTCCGAATAATTTCTCGTATTCCGGAGAGTGGCGAGGATTGTTTCCTTGGTACCTTTCAAAGTTAACAAGGTACCCAGAACTGGTATTGAGGCACCACATTCTGTAGCCGAAGCGCACAAGCTTACCCCTCATGAATTGCTTACAACTATGCTTTCCGAAATATTTTATCATACTTTCTTCATAGCATAAGTGCTCTTCAGGTTCAAAATGAGCCAAAAATTTACTTTTTATTTTGTCCATTAGGGGACGCATTTTCCAAATTTCGATCTCTACGCATTGAATTGTATACGAGTTCGTTTCTCATATCGCTGTCCGAGTCGCAGTAAAACCTCTTTCCTGGTAAATCGTTATACCAAGTCAGAATGAGTGTTCCAATGTAGCATTTCATCTCTTTAGTAGTCTTCAATAGTTACGTGGATCAGGGCAGTTTTTGAACAAGGCATATCTAGAGGTTTCCTCAATCAACATGGACAGAACTTCGTCATCAATGAACATCTCAAATAACTGTACCGGAAACAAGTTTTGATACTGCAAATGATTACCATCTGGAAAACTTTGGCGACTTGGCTCCAAATCGCCCTGGATGCATTGGAATTCTTCTAACTTAGCTGAAACATTTATCTGTGTCATGATGTTGTGCAATACAGGTGAATCTCGCTGTGAAAAAACACTCTTTTGGGAAAGTGTTTGATCATCAGAAGTGCATTCACCAATTCTATTATTGTCCAGAAGTTTTTTTATTGATTAATACAATTTTTAGTAATGTGTTTCTTCATTTTTAGTTTTATAGGATGCTTCACTAAATGGCTTAAGGGGCCTTCCACTAGTTCTTGGGTGATGGAGATCGGCATCTTCTCGGGCATTAAAGATGTTGCCTGGTAGTATGAATTTGCAATTAAGCCAAGAGTGGTGTTTGTTCATAAAATATGTTTTATTATAATGACAAGTTTTTAATTTACTATTCACGGTCATAGAAAAATACTGCAGTTTTTTTTTCTAAACAGTTCGTAACTTAATAACAACCTAATTTTTTCAATAACTTTTGGTACTTTTTCATTTCCCTCGTAACGGAACCACTCCTCCACTAGACTAATATTTTTAATGATGTGTGAGCCTACAGTTACTAAAAAAACGCCAAAATTAGGGTAGGTGAAACTAGTAAGTAGTTTGTATAAAAATTCATTATTTACCGTTAAATGCCTTTAAAAATACAAAAATCTCAAGAATGGTTTTGGTTGTATTTTAGAAAATCGTCGTTAAACTTAATTTCTAATACTTTATCACTAACTGCTATTGCGTTACAGAATATTTTTTTATAAAATGATAGGACATACCTTCAAGTTCTTCGTCCATTTTCCAATAATTCCATAAAATCCAATAAACACTCGGAAAGATGATCATACTTGCGAAGACCATAAACAAATCTACAACACGAATTTGGTATTTTTTGTAGGCGATAAATTGTTAAACTATCCAAGCATGGAAAATATACTGTATTACAGTATAATATTTTTGATAGTACGAAACTTTCACATAGTTTTTTCTTTATAAAGATCGCGCACACTATACCTGCACGGACCGGCACGGACCAGACCAGTAAAATCTACCGATGAAGGTGACCGTGTTATTTAATAGAGTAGAGCACACTAGACCAGTACCAGCACGTACCGCCACAAGCCACGACCGTCAAAACAGGTCGTGTCGGTCAGGGACAAATATGACCGGCAATATTTATGCCTGGTCGTGCTGGTCCGACCTAATGTGCGCACCGGCGTACCAGCACACCTCCACAAACATGCAAATATTGAAGGGTTTGTCAGTATTTCGAGTACGCTAGCTGGCTCAAGTCGCATGATGTAGGTTAGATTTCGTTTATTTTTGTTCGAACCTTTAAATCGTTTTAAATATGAATGAAAAAAAGCTTATTTTACTGGTACAAAAGTATTCAGAGCTGTGCGATACGAGCCAAGCATTTTATATATAGAGACCAAGAAAGAAAAGATGCAATATGGGAGTCGATAGCAAAAAAAAATAATTAAATTTGATTTGTGACATTCGAAAATATTGGAAAAACTTTTCTTCGAATCTTTTTAATTCAGGAAACAAATGATGAAATTCGCCATATTGCTTCCTCTTTTGATTTATAGGGTGAACCCAAAATCTTTTTTTCTTAGCTTCCTCCTCTTCCTCCTCTTCTTCACACAACATGGCTAAAATAATAATTTCTTCCTCTGAACTACTCATTTTCAATATTTCTATGTTGCACGCTCAACTACTACTTCACAACTGTACTTTTCCAAACTCTCGCTTATGTTGCTGGTCTGTAGCGGTAAAGTGTGCGACGTCATGCAGGATGCAGGTTTGTGCTGTGCTGGTCCGTGGCGGTAAAGTGTGCGACGTCATGCAGGATGCAGGTTTGTGCTGTGCTGGTCCGTGCCGGTCCGTGCAGGTATAGTGTGCGCGATCTTTTATATTAAAAGATAATAGACTTTTTGCACAATATAACAGCTTCAAATTTAAATAACATTGTTTAGGTATATGGGTGATATGCTCAGTAAATTTTAAATTTTCATCAATATAAAGTCCTAAACTTCTTACACAGGTCATAATTTCGAGTATTTCTTTGTTTACATAAAACTCCATTTTAGACTTTTTAGACTTAAAGACAAAATCTTTAATCCACCTAGAACCAAATAGTATCACTTTAGACTTATCCGTATTAAGACGCAGACAGTGACTTGATGCAAACTTTTCTATACTTTTAAGATCACTATTTATAATTGTCGTGGCACGTATGTATTCAGTTTTTGGAAAGTGATAGTAAAGTTAGGTGTCATCTGCAAAGAATGTAGCTTTGCAGTCAGTAATAACGGAACTTAAATCAAAAGTATAGATTAAAAACAGTAATGGTCCCAAAACGCAACCTTGTGGAACACCAGATGAAATACTCACATTCACGGACGACTGGTTATTTATTATAACTTTTTGTGTGCGATTAGTTAAATAGTTCCTGATAAAACTCTGTGCAATGCCATCGAAGCCAATGTATCCACATTTTGTCACTAACAAATTACTGTTTACAGTATCGAATGCTTTTGTGAAGTCTAATAAAATCAATGCAGTTGTTTGGTCTGTATCATTTGCCCTTAAGATGTCACAGAGGGCCAATAAGGATGTAGCTGTACTGTAACCCTGCCTAAAACCAGATTGATATGTTGGTAATATGTTTTTCTCTACTAAATATTCATTAATTTGTACACAATTTTTTCAAGAATTTTAGACATGATTGGCAGTAAACTGATCGGTCGTAAGTCACTGAGCTCGGAAGGAATTGATTTTTTTGGATGCGGAATTACTTGGGCCTCTTTCCAAGAAGAAGGGAAAAACCCAGTTTCCAAACAGCAATTTAATATATGACAGATATATTTATCTACCTGCGGTAAACAAAGCTTAACCATTTCAAGACTCAGACCATCTGCACCTTTAGCATTAGATTTAATATGACTTAAAATATTTACAATTTCAGATACTTCAACCAGCTTTAGACTAAAATTGAATGTGTCATTCATCTTGTTGTCTCTATAAAATTCAACTGTCTGCAAACAGTCACTGTCTGTGCCGGCAAAAACAGAAGCAAAGTAATCATTAATCTTAATAGGATCACTCAATTCCGTGGGGATAGAGGGGCTCTTTTTGGAATTCTGAATGTTCAAATTCTTGAGGGCGCGATAAAATGCTGAAGAGTTGTTCTGACTTTCTATGAATTTCAGATAGGCAGCTTTCTCTCTAGAAATTGATGATTTTGTAAAATTTCTGATATCTTTAAAATAGCTCCAGGAATCTGGATTTCTATTCCTCTTGTAGTTATACAAAGCTTTATCGCGTTGTTTCATTAAATATTTTACATTAGGGGTGAGCCACGGGGCATACGGTTTCGAAATTAATGCCGTCTTTTCAGGGGCATGCTTATTAAATAAATCAAGGATATTTGCTGTCAGAAACTCAACTTTTGCATCTATAGCAACAATACGCAGAATCTTATGCCATGGTACTAAATTTAGGTCAGTTTTAAAATTAATTTCATCAAACTGATTGAAATCTCTGTAAGTTATGAGTTTGGGTGGAGGCTTGTTAGTTTCAAAATTGAGCTCGCCATCATAACAACCTAACCTAACCAAACGGTGGTCAGAAATGTGATCGGCATTCCGTGTCCCTGCATTGCTACACATTTCTGGGATACTGACCAGTATTGGATCAATTAAGGTCTCCGAGTAATTTGTGATACGAGTTGGTTCGTTGATACACCTTGGCGTTGATCGCGATTGATTGGCGATAATCTGTTCCATGTTATAAGCAGTAAAACATAAATTAATTTTATTATTTGGATTAAAGAAATTCACATTCAAATCACCAACGATAAGTATATTATCATAAGTAGGAGTTAAGAGTGACATAACATGATCAAAACCACTTACCGCTCGATCAAGGATACTTCGTGGTGGGCGATACACAACACCCAAAATCAGCGGAATCCGTCCTAAATTGATTTTTAGCCATAAATATTCCAGACCATCTCTTTTCTCCATTTAAATTATTTTTAAAATTTAAAACTTCACAACTATAACAGCTTCTAACAAAAAGTCCTACACACCCTCCGCGACCAGCCGATCATATCTATATAATGTATATCCAGCTAGGTACATCAAGTCAGACGATATGTTTCCTGACAACCATGTTTCAGTAACTCCAAATAAATCATAAGACTCACTAGTAATTAATTCTGACAACTCTGCAAAATTATTCAAAATAGACCGCACGTTCAAATGACCAATTTTAATTTTATTGTTACTGTTATTGGAACGTTTTAGATGGGCCAAACTGTATGTGTTCAAAATTTCTTGTAATTGTTGTAACGTGTTTGCAACTAAAGCGCAGTCATCAGCATATTGAAGTTCTGTGATGAATTTTGTATGTGTTTTGCCCTGAGTCTTTTTATGTTGAACAGTTCAGTTTGCTGTCCACTATAATGGAGAGCGCTGCCATGAATATGTTGAATAGGAGAGGCGCTAAGACACATCCCTGACTAACTCCTGTATTTGTTAGGAACGGATCCATGATGTGACACTCTTGACTTGTTGTTATGGAGGCTTTTACACACTGTAAGAAATATATATAATTGCCTAAAGCGCATCTCTGTTCACAGAGTCGAAGGCTTTTGTTAGATCAATGAATGCAACATAAAGTTTAGACTGTTGCTCTTTTACTTTTTCCTGTAGTTGGCGGATGGAAAATATGGAATCGACGGTGCCGCGGTTGGTACGAAAACCCGTTTGCGATTCTGGAAGGATTTTTTCTATATATGGGTGCAGGCAGTTTGACATAATTTTTCCTCCGATAGCCAATAGTGAAATTCCCCGGTAATTTCTTAATCCCCGGCTTCTGAGTAAGCATCGGCATCTGAATCTGCCTCCACATTACCCTCTTCTTCATCTTGAATTAAATCCACAAAGTTTTCAGACTGTTCTAAAAGCGGAAATGGTCTGGGATTATACATATATTTGCCATTTTCATATAGATTTAAGCACATTAAACTAGATTGAATAGCAACCAGCTTTTGAACTTTATCCTGTGTCAATCTATTTCTTTTGTTAGTATGTATAAGACCATATAAGGACCAATTTCTTTCTGAAGAGGCAGAGGATGGAGACTTATTTAAAATCAGGGAGGCAATTTTCATAAGCGGCTGTGATGTACACAAACCTTTTCATCATATAACTGGATGAGTACCATAGTTCGTATACCGACGTTCATAGGGGAATCCTAGCGCGGACCAATTGTGCAGACGGGGGATTTCCAGTGTCGTAGGATACGTAGGGTGTATTTTTCATCAACATTTTATTAAAATTACTTTTTATGTACTTTACTTATGTTAACTACAAAGTTAAAACAAATTGTCAAGATCTATATATATATGTATATATATATTTGTTAATTATTCTCGACCGTACGATTTAATAAATGTGGTATAATATCGGGAAGCGGTCTGTTTCAATTAAACTCACTTTAATCTAAATAGCTCTATATTTCGACATCATTTATGTCTTCATCAGGAGCGTCAGCTAAAAACAATAGTCATTACAATTATTGTAACTTAGGAATAAAAGTTTTTTCATTAAAATACGTTACAACAAATTAATAAAACAAAACAAAAATACTACTTACAATTAGAGTCAAATTTTACAAAAAAAACATACAATAATGTAAAATAAACTACTTTGATCTACAAACCACCATTGACAACGTACGTATATAAAATAAACATGAAGTGTATTAATATCAAATTCTTTCGCTTTAGTGAAGAGCGAACGCTCCAAGAAACAAACAACTAAGAAAAAAATTTATAAAAAGATTGTAAACTGCATATTTGCAGGCATCGCATCCCATCTTATTTTTGCTGCTATATTTAAATGTATGTGTGTTATTTTATTTAATTGATTTATAATTCCCTTAATAAATTACAATATATGGAACTAAGGCTGTCAATATCCGATCTTGAATTTATAGAGTTTTTGTTGTTATTAATGTGAACCATTTCCAAAAAAATTCTTTTTCGGAAATTGCCTTCCTGTTCCAGTATAGATGCACTGTCGTAATCAAATTGATGATCTTGGTTCTGAAAATGAATAGCTAGTGCACAAGACTTTTTTCCGAGACGGCAGTCACTCTTGTGTTGCGTAATCCTCTGTTTAAGATTTTGTGATGTCTGGCCTATATAACATTTATCGCATTGCAAACACGGAATATTATAAACAATATTACTCCTTTGCAATATTGGTACCCTATCCTTAGTCCTAGAGAAGCAATTTTTAGATGTTAACGAATTATATTTAGCAATTCTAATATCATATTCTTTTAAATATGAAATAATGTTATCTGTTAAGTTCTGTATGTAAGGTAATTTTTTATAAACAATATTCAAACCCTCCGTGGTCTTTGTTGGTGTATACGGTTTACTTGTATTATAAATTAGTTTTCGTAATATATTTTTTGGATAACCATTATTAACGAATATATTAAATAACTTATTTAAATTTTCTTTATGAAAACATGCATCTGATATATACAATATCCTGTTCTTTAAGGCGATAATTTTATTATATTTCTGACTAGTAGGATGGTTTGAATAATAATTGATATATCTTTCTGCATCTGTGGATTTTTGATACCAGTCTGTTATAATGGAATTAGAATTTGTTCTTATTATTCTTGTGTCCAAAAAAATATGCAAATATGCAGTTTACAATCTTTTTATAAATTTTTTTTCTTAGTTGTTTGTTTCTTGGAGCGTTCGCTCTTCACTAAAGCGAAAGAATTTGATATTAATACACTTCATGTTTATTTTATATACGTACGTTGTCAATGGTGGTTTGTAGATCAAAGTAGTTTATTTTACATTATTGTATGTTTTTTTTTGTAAAATTTGACTCTAATTGTAAGTAGTATTTTTGTTTTGTTTATTAATTTGTTGTAACGTATTTTAATGAAAAACTTTTATTCCTAAGTTACAATAATTGTAATGACTATTGTTTTTTAGCTGACGCTCCTGATGAAGACATAAATGATGTCGAAATATAGAGCTATTTAGATTAAAGTGAGTTTAATTGAAACAGACCGCTTCCTGATATTATACCACATTTATATATATATATATATATATATATATATATATATATATATATATATATATATATATATATATATATATATATATATATATATATATATATATATATATATATATATATATTTTTTTTTTTTTTTTTGATGAGGAAAAAATCTTCCATAAGACACCCATAACTGGGTGGTGCCGGATTCCTACCGGCAAAAAAACCCTTCTCGTTCAAGTAAGCACACCACGCCGGAACCGCTTACGCATTACTTCGACGTGGGGGCTGCCTACGCCATGTGGCGTTGTTCCTCTTCTTTTTTACTTAGTATATTATTTATACATTTATTTACTGTTTCCCATAATAATTCACCTCCCTCAAGGCTTCTCATTAAGTTCGTTTCAGTGAAATCCAGTCCACTCTCCTTCTTAAAATGATCTCTCTCATCCTTCCATCTTGGACAGGGGAACACATGTTCAACGTCGTCTATTTGACCACAAAATAAACATAATTCAGAGCTTGCCCGCCGCATCTTATAGAGGTATTTTCGGAAGCACCCGTGTCGAGACAGCATTTGTGTCAGGTGGTATCCCACTTCACCATATGGTCTGTCAATATACAAGAATATTCAAAAAGATGTCTTGAGATGTCTTCTACTCTGATTATGCAGAGCAATCTTTGGCTCTTTTAAAAAATATTTTGATTGACAATTCTTATCCAGAAAAAATCATTAATAGGTTTTTATTTCATACAGCTATAGTGAACAATAATAACCAGGGACCTGCAGCACAACAACTACCTAATATCACTAATACTCCTCTTGAGCCTAACCGAGTGACAGAGGATCAAAATGGACAACTTGTCAGTTATTTCTCTTTACCTTATATAGATAATCTTACATATAAACTTGCAAACATTTTCAGACAATATAATAATACTAAAATTGCTAACAAACAAGTCAAGGCTCTCTCTAAACTCTATTCGAGAACTAAGACACCACTTCAGATAATGGAAAGTTGGAATGTTGTGTACAGGTTGCAAGGTAGAGATTGCGATTTGTCTTATATAGGCCAAACTTCTAGAAACTTAAAAGGTCGTATCACATCTCATAAAAGTGACTGTAGAAGGAGCGTTTTGTCATGTGCATTGTCAGAACATGTTAACAATTTAGACCACAGGATAGACTGGGATGGTGCTGAGATTCTGGATAGAGCTGACTCATTTTGTAAAAGAACCTTTCTTGAAATGGTTCACATAAATTCACAAGCTAACACCATGAATAAAAGAAGTGACACCCAGAGTCTTAGTGTCATTTACGGTTACATTTTAGATTTGTACAGTGGCAACTATGGTTCATTGCGACAGGTGGTTACTCAAGGTTCTCAATAGTTATATTTTCATACTGTAATGTTAGTGGGGTTTGTTTGTTGAATTTTTTTTTAAAGATTTTTATCGCTTTTTGTATTTCACCATCGCTTAATGTCATTTGAATGTTAAGATATTATTTTACACTAAAATTTGTATTACAATTCTTTCTTTTTTGAGATCTTGTTTTTCTTTTCAATTCTAAAGTAATTTCTAGTCTGGTTCTATGTAAGGAAAAACTTTTTCTTTTTTCTTAAATTAATTTATCAAGTTGTCTAATGCCTGTTTTCTCAGTGTAGCATTGATGGTTTATTGCGCATGGTCGATCTCGCTGATGAAACGAACCAATGTGTCAAAATATTTCTAAGTAGTCACTTCTCTCTCACTCTTGTTATTATATGCATAAGTTTATCCTTTTTTACTTGTCAAGAGTAACATATTTTACCTTTTTTGAAACTATGATGTTCGTTAG